>NC_081414.1:418302664-418906830 GCF_030272615.1 Cryptomeria japonica
TGATACGTATGTGTACTCTATTTTTAGGCTGGGATATGCGAACTAAAATGCACTACAATGACAATTATTTAAAAGGTAGAAAAAAGCCCTCTTGTAAGTGTAATATAAAATTGAAAAGTCACTTTCACCTTACTCTATATAGCTTGGGTAATCATGTTTACCTCATCATCGGGTGAACTCACAATAATGGTTCCCACTTTTTTGCCACTTTTGACACTGAGATGAACAATTTTAAAATTATCTTCAACTTCCGACAACTATAACTTTTAAACTATTAAGAATTTGAAGATGATGTAAATTAGTGATTTGTAGAATTTTGTCTGTAGATTCTATATATATTTTTTTCAAATTTTTTTGAAGGATGTTTTTTTTATTTTTCCATCTCCCTCGAAAAGTAGTTTTTTACAACAAACTACATTTTTTAAGAGTGATGTGCCTCCCGGAACACATAACTTTTTTTCTATAAATGATAAAAACTCAATTCTTTCGAATTTTGGTTTGTAACATCAATATCAAAGGCCTGCAGTTGGTTTGATAGTGATATGTTCAATATTTTTCATTTTATTAAGTTTTGAAGTCCGACTAGTCATAATTCAGACATAGGTTTACGTTTGAACAGATAACTTATTCTATATATATTGAAATTCAATTTTATTTTTTTTGTTAGAAAGAAGACATCAATACCCAGGGCTTAGATATTTTTCAGAATTTTTTTGAATTAGTTTCCTATTTTTCCCAATGCATTGAATAGAGAAGTTCATGTTTGGTGAAAAACCTATATTTGGTAAAATTAAAAAAACAAGTTCATAATAAACTCAATATGTAATAAAATTATATTCATTGGAAACCTTGCTTTGAGGACTATAATACTGCATTTTGGGTTGTCAAGATCATTCCATTTGAGCTTTCAACCAGAGGTTTCAAGGCAAAAAATCTGCAAAAAAATGTAGAAATCTTCAGAGAAGTGTTAAAAAAGGGGTTCGAACGAAGGGGGGTTCGAGCGAACCCCCTTTTTTAGGGGGGTTCGAATGAAGGGGGGTTCGATCGAACCCCCGCGCTATAATTGAAAAATGACATAAACAGGCATTAAAGGTGCTTCGCTCGAAAGATGGGGTTTGAGCGAAGTGGGGTCTTCGCTCGAACCCTAAAGGGTATTCCATTCGAACACCCCCACTTCGCTCGAACCCCCCGTAAACAAAATTTTCCACTTTCGCCAATTTCCTTCGTTGGAAAAAGTGGGAACCAGCTTTGTGAGTTCACCCCATCCCTACTAACCTTAGATTCCCCATTCTTGAGGTTTAATGTTATTATACATAAGTGTAATGTTGAAAATGGGTGAATGATGGAGATCTAGAGGAAATCTTGTCTTCCCTCCGAGGAGAGATGAAATTTTTACTTCAGGTTTCCCTTCAAACACTTTTTATGCATTACATTAAAAGAGGGGGGGAAATGCACTAGATTCAACCTCTAGAAAAGGAGATTGAATTTTGAGTGATGGTCAGTTAATCCCCTCTTCTGGAATGAAATTTGAATTGATTGAATTGTGTACTTATAACCAAGTGAAAAAAAGCAAGAAAGATCTGATTATAACTCGAGATAAAAGCATAGGATGAAACTATGCACCTGGATCTAGCAATAATCTGTCAAGACGAAGCCACCCTGGGAATTTGAGAAAAGTCACCTGGACCGTGGCAAAAGTGTACATGGTCCTCCAAAAAATCCACAAAAATGAAAAAGGTTTTTCTGCCTCTGCAAATGGAGTCCAAATTTGAAAGTACAGCTGCACACCTGCAACCTACACACAAAAAAGAGAGGGAAAGGTGTTGAGATTGGGGGTTTGCCTTCAGGTCAAACCCCAATTTTGGCATTAACCGAATGATGAAAGAAAGTACTTGCAAGTAAATGTAAATGAAAGACTGAACTGTAAATCATCTCAAGGGAGGTTGTGATAGAAATTTTGATAGAATTGCTTGTATGAAGTTGAATGTTAAAATGAATCCCCTCTTCAATGGTTGAATCATTGACTTGAATACAACACCTAGCCTTGAAGGGAGACTTGAGAATGCTCAATGCTGGAAAGGAATGCTTGAACTTATTCCCACCTTATCGCTTATCCAACTTTTCAACTTGTCGAACTTATGTAAATGAAATGGAAAATGCACCTTATATACTCGTCAATTAGGGTTAATTGACTAATTTTCTTTTGCAAGCCGATACTAGGGGAGTTTTCCTGCTCAATGCACAACCACCAAAGCATAATTGAAAAGGGTCTTGCCCCAAAATGGGGCACGAACAAGGGCGCCACGCCCCTGTCCTGCCCTTTTTTCCAAGACATGATGCAGTTTAGGCAATGTGAAGGGCAAGCAAGATGTAGTTTTAAGGTGTTGAGCAAGTCTCTGATCTTCGATCAGGCTTAGGGATTGCGTGAGGACCCTAATGTGGTCGACAATTGCAAGGGTCGCAATTTAATGACACTACATTTAACCACCACTTTAGCGGGAGTATAAGCGTATGCCAATACTGACGGTAAAGTACAAGGAAACAAGATTGAAAGACTTCTACCACATCAAGAAGGCAAGATGCACCAAGCCCCCAGTGGACTAAGGATCCTACAACACTGATTGACAAAGTAAAAGGGAAGAACAAGAAGGGAAAAACCTTGACTGCAAGTAGCAAGGTTCCCCTCACTATGAGTCACGAAAAAGATACCAAAATTATAAAGCAAAGTTGAGTTCACTAAATAATTCTAAGTATCGAAAAGGAAAATATGAGTGGAGTGTATGCCCCCATGTTAAAGCGATTGTGCATTCCTTATCAGGAGCGATTGCTTTAAGGTAGGATACACCCAACAGAGAGAGAAGAGAAGGAGCACATTATCGCAAGGATTGAGCCCCCAAGTGAGCAATAAACCCAAGGATAATGAACACAAAACACAAAGCACGAGGTAGTTTCACTTTCCTCAGGGTCAGTATGTTGTATGATAACTAATGTATATCATATATGTATATGTGCATATAATAATCGCCATTCCCCAAGGAAAGCACACTACCTTGGAAGAAAGGGAATAGAGGATGTCTTTTGAGTCAACATGAAAGAGACCAAAAGAGATCTCAATACTTTGCATCATCCCCGAATAGACATTGAGGGAAAAAATAGAAGAACAGGGATACACATAGAAGAATGGTCACAAAAGAGCAACAAAGGAGAGAGAGAGAGAGAGAGAGAGAGAGAGAGAGAGAGAGAGAGAATATCTATAGTGCTAATATTGCTAATCTAGTACGACATCCGCCTCCTGATCTTGCTAGTCACTATTTCGAGAAGGCGAGAAACATGCCAGAGGAGCGACATTGAGTACACCAGATGGAGCTATCACAAGATCCAAACAAGGGCTATGCTCATGTGGTAAGTCACTTTGTTCGATTCTAGGAGCTAGGATTAGGGTTTGTGAAAATTCAATTGATAAATGCTTGTCCACATCAACATATTCATAATCACAATCAGAAGCATTAGGAGTTGTATTGCCATCATGAATAACATTTTCACTCATTTCTTTATCAAAATTTAGAGAAAGAAGAGCACAAACATGAATAGGAGTAAAACCATCACATGTTTAATGCAACTTATGATTTGGAGATGTAGGTTGAACATCTTGCTTAGGAGAAAAGGGAATCATGTCAACTATTGGAGTCTTGGGAGATTGAATATTTTGAGGAACAAATTCACGATCTTGAAAACATGACATCTTCATCGGCGTTCTCTCGCACAATGATTCCATCAAGTCTTAGTAGAAGGTTGAGAAGGAGGAGGAACATTTGAAAAAGTAGGAATGTTTTCCTCTTTCATAGTTGAAGGGTTAGGTTGAGGTCTTTTAGGTTGGATAAGAAGAGAAGCAGGCCTCTTCTCTCTATAAGAGGAAGGAGGTGGAACTTTACCATATAAAGGAGGAATGTTAGGTGTAGGAAGAATACCAGGTCCATCATGAGGAGGAGGTACATGTCTAACCTTGGGAGGAATAGTGTTGTTCATCTTAGGAGAAGGCATAGTCGCATCCATAGGAATAGATTGAAGATATTCCTTCGGGGGGAGATTAGTTCTATCTATGAGGGGAATAACTTCATCTTCAAGTATGATAGGAATGTCAAGTGTTGGGGATCTAGGTTGACTTAAGGATAAGATCATATCTTTCTTCCATTTTTGATAAGATTGAAAAAGAGAATCGCTCCTTGATGGAAGAGATTGAAATTGCTTAGGCCAAAAGAAATTAATAGGAATGATAGAGCTTCTTTTGGATGGACGAAATAAGCTATGGTTCACAGTTATGAATTCTCCATTGTGAGGAAATTTCAAACACTTATAGATTGGAGAAGCAATAGCCTTCATGGGAGATAGCCAAGGATAGCCCAACTTCACACGGAATCGCTTAGAAGAGGGTATGATAATAAAGTCAACATCCATAGATTTAGTATGAACTTCAATAGGAAGGGTGATAGAGCCAATGGTAGGACAAGAGAAGCCATCAAATAACTTCACAACAACATTAGAGGCATCATATATTGGTTTATGCAATCGTATAGTGAAAAGATACTCCTCGATGATGATGTTAACCAAGCAAGAGGGATCAACAAGAGTACCATGGCAAGGTATATCCTTAACCTTCGCAACTATGTATAAAGGGCCACCGGGTGCTCTAATTGTCTCACTAGGGTCAAATGTAATACAAGAATCCTTAGGTGTATCTTGTTTTTCTACCATATATACCAAGTTCAGAGCCATAGAAGTGAATTCATTAGAGGAGAAAGAAGTATACTCAGTCTCACCATGAACTAATTTTAGTTGATTTCATGCACTTGAGATAAAATTAGTTGATTTCATGCACTTGAGATAAAATTTAGTTGATTACATGCTCATGAGATAAAATAGTTGATTCCATGCACATGAGATAAATTAGCTCAATATTTTTATTTAGAAAAATCCTTTTCAATGCAACTAAACTTCTTTCCTCAAGAAAAGCTTTGAGTTTTAATTTGAGAGAAAATGATTAATTCAATTTAATTGCTTTTCTGAAATTTCTCAAGTTATCTCAATTTTAGAAAAAGATATCTTAAGTTTGATTTCTTCTCTCAATTTAATTCTTTTCTTTTGCAGATTAATTCCTCTTTTTCTTTAAATTAATTCATTTTTTTGTGATTTAAATGGCAAATTGATTTATTAATTAAATATGCTAGGATAATTGATCAAATAAATAGGATAATTGATCAAATGGTTTATTTGGAATGATTTAATTAATTAAATAAATATTTAATTAATATAGAGTGATTAATTTGCCATGTAACATTAATGATTGAAGAATTAATTAATTAGGTGCTCAAGGTTGATTTAATTGCCTTTGGTTAGGACCTTGGTGATGTTGTCGAGATTAGGGACCCATGGTTTAGGTGACCATTTTTAGGGTATTACATTTGCCCCTCTTTGAATTAATGTGCGAGCAGCGTGTTGGTTCAAAGAATAATTGATGTCAAATAGATATCAGTTATGAACTTGATGGATCACAAACCGATGAGGAGCGAGATGTTCAACTTGATTTGAAGTGATGAAACTGAATAGATTTGATTAAAGTGATACCGATCCTGAACTTGATTGAACTAGGACTAATGCAGAGTGAGATACCGCTCTTGAACTTGATTGATCAAGAAACAAGCATCAATGTAGAACTTGATCGAACTAGATTGAGCGAAGAGACGAAACCAATTCCAAAGTTGATTGAACAAGAACCAACTAAGCGAGAGATAAAACCGATTCCGAACTTGATTAAACAAGAATCGACTGAGCGAGAGATAAAACCAATTCCAAACTAGATTGAACAAGAATCGACTGAGCAAAGCAAGAATTTCCAGCTTGATTTGATGTGATGAAACTGAACACTGATTTGAATATTGATTCAGATAAGGACAAAAATTGTTATGCCCCTAGAGATTTCTTTATTTGACATTGAAGAATCTCAACTTAATATGACATGATTGAGTTAAGATGCCCCTAGTAACAAGGTTTAATTGATTTCTTTGACTGAAAAATATTTCTGCTCGACTTTAGATGAAGATTTGAAAAATTTCTTGACTTTTTAATAATGATAATCACTTAAAAGATGTAATGAGTATGCCCCCTCAAGAGCGAAATCGAAAGATAGCGAGGGTGCAACGATTTTATGTAATTTTGAAAAGATAAAAAGATTTAGCAATTATAATTTGAGCGCAAAGATTGATGTAAGAATTAATTTGAGAATTGATTTGAGTGCCAAATGATTCAAAAAGTGACTTGAGGATGAAAGTGCGTAGTGGTTAACGTTGTGAAATTTTGACTAGAAAATTGACGTCAAATTTCGATTTTGATCCCGAAAATGGACTTAGGAAAGGTTGATTTAGGCAAGGGTACAAATTTTATGTCCATCGAAGCAAGTTTAAAAAGTAGGGTTTGGGCTATATAAGGGGTTCAATATGTCTTTGTCAATTCATTTTTACCTCTCAAAGTTTAAAAATTTGAAAAACCTCCTGCGAAGAAAAATGTCAATTCCTATTCAAGAGCGTCGATTCGAGCGCCATAGATGACATAATCGATCACGGAACTATCCCCCAGTAGTAAGTGATCGATCTTAAGCCTTGTGCATTTCTCATTTTTTGAATTTTTGTTGAATTTTTCATTTTGAATTTCGTGTGAAGTCGTGTTGTATCGTTTTATCATGCGGTTCGTTACTGTTTCTCGTACGAGTATCTGTCACTTTGTATTTCGTCATATGGGCATATAGGGTTTGTTGGCTGGTGTCCACCCTGGTATCATGCGAGAGTATTCTTAAGAGACCATTTAATCGTGTGACATGTTACTATTTGTCATATGATAATGTTTACTCATGCAGGTCGTAACATTTGCTCGTACGAGTTGCTACTTGACTGTGGTAACTTGTATGGAAAACAACAAGTAGATTTGAAGGTCCAAAGAGCAATTTTGGATTTTCGATGTTGTATTTTTGGATTATTTAGCATGTTCAACATGTTCTTAGGGAAAATTTGATCACGTACTGATGAGTTTTGTGTTCAATTTTGCAGATTCAGTTTCCTGATATTAAGTTTCAGTGTACATATTCGTCGACTATGAGATTAGTGCGTGACTTATCAAATGCATAGAGAGGTCACATTAGGTTGTGTGGATTCGGATACTTGTTGCAGATGTTGGATATCCGTGTGAATCACAGTTTGTTGACTGCATTGGTTGAGCATTTCCATTCTAAGCATAACACTTTTCATTTGTTGGTTGGAGAGATGACGGTCACTCCTGAGGATATTTACAGGATATTTAGGATTCCTTTCGCTGGAGATAAGGTAGATTACGATGCGACTCCATGGTCGAGCATTGAGGCTCTTAGACGTATTTTCCATGATGATACTATCATTGATCGTTCTATCACTTGGGACGATTTGATGAGTAGGAATGGTGCAGAGTACCCTCTTGCGTGCATTTTGGTTGGCATGATTGGTTGTTTTGATATGATTGACAGAGGAAAGCAAGGATTTTTATGTGGATGGGGTAGATTTCTAGAGAGATTTTTGATGCATCCAGTTAGATTAGGGTGGGGTTCATGCTTACTCATGCATATGTTCCATAAGATGCATGAGATCGTCTATCAAGAGGGGAAGAGCATGGCAACATGTGTCCTAGTTTTGCATATATGGGCATGGGAGCATATCCCGGTTTGTAGACTTATTGTGGATGATTTGAGGGAGGCACATTAGCCTATTCTATGTTGGTATGCAAGTTATATCACACAGCCCCACCTGGGCAAGACTGATTTTTGGAGGAGGCAGTTAGATGACTCGATCGCTATAATATGGAGACCATATAGGGGTCTAGGGTTGTGGGATGATTGGAGGGCTTTGAAGGCATGACGGATCCTTGAGGTAAACATGGAGGATTATGACAAGGAGATGAAGGTATACTTTGATCTTGACATGGAAGAGGACCATTGGATAGAGTAGGAAGGGTGTTTGACTCTTCATTTTGAATAGGATAATTTGAAAAGGTGGAAGAGGCATCATGATCTTGCTTAGGAAGGATACTTTTCTCTTGAGATGGAAGGGGATCATCTTGGAAGAAATGGAAAGGTATAATGGGATCATCATGGGATTATAGGGAGGTAAGATCCTTTTCAACCATTGGATGGGATGGCCTTTGAGATAGTCCTTGAGGGTCAACATCAAAAGTTTCATCATTAGGTTCATTATTTGAGGGATATGATATGGACTAATGTTGAGAAGCCTTAGGAGATGGAGGAATCATGGAAGAGATGGAGGCTACATGTAGGCCATTACTATACCCAAGTTCATCATTTTGATCATGCTTGATAATGACATCTGGTTTCTCTTTACGTGAATTATTATGATCTTCAATTTCAATAACACCATCATCAAGGAGATCTTGGATTTTATGTTTTAATTTCATGCACATTGAAGTCTTATGTTTGTTATGCCTATGGTATGCACAGTAATTACTCAAAATTTCACATCCCCATTTGGTCTTTTTAGGCAATATGATAAGATTGTGCTTAAGAAGTTCTTCCAAAGCCGACTCAATAGATTGTCCCAAAGGTGTAAATTGTCTATCTAGGGGATAGATGTCTTTTTGTTTTGGTGAGTATGTCTTGTGATCTTGTATGAGATTTGGCTAAATTGATTTTCAATTAATTTATGTTTCACCTTATATAATTGTTTTAGCATTTCTTGAAGTCTGGTGTTCTTGATATCATGAAATTTTATCTCAAGAGGTGTCATTGAATCTTGTTGTTGGGCTTGAATATCATATATTTCTCTCTTGAGATCTTGAATTTGTTGGACTAAGGTAGCCATGGGCTTCTTACTTTTGTCAGAATTTTTAGAAGAGCTTCTAGTTTGAATAGGCATTTAAAATTGACGTGACTGAGATCTAGGAGTGATACAGAAGTCAAGATCAAATCAGATTTAGTTGTTCATTTGACGTAGTGATTTGAGAGAAGTGACTAAGACTCAGTCTGGTTTCAGGAACAATCTATCTTGTATAAGACGTGATCTAAGTAACTTAGGTTGATTAAGTTTGATAAGTAGTTGATTGAACTAGTTGAAAGATGATCGAAAAAATTGTGCAACACAACAGTAGGGGTACACTATCAAGATTGTTTATGCTTGGGATGAAAAAGACCAGATATATGCTCACTGTAGACCAATTAGGCAAGTATGAGAATTTTGGAAAAGTATGCAAATAGACAAGTTCTAGATTGACAAAATCATAAACTCGTACGACAGAGTATTCTAACCCAGACGAAAATTTAACAGGTTCTAGATGATACATGCAGTTTCTCGTACGAGTTGCTGCCTATACTCGCACGACAGTTTAATTTTCTCCAGATGACAATCTGATGAGGATAATGATTACTCGTACGATAGTGTTTATAAGGTCAGACAATAATTCTCAAGGACTGGGACTATAATTTTGACAGGACCAAATGACAAACTGATAGGATGAATTCAGACTCGTACGACAATAGGTATATAACTAGACAACAAAAGAGTAGACTCATACAACAATAGATATAGCCAGATGACAAAACTGTAGACTCGGTATGACTGAGGACTAGACAGAGATGAGTTTGTGACAAGGATAGATTTTTTATCATTGAGTTTTTGGACATTTATGATTGTTTTCTCCAGTTTCAGTATTTCAGTTTTAGTTTCAAGGATAAAAACACAACAAACATGCAAGATGTATAATGACTTCAAGCACAATACGCTAACCCTACAGAAGTTGGTTGAGAGAGAAAACCTTTGCTTGCAGACTCAGGTACACACCCAATAGCTAATCATAATATAGCCGCTGAGTCTCATGCAATGGATTCTCAACATCGTATTAGTCGACTCCAAATGCTAATGGGGGCACAAAATGGCAAGTATCTTGGGAGAGTTACTATCTCTCTTGCACAAAGATTATCCCCCTTTCGGAGGTGAATCAAGTAGCTTCTATCTTAAAGTTATTAGTAAGGAATTTCATTCAAAATTACCCCTTGAAGTCACACAAGCATGATTGAGGCCTATAGCCCGACAAGGTACCAAAACAAGTTGTAGTCACGTAAATGTGATTGAGACTGCGAGGCCCTACAAAATGCCTGATATGAGAGATCTCAAAGAGAAAACTCAAATAATCTCGTCCTCTAAGACTTTAATCACCAGAAGCCTTTTTATTATAGTGAGTTGGAATGCTCAGGTCCAGTTGTACTCACTTAGGTCATTCTCACAAGGTGATTACTTTTTCCCACTGTGACAGGCCCGCTAAAAGTACACAAATCTCAAATTTTAGAAAAAACTTCGAGGGTCTAGATTTCTAATTGTCTATGCAAACAAGAGCATACTCTCCTACCTCTAAGATTTTTCTTAAAACACAAAAGACAGATTTGTTCATTAACTAGATAGCAATTTGAGTGCCTAAAAATTAATTTAAAGAATACACGATATTCACTTGAATTTCCTAATGCAAAAACAACGAATCAATAGTCATATTGGTTTTGTGCGACAGGCGTGTTCTTCGACAAACATTCTGCAAAAACTAGTTAGGTTGTTAAAAAACTCTTAGGCAGACAAAAAACAAGTCAGGGTTAGCATTAGTACCATAAAAATTCACTAAGAAAAACCCTAAAAATGCAGTTTGTTGTGATACGAGAAACCAGAAAATCATACGAGTATTCTCACCCAGTCATACGATAATTCACTATGGACCGTACGAGAACATGTGGATTGTCGTACTAGCCTCTATGAAAACTTGTACGAGTTTTTGCAGTAACTGTATGGACAAAATTCGAAAAATAAAAATAAGCTGATTTGTAAGGACAAAAATTGTAGTCTTCTGCCCCACGGTGGGCGCCAAAAATGTGTGTGTGAAAAGTGGAGAAGTCTGCAAGTTGTAAGACACAACACTTAAATAAATTATTGCATGCATGGTTAGACAGATATAATCATGAATATAAAAACCATAACAAATCGACCTATTGCCTTCTAAAAGATGTGAGTATAGACTTTCTCTCAGATTTGTCTAAGCAATACTAGGGACTAGACTACACCAAGATGAAGGATTTAATCTATATGAGCACAAGAATAAGCTAAATGTATGCAAGATTAAGCTAGATGAATGAATATTAAGCTAGATGAATGAATATTAAGCTAAATGAATGAATATTAAGCTAGATGAATTCAAGCAATCATGATTAAACTAAATATGCAAAAAGCTAAAATAAGATGCATTAATCTCAAAGCACAATATCTTCAATGACTCCAGAGCAAAAACAACACAATAACAATAAATATCCAAGGTGTCTTGAATGAGAGATGAAGGGCTAAATGTATAGAGATTCAAAAGAGAGACCAACGGTCAAGATCGATTAACAATGAGCGATTGAGATTCCTCAAGAAAAAGCACAATCCAGGTTAATTGAAATAATTGAGAGATCAGATTAAGTTAATCTTGAGATAGCTTCCAATTATAGCTTGATTGAATGCATTCAGATCATAAGTTTGAGTTTGCATTAGAGATAAAATTAGTTGATTCCATGCACTTGAGATAAAATTTAGTTGATCACATGCTCATGAGATAAAATAGTTGATTCCATGCTCATGAGATAAAATTACCTCAAGATTTTTATTTAGAAAAAGCCTTTTCAATGCAACTGAACCTCTTTCCTCAAGAAAAGCTTTGAGTTTTAATTTTAGAGAAAATGATTAATTCAATTTAATTGCTTTTCTGAAATTTCTCAAGTTGTCTCAATTTTAGAAAAAGAAATATCTTAAGTTTGATTTCTTCTCTCAATTTAATTCTTTTCTTTTGTAGATTAATTCCTCTTTTTCTTTAAATTTTTTTTTTTTTTTGTGATTTAAATGACAAATTGATTTATTAATTAAATATGCTAGGATATTTAATTAAATAAATAGGATAATTGATCAAAATGATTTACTTGGAATGATTTAATTAATTAAATAAATATTTAATTAATATAGAGTGATTAATTTGCCATGTAACATTAATGATTGAAGAATTAATTAATTAGGTGCTCAAGGTTGATTTAATTGCCTTTGGTTAGGACCTTGGTGATGTTGTCGAGATTAGGGACCCATGGTTTAGGTGACCATTTTTAGGGTATTACAATGAGAAGGCAAAGGATCAGTAAATTTTTTAAGATTTTGATTAGGAGGAGCTACTGATTTATTTCCCTTATCATTCACACCTGCCACAGATATAGTATTGTTAGCAATCAAATCTTGAATCTTACTTTTCAATGCGAAATATTTCTCAGTATCATGACCAAGCTGACAATGAAATTGACAAAAGGAACTGTTATCAAAATAAGGGGATGCAAGTTTAGAAGGATCAACTTGTTTTATAGGAGGAAGTTTGATAATATTTCTTTGCAACAACTGAGACATAATACTATGTAAAGATCCATTCAAAGGAGTAAATTGTCTTTCTCTTTTGAAAAAATTAGAAATAGAAGGCACACCTGTTGTAGCATTTACATTGTTGTTGTTGATTGTATCATTGAACTTAATGAAGCTTTTTGTTGGTTTGAACTTTGCAAATGATTGTTGAACACTCTCCCCCTTATCACTCGGAGCCATAGGAGTAGATTGCTCCATTTGACTCATAACCAGTTGATAATTGTGGAGTGTTGTGCACAACTGCGGAAAGGAAGTAAACTCAGACAAAAGAAGCTTTTCCTTGATATCTTTTTGTAAATTAGAAATGAAATTTCATTGAATATCATTATCAAGTACATGAAAAAAAAATTGAGCTCACAAATGCTTATATCTACCAATGAAATCAATCACTTTTTCTTTAACACCTTGTTTATAATGCATTAAATCAGTCAAAGTGATTTTAAGACCAATGTTATTTTGAAAGTGTTGGATGAAAGCATTTGCTAGTTGTTGAAAAGAATTGATGGAATAAGAAGGAAAACAACAATATCATTGTAAAGCCTTATCTCTTAATGTTCTTGTAAACAGTTTTGCAAGCAATCGTTGATCATAAGCAAAATCAGTACACAATGTTTGAAATGTTTTGACATGTGTGAGAGGATCACCTTTTCCATTATAGAGTTCCAATTGAGGGACCTCAACATTCTTAGGTGGCACGACTTTAACAATATCAAGAGAAAGTGGTCTCGCAACATCAAAGGTGGGCACACTAAACTTGGATTGACTCGTAGAAGCAATTTGTTGTTGTAAGGAAGACACGGTTTGAGCAAGCTTGTTAATGGTTGCTTCGGTAAGAGAACTGATGTTAGACATGGTTGATTGAGAAGGTGGTGTGATGTTTTTTGAAGGCATGGATTGAGAATAAGGTGGTGGGACATTATGATAAGTAGGCATAGGTGATGATTGCGTAGGAAACATGACACTTAAAGGAGGAACAAAATTGTTGAATGAATTGCCCCTTGTGTCACATTAATTGGTTGAGGGATAATATGAATACTTATGAAAGACATGGGTAAAGATGGAGGATTAAACGAAGAAGAGGGATTTCCCCCATGACCAATGGTTGTAGGAATGATATTTTGAGTTGATGTAGCCATGATGTTTGAAGTGAAAGTAGGAATACTAGCCATTGAAGTGATCAAAGGAATAGAAGAATTGATTTGGTTTGAAGGTTGTGAATAACCTAAGTTCTCAGCACAACTCTTGATAGGCATGACATTAGAATAAAAAATATGAGCAATGCCACACAATATATCAATTCCATTCTTATCACTTTGAATCATGCGTTTAAGACCTTCAATTAATGGAAGAGCTTCATTATTAAGGTATTATTGGGATATCCATTGTTGAAAGTTATCAAATTGATTTTCCAATTTTGAAAGTTGATCTATGGAGACCCTAGTTAAAGCTTCTTCTTCATCATGGGATTCATCAATGGGATAGATAGGGACATGATTAGGATCAGAAGAATTAGCATTATCCTCATTAAAGAAGTCACCCAAATTAGGCTCCATGTCCTCAGTATTTAAACCTTGGGAATCCTTAATTCTAATGCTTCGTCTAACGAGGATATTATAGGTAGGACTAATAGTGGTGAAACTCATGCACTAGAAGGAAAATTAAAATTTTGAATTTTGAACAAAGCTTACAAAATTGAGTAATACAAAATTTAAGAAAAAAATGATTAAACAATTTGAACTTTGTTGGAAGAAGAAAATGACACTATTTTCAAAATAATAAATCAAAGAAAATTAGAATTTTAAAATTAGGGCCAAGGGGATACTACTTAATTTTTAATTTAACAAAAATAAAAAATTTAAAATCAGGGCAGATTATAATTAACCTCTTAATTTTATTTTTATTTTTAAATTTAAAATGTTGAATTTTGGAGGTATTTTCGATGTTAAAGGGATAAAAAATCGACAAAATCAGCCAATCTTCTGAATTTATGTTATTAAATGCAGTCATAACAATCTCCCAATATTTTGGGAAAAAAGTCGAGGATCGTAGCGGGAATGCACATGGTCCGACCAACTTTTTTCAAAATTTTCAGGGATGAATATTACGATGATTTTAAAGCCAACCCCAAAAAATTGGCAAATTTTACGATTTCGAGAGGTGAAATTATGGTTCAAATGTGAAAATAGGACCCTATTAGTGTTTTGCAGAAAAAGAGGAATTGAACTACAAATTTGAAAAGGGTCACACCTAAAGGGGAGGGACACCTTGGAGAATGTTTTAGAAATCTGACTTTGAATGAAATTAATTGAAATTTGCACAAAATCCAATGAAATTTGAAAATTAGGGTTTTATGGCCTAACCACTTAATTTTGAAATTTTGAATTTTGAAAAAGGAGGGAAATTGAAAATTTGAATTGTAGGATAGAAGATAAGTCTGAAAACAGTCACAAATTTGAAAATTAAATGGAAATTCAATTTTTGCATAATTTCAAGATGATTTTTTAAAATTAGGGTTCTGATAATTAACCTCTTAATTTTGTGAATTTGATTTGCAAATTTAACAAGGCAATGAAGAAATTGAATTTGACAAACAAAGCAATTTTCAGATCTAAGACAATAACAAGCAATTTTTACAAAACACAAGTTCAATTTCAATTTTAAAAACTAGGGTTTTGAATGAATTAACCACTAAGTTTGCATAAAAATAAAACTTGCAAATGAAAAATATGCAATGATTTTCAGAATAAAGCATGTAAGACGTCGAGTTACCAAAATGTAATGTTGAAAAGGGGTGAATGATGGAGATCTAGAGGAAAGCTTTTCTTCTCTCTGAGGAGAGATGAAAGTTTCACTTCAGGTTTCCCTTCAAACACTTTTTATGCATTACATTAGAAGAGGGGGGGAATGCACTAAATTCAGCCTCTATAAAAGGAGATTGAATTCTGAGTGATGGTAAGTTAATCCCCTCTTCTGGAATGAGATTTGAATTGATTGAATTGTGTACTTATAACCAAGTGAAAAAGCGACAAAGATTTGATTATAACTCGAGATAAAAGCATAGGATGAAGTTGTGCACCTGGATCTGGCAATAATCTGTCGAGACGAAGCCGCCCTGCGAATTTGAGAAAAAGTTGCTTGGATCGTGGCGGGAGTGTACACGGTCCTCCGAAAAATCCGCGAAATGAAAAGGGTTTTTCCGCCTCTGCAAATGGAGTCCAAATCCAAAGTACAGTTGTGCACCTACAACCTACACATAGAAAAGAGAGGGAAAGGTGTTGGGATTGGGGGTTTGCCTTCAGGTCAAACCCCAATTCTATCATTAACTAAATGATGAAAGAAAGTACTTGCAAGTAAATGTAAATGAAAGACTGAACTATAAATCACCTCAAGGGAGGTTGTGATAGAAATGTTGATAGAATTTCTTATATGAAGTTGAATGTTAGAATGAATCCCCTCTTCAATGGTTGAATACTTGACTTGAATGCAACACCTAGCCTTGAAGGGAGACTTGAGAATGCTCAATGCTGGAAAGGAATGCTTGAATTCTTGAACTCATCCCCACCTTATCGCTTATCCAACTTTTCTACTTGTCGAACTTATACAAATGAAAGGGCAAATGCACCTTATATACTCGTCAATTAGGGTTAATTAACTGATTTTCCATTGCAGGCCGACACTGGGGGAGTTTTCCCACTCAATGTACAATGCCCCCATCCTACCCTTTTTTCTAGGACAGGATGCAGTTTAGGCAATGTAGAGGGCAAGCAAGATGGATTTTTTCAGGTGTCAAGCAAGTCTCTGGTCTCTGATCAGGCTTAGGGATTCGAATCGCATGCATGAGGACCCTAATGTGGTCGACAATTGACAGTGTCACAATTTCATGACACTACAATAGGAACATAATATTTTAATGATGACAATCACGTTTTTAATGTCACTTTTACCATGATGTATTTATTATCATGATTCTTGAGGAAAACATTTATGATGCACTTATTTATGATCAACTAACATATTGAAATCATATTAGTTATTGCTTGATTACTACCAATTATATTTATATATCAACTTAGAGACATACAATACTACATGCTTATCATACCCTATGCTTAATCTACATACAATGAGTCATTTTATTCATGCATGATTTATCTTTCCATTGAGGGCAACATTAGGGCATCTTCTTACCCCCTAATTTCATATATTTACATGATTATAAGCTAATTCTTATTACTTGCTTGTCACATGATTCTTATTCATTCATTACATGGTTTTACATGCATATATATGATTCGATATCTTAATTTTGCTATCATTATTATTATCACATGTTTCTTTTCCTCTCATTAAATTATTTGCATCCATTTCTACAACCAATCAACGTGGCCATATATTGTCATTAAAAAATTTCATGGTTAAGATTTTGGATACTAACTCATTCTAGATATGAATCATCATTATATCACAATAAAGCTTAATTGCATTATACACCTACATCACACCAAAATTCATCACATTCCCCATTGCATTAATGGATAACATTGTGTAGAGATCTATCATTAAATCATGTGTAGATTTGATAGGCTAGAATTGAGGTAGATAATGAGAAAGATTTAATGCTTAATAACTAAGTTCAATTTGGTCTAAGTGTCAATTCGAGGGCGTAAACTTGCAAAAGGTATTGTGGCTATATGCGTAAGGGTTGCGAGTAGTGAGGTGAATGTGGATGAAATGCAACTAAAAACATTAATCAAAACTGCTACAAGGATTTTACGGTAAAAACTATTGCAACCATCTACTACAGTAGTTGTGTAGACTGCTACAAGGTACCACGACTCATGATAAACCTTATTTTTTATATTTATAATTTAATTGATTTTATATTGTTTAATGATTATAATTTAAAAAATGGAAGAATTAATGTTAACATATTAATATTATTATAATTATAATGACAATTATAATTTTATTGTGAAATCAAAAAAATTCAAAATCAAATATTACATTTCAAAGCCAGCATTGCATAACATAGAAAACATTGCATAACATAGAAAATAATTGCCATAAACTTCAACTATCAAACCATATTAAGATAGAGAGGTTGACCAAATAAAAAGAATTATCAAGAATATTGTAACAGACAACCCAAGTGGCCAAGTGCATGAGATTTGACCTGCAGTAACAACTATTTGATTTTTAATATTGCAATGCCTCCTAAATAGTGCTCAATAAGCTATGTTAAAAAAGGAATAACATTTTAAAAATAAAGTGACAACATAGGGTAACACCATGAATTAATATGCTATTAAGTTTGAAACTGGTATGCAACATTATGTTCACTCTTTGGATAGTATTCTAAAGCACCATTTTCTATAGAAGCTTGCATAGATATAGATAAGGCGTGGGGATATATACATTTTTCTATCTACTTTACCACTGCATTTCAATATTTAGACATTGGTTAATATATCAATTTATATACATCTAGGTTGGGAGGAGTTTTAAGCAAACAAATAGAAAAGATTTTGAGTTGATTAGAGGCAAATCAGTTGAGGATGGGGTGTTGCCTATAACAACAAATTTATCGTATATTGCAAACTGAATCCTCTCTATTGATAAAAAGTAATCTACATATATCTATGATTTATTTATATCTTGATTAGAAATATGTTGTGTTGACAAACATAAAGTAAATTTGGATTTACACCAATCAATTATTTTGTATGAAAGTTTAAAACCTTTTTGTAAATCCACTTGTGTATACCATGAATGCACTTTTGTTTAGCCACTTTCATGCTTATATATATGTTGTCTAATCTGAAATCATACCAACTACTTTGTGTATAATATGAAGAGTCATCCACTATAATTAACATATTACCCTATCATCATTTGCACTACTTGTTATACCTTGTTAGCAATATTAATGTGTTCCTTCATTTTACCCTAGAAGTCAACCTCCACTTTTCTTGGATGTGAGATCTATATCTGCTATGCCACGCTACTAGTGGTTATTGTTACCTATTTTTGCTACAAGCTCAATAGGTAGAGTTTTTATGTTTTTACAAACAAAAAAGGTGCATTTTTGGTCTGTTGTTTTACATTCATGAACATTTAAAAAGAAAGAACAGAAAGATTACTCCATCACATCATATTTCATTATGTAGATGCATATGAAAGAGAGAGAGAGAGCACACAATTTTTTGAGAAAGTAATCTTTATTAATATGAATGTACAATGTCTCACACAAGTCGTGAGACTAACTGGTATGGTGCAAATAAGGAAAACACTATACATTCTTAGATGCAAAGTAAAGGTAAAATGCACATAAGGAAGGGTGACTCGTCATTGCCTAGATGACGAGTCCTAACTGAGTAGCCCTGTGTCATCTTGAGTCTTCCGCCCAACCTGCATCCAGTTGTTGTCTCCTTACTTCCCCTGAGTATCTGCATTTGAGAAAAACAATATTGTTAGAGCAATGAAGGGTCGTCATTCCATATATGCACATGCATATGAAAACATGTAATCCATCCCTCATGTGCATCATAACATCTAGCATGTCATATAAGTCCATAAAAGCAAGCGCCAAATCAAATCATCAAGAAGAAGTCATCATATGTTGTTTTTAACTCACTTGTTTGTTCACTATGCAAATATAGGAAAATTAAATTACAGCATGTGGAGTAAAATGTGGCTCCCACAAGGGTTGAGCCCAAAATGCTTTGTTACATTAGCCAGAGCAGTCCATTGGCAATGAATGAGCCAAATAGGAGTCATGAGATGACTAATGTATCAAAAGTACCGGACATCAAAGATCAAACAAGGAAAGAGTGCAGGTCACATTATCAAGGAGCGGTCCAAGGGAATGAGAGACAATGAATAAGGAGTTTGAATTTAAGAACAACATATGTATATAAGGATTAGCCTTATGATGTTTTGAGACTTCTATAGAATAACAGTATAAAAATAGGCAGTAACAGTATTGGTAGGGGTATGAAGGCATATCAACAATAACAGTTAGTAAGATAGACTTAGTTACAACACTCTCCATATCTGATTGAAGGGAAGAATTATGGAACCATGAAACCAAATGTGCAATCTATCGTTGCATTTCAGTCACACAGTGATTTTGTAAAAAAATGAGAACACTTTACAAAGACAACACATGTGATGGAGCAACAGTGACTAACATAGTGAATTGTTAAGGAAAAGTAACTTTGTTGAAGCAATAAGGGCACTATTTTGCAGTCATAATATGTGAAGATGCATCCATAGTCAATGCAAGAAATAACAACACTCTCCCCTCAAGGATTGGGATAAATAGAACAGACAATAAAGGCTTATTGCAGTCACTGAGAGACCTAATAACAGTTCAAAAGCCCATACGAGAGTAGAATCCCAAATGACAATTGCAGCCACAGTGGACTAACAGTATTATTCATATCAAAAGGATAGTCAAGATGCATGTCACATGCACAGTTATAAGACATGGTTATAAAAGTTGCAGCCACTGAAGTCCATTCAAACCAAGAGTAATCACAGCTATAGTTGTTAAAGTATGTTGATAATGCATTAACAACCTGTATAAGAAAAGAAATATATAGTCTCATGAATGAATGGAGATGACAAGGTAAAGGTTGTATCAAATAAAATGCAGTCATTACTATCTTTTTTATAGTGAAAAGTCACAGCTATTATGAGCATCTATTATCATTGATAAATAATGGAGCACATTGATGAAGAGTAAGTGTTCATATAATCATGGATGTATAGAAATCTTCAATCTTTATTAGAGCCAAAATATCATGCAATTCAGTCTTCAAGGTCATCATAGACAAGAGTATAAAGGTACACCCAATGCACAGTCACATTCCATGAGCCACACAACAACATCTACAAGAAGTGGGATAATAGTTATTTCCATAATCATGGTGCAAAAACAGTCTATGCCCTTTATCTCCATGAAAAATCAAGACAGTGCTATGTCCAATGTATTCAAGGAATGAGCAGATGAGATATTAAGGGTATATTTGTAGTTTTCAGAGAGCCACAATATATAGGATAGATCAATCATCAAAGAGAAGCCATAAGGATAGTCCAAGTCTCCAATTGTTGACAAGAGATCTTCTATACAACCATCAAAAGATGACACTTAAAGCATATCAAAACAACATAACCAGTCCATTGGCAACAACAGTTAAGAATAGTATATAAGATAGTAGCCCCTATGGAGGCATACTCAGAAAATATATTTTATACTCACAGCTACCATGAAGATCAAAAGTTTCAAAAGAGTCATTTTTATGATAAAAGGCAGCCTAAGATTTAAACATCAAAATACAGTCACAACACTATGATGGATCTATTCGCTGAGGTCAAAAGCAATCCCAAGAGGCAGTAGCAGTTACAAGGATATACATTAAGAAGTGTTTCAAAATACACTCCCTAATACAGTCAAAGAATAGTGAGACATTGTCATCCATCAAAGAGAAGAGATAACCTTAATCACTATCAAAAGACAATTGCAATAACCTTAAGGGTGGTGACAACCTTCTTAGAAGCAAACAAGCAAAGACACTCTTTCTATGATAGGGTGGAGAGCACTGTGAATATATCAAATTGACAAAATGGGATGTAGAGAATGGTCATAACTTACACCAAAATACCTTTGTCAAATGAGCAATTCAACCCTAGAGAAGAAGTGTTAACTATATGACAGAGTGGAGAGCACTTCATAGTTGCAAAGAATGATTATTATCAAATACATCAAGGAGTAGGGATTTTGAAGCCCAAGAGACATTGATAAGCTTGTTCAAGAGCTCTATGTTATTATTGTCAATAAGATGGGTAATGACAATAGAGTGGTATAAGGATGGCAGAGATATCTACATCAAAATTATAAATCAAGAATGAACATCATGCAGTTCTAGGGAAAAGATATTGCATCCAAAAAATAGTAAAAGTACAAGAGCATATACAACCTCAAACACCCAAAAGATAGCAATGGTTGTATATAGATAATAACGCACAAGCACAGTGTATAATATTCATTACCACAATGATAGAGTTTCCACATGAATAGTATCCTAGATGCCTTCAAGAACACAACCAAAATGGTAGAATCCAACAAAAATTTACAAAAAAACTTAGAGCAACAAATTCACAGAAGGAGCAAATCTAGAACATGGTCGCTTACCTTATCTTCCCTGCAAAAATCTTCTATAAATCAAGAAGATATTTTGCAAATCATAAAAAAATAGCAGCTATGGAGTGCTTTTCAGCTCGACTAGGGTTTTCTCATGATGGCTCAAGGCACAAAAAATCAACAGAGGAAGGGAGAAGCAAATAAATGAATTACAAGATCATAGTGAGACCGCGACCTTTAAGACTAGAAACACTTCAAAAGAGCAGAGATTCCTATAAATAAACTCACCATGCCTCTTCATGTGATTGTATTTTTCAAAAATCATCGACAAAGGTCTTCGAGCTGAAAACCCTAGGTGAACATGGCGGTAGCATTTCTCCAAGCAGCTAGAGAAGCGAATGAGAAAGATGAAATGTTTCATCTTTTGCCTCTCAAGTTAGGGTTTTCATAACCCTAGAGAGATCGAAAAGAATAGGGGCTTTTGCCTTTATTTTTTCTAAAATAAAGAATACTTTATTTTCCATTTTGCCTTATAATTCATGTGTAGTGTTGTATAAACACTTACAATTTTAGGGCACTTGGAATATTTTTAGGAGTTTTATTTTAAAACTCATTACTTTGCATTGTATAAACTTGTAAGTCTTTTAGCTGAAAGTGATAATCATAAAACCACTTCATATTAAAAGATTTATTTTTTTTCAAATGCAAAGTAGAAGTAAAGTAGAAATATCATGACTTTGAGTTATCATTATCTTGCATTGGCGGATTAGGCTTTATGGTGGAGTTTGCATGAGTTATTTTCCAGATTTTGGGGGATTTCCAGTTCAATTTGAGTGTTCCATGGGTCAACAATGGGTTGACTTAGAGTTTGAGCCCTTTTCACTCATTTTCCATGAGTTTGAGTCCTCATTTCATGGGCTTTTGTTTTTGCTCATGAATCACTTTGGAGAAGTGATTTTTTTAAAAGTTTGGAGCAGTTCACTTTTAGTTAGGAGCCTGATTTTTCAGGGAAGATGACAACACATCCATTTTTTAGAGCCAAAATTCAAAATTTTAATTTTGGAGGCATATTGTATAAGGCTTTCTTTCTCACTCGGTTTTTAGGGGGGGGAGTTTTGAGTTGGTACCTGCAGATTTTGTAAGAAATTTTACAGATTTGGAATGCAGATAGCTCCTATTTCTCAATAAAGAAGTTGGTCCTCCTCATTATTCTTTGTTTTCAAGTGTTGTTTGTGAGTTTTATTGTAAAATATTGTGTTATCCTTTATTTTATCAGATTCCTTCAATGTTGAATGCTAAGAATGTTATGTCATAGTGCAGGTTTGTGTTAGTGTTTTCACTCTTTTGCATCAAAATTGTGAGAACCTCATTGTTCTCCTTTTTTAATACATCAAAAAGTCAGAGCCTTTCATAAGAATCATTTTTGCAGGCATACGTAACATATTTTTGAGATTGCATAACTTCATTGAGCATTTTGTGAGTTTGTTAGCATTTTAGATCATTTTCAGTCATTGGTGGATCACCTTAGTAGTTTAATTTTCAATTTCCTGCGTATCCTCCTATCCCTTTTCCCAAGTCAGAATTAAGTGAGTATTAGGTGATAAAAAAGGGACTTGGCCTATAATCCGGAGGTCTACTCTCACAATAGGATACCCATAGCCTAAGAGTAGTCCCATGTTTCACAGGATTACAGATTTTAACATTTGTATTGGGTGCAAATCCCTGTGACAACAGTTATATTTAAAGTTTGTTCCTCCTTACAAAATGATCAAGTTTAAATTTTATTCCTACCCGCTATGTTCTTGCATGCTTAATTATCCTTTCACCTTGGCATAACCAATCTAGTCAAAGTTTCACATGATTTGTTTATGCATCCTTAGACTTATCTCCTTCTCACCCTTGCACTTGGTAATGATGCTTTCATTCTTATGAGAACAATTTCAACCCATGTCTTTTTCTATATAGTATTCAAGGAATAAGACATTTTAACTTTCTAGAGAAAATATAGGTAATTATAAAGTGACTCGGTATTAATTACATGCTAGTTTTTATAATGGATGACCGGATAATAAATTGATAGAATAGAACCTTACCTTTAATATAGTTATTTACACAATTAAAATAATATTTTGCAAATATTTGGGAAAGATCTTAGTAAAGTTTTGGACTATGTATTGAATGATTTCATACTACCCAATCTAGGTTATTGTTATGTTGCATTATCAAGGTTTTGTTTTAAATACATATATAAGTCAAAGGGTTTATTGAACGGTTTATTGAACAAAGCATATTGCCTCATTCTTTCACAATCTTAATCATCAAAGGAAAAATGCATGGTTATTTTCATCATGAGGTCAAGGTAGTGGTAACTCATAGATGCTTGGCATTCATAAATAAAATGGGATTTTTTTTAGTCCTCATCTATCAAGGTAGTAGTAGTTGTTAAAGTCATGAAAATTATTATATTAACATTTTGGGATATATTTAAGAATATTTTACCTTTGATAAGTTGATGATTGCCTAAATTTAGTAGATATTTGAAGATGGCTCATAAAAGACAAAAAGGGTCTAAATATTAGTGGTTAGAGATTGAGGCAAACTATAGGGATATCATTGGAATTAACGTTAAATCTAAGTGTTGCATACCTAAGAAACAAGCTAGGTTTTCCTTTCATGTGTGTATGTTTTATTTCTACCCATGATGATTGACTTATTTATATTCTAATTGTCATTAATTCGTTTAGTTAAAATATATACACATATAAATATTATGATTATATATGTATTATTTATGCATACATGTGATATACCTTCTTTATTAAATATAGCATAATCCTTAAATGATGAAAGCTCCATTAATCCTAATTTAAGTCGACATGCGTATTGAAAAGTATATTTAGTTATCATGGCATTAGAAATAGGACAATTTATGAATATTCATACTAGAAGTACATTTTGCATATAGAGTACTTGTTACGTGAATAATAGTGTGATTTCTCATCTTGCATAATATCATTACTCACATTATCATAGAAGGGGAACTATGCATTAGTTTCATAATGGCATTCATATACATACAAGAAAATGGATAGAAATGTGCTCTTGAATACTCTTATGTGCTCCTTTGTGCTCTTATGAGATCTTATGTGCATTGTGCAATCTTGTGTGATCATAAGTATTTTGGAATCTTCTTTGGACTGTAATGGAAATTATAACAAGTCTCGTGTTGGAGATAGATCTTGAAAATTATAACAAGTCTCATGTATGCATTAGTTTCATAATGACATTTATATACATACAAGAAAATGGATAGACATGTGCTCTTGAATACTCTTATGTGCTCCTTTGTGCTCTTATGAGATCTTGTGTGCATTGTGCAATCTTGTATGCTCATAAGTATTTTGGAATCTTCTTTGGACTATAATGGAAATTATAACAAGTCTCGTGTTGGAAAATTGATGACAAGTAGATAAGTAAGATGTTGCATTGTAATGTCAAAATTTTATTACTCTTGCAAGTATTACTTTGCTACTCTTCCTCATGTTGGGTTGAGAATCCTTTGTATAATAAAAGATTCCTAGGGAAGTATAAATACTTTCTGGTAGGGTGGGAATGCACTCCAACCATGTTCTTGGTCGTGGTGTACTTTAGGAAGAGAGGTTCCAAGATTTCCTATCTAGAAGGTCTACATGATTTGTTCATACGTATTCGATGTACTCGATCTTATGGTCTGTTGTAAGGCATTTTGTATCCTTATGTTTTTCCTTTTTAATGACTTATTGTAATAAATATTCATGTCCTTGTGTAAATACCATAACGTGTATCTTGTATAATTTGAACGTGTCTTTAATTTATGTTATTCTATATATTTTTTGTGAATTATGTAAATAGTTAAATTAAGGAGGTTCTTACACAGGGGTTGTGCAAATTTTTGCAATTATAATTCTATGAAATTAAGAATTAAAACCAAATTAAAAACATGTAAATGAAAGGAACTCAATCATTAGTCCTCATAAAATTAATTTAATACTAATTGCTCTTACATTTTATTAAATAAAATAAATCATGACATTTAAAATAAAAAATACATATGTTTAGCGATGAAATAGGGATCCACAAAATGGGATATGAATCCACTTATTTTTACAAGGACCACTAAATGTTAAAGAAGGAGCAAAATCAATAGATTCAATCCCTCTTAGAATAGAATGTTGATTAGACTTTACTCTCTCTTTGTTTAAGTTGAAGGTGCTCAAGGGAATTGAAATTGAATGCTAGATCTAGAGTAAATGATGCAAAATTGGTGTAAAATAACATAAATAGTGAGCCATAGATGCGATATGCAAACACAAGACTAGATCTGAGAAGAAGGAATAGAGAGGAACATGTATCAAAACATCTGGCCCAAAAGTAAAAGACTAGGATGCTTGGGGAAACCCAGTCCTTTGGCTATTAAATGTAGGCAAATAGGAAACTTTCAAAATTAGAATGTCACTCAGAACATTTTCCCAAAAAATTGTTAGACCGAGATGCTTGAAGAAACCTAGTCCTTCGCTTTTTTCTTTTGCAAAAGTTGGATTTGATTGTGTTAGGATAATCGGTGGACAACTGAGAGGGGGGGGAGGGGGGTGAATCAGTTGTCAATAGATTATTTTAATCAAACTACTTTAACCTTTAACTGGAGCACATAAACATTAAATACTGGAATAGCAGAAATAGATACTGGTAAGCAATAAAACTTAAGAATGAAATAGAGAATTAACACAATGCAACCATACCACATAACACCATGATTTGTACGTGAAAAACCCGGTAAAGGGAAAAATCACAGTGGGAAGCCTACCCACAGTCAGATGATACTTCTGCAGAAAGGACGTGATACAATAAGTGGCTTGTACATGCAGGAAGGCACACTACCTAGAGCATACTGCTCATTACAAAGGAGTCTCACTGACTACAGAGAGGTTATGACCACCTCAATATAATTGGACTATAATCTAGAAGAATGAACTACCAGAGATAGCATCTACCATGCCTGATTACAATCTCGATTAAGCTCAATACCAGAGGCCTTTGACCTCTTCCTTAAACCCAATTCTATCACCTATGATCAACCAATTCTCCTTCGCATATGATATTTCATTCCACGACCACAAATATATTTCACCATGATCTACAATGAGATCTTACATCAATTTATACAAACCCTAAGGCCTAAACCAATTAGGTCGGCCACCTAAAAGATATTACAATAAGATCATTACATAAATCCATATTACAATGATATGCCATGTCGGTTTTAGACCAAAACAACATATACAATTCATAAAATATCTCGATAATGTGTAGAGAACACGTTAACATGATACCGGTCCATAACCTAGATAGGCATCGGACCTAAATAGATTCTCCACGCCAAAGCAATGTCACCAATCAGTTGAGGCATGATCAAGGATCACCTTCTGCATCCTGAATTCCATCTAGAAGCCTCACCAACACCACTTATGCATTCTGTCAAAGATTCTCAGTA
Source organism: Cryptomeria japonica (assembly GCF_030272615.1). Lineage (NCBI taxonomy): Eukaryota > Viridiplantae > Streptophyta > Pinopsida > Cupressales > Cupressaceae > Cryptomeria > Cryptomeria japonica. The sequence goes on from NC_081414.1 coordinate 418,329,837, forward strand.
AAAGCTCTGCCGGTAAAACCTTAAACCCTTACCGGTAGCACTAGTTCATCTACCGGTAACCAAAACATGTCTGTTGGTAACCAACCATAATAGCTAGTGTTGACATCAATGCAACACATAATCAATTCCTCTGTATTGCCAACAATCTCCCCCTTTGGCATTGATGGCAACACTAGATGTGAAAAAGAAAACATCTAAGTGCCAAGAAATGCCAAACATTTCTCATAGAAGATATAACAATGAAAAATTGAAAAATCCCAGCAACTCCCCCTAAGGAATGTAGTCCAATCTGAAACTAATCTGAATTTTTCACATATAACTCTCCCCCTTTGACATCAATGCCAAAGATATGGCATAGATATCAAAATTCTGTGAATCTCAAAGCTGACTACTCCCCCTGAGTAGTAGCACCACAACATCAACCCGAAGCAAAGCATAAAGTTGACGATGCATACTAGACTGATGGTCTGCTTCATCAATTAAGTTTCTATCGGAGGGGTAGATACCCCTAACTTGCCTCTCAAATGCTCAAATTATTCCTTAGACAACGGTTTAGTGAATATATCTGCAAACTATTCTTTAGTGTTCACATAAACCAATTTGACTTCCTTTTCTTCCACCTTGTCCTTCAGAAAGTTATATTTTATTGAAATGTGCTTAGTCTTAGAGTGAAATACCAGATTCTTAGACATGTCAATAGCTACAGAGTTATCACAATAGATAACTGCCAGTTCACTATAATTTATCTTGATATCCTTCAACATTTGCTTCATCCACAAGACTTGACTGCAATTAGCTATTGCTGCAACATATTCGGCTTCTGCACTAGATAAAGAAATGCATGACTATTTTTTGTTGATCTATGAAACCAATTTCTTTCCAAGAAAGAAATCTCCACCAGAAGTGCTCTTCCTGTCATCAGTATCTCCTGCCCAATCTGAATCTGTATATGCACATAAAGTGAAGTTATCATCTCTAGAATACCATAAGCCATATTTTGTTGTTCTTTGCAAATACCAGAATGTCATCTTTACTGCACATTCATGATTTTCTGTAGGATTACTTTGATATATTGAAACAATACTTACTACATTCACAATATCTAGTCTAGTCTGAATTAGATATAACAAGCCACCAATCATAGACTTATACCTTGTTGAATTTACAAGTGTAGATGTGTCTTTGATAGATAATTTCTCACTTGTCACCATAGGAGTACTTACCGGTTTGGAATTATCCATACCAAACTTCTTCAACAATTTCCTTAGATAATTAGTTTGACAGATAAAGATGCCTTTGTCAGTTTGAGTAATCTGTAAACCTAAGAAAAATATCATCTCACCAATCATGGACATTTCAAATTCATTCTTCATATTATTAGAGAATTCCATGCACAATTTATCTTCACCTCCAAAAATGATATCATCAACAAATACTTCAATAATCAGAATATCATCAGCAGTGATCTTGAAAGATAAATTACTGTCAGCACTACCTTTAGTAAAACCAATCTTCAAAAGATATTTATCCAACCTTGCATACCAAGCTCTAGGAGCTTGTTTCAATCCATATGATTTCCTTAACCTACAAACCATATCTTTGTCATCTGTCAGTGAAAGTCCATCAGGCTGCTCAATGTATACCTCTTCCTCAAGTTCACCATTAAAAAATGCACATATAACATCCATTTGATAGACCTTATAGTTCTTATATGCTGCATAGGCAAGACATAGTCTAACAGCTTCAATTCTAGCTACAAGTGCAAATGTCTCACCATAATCAATTCCTTCCATTTGAGAATATCCTTTACAAATCAATCTAGCCTTGTTTCTTACAACTTGACCACCCTCATTTAGTTTATTTATAAAAACCTATCTAGTTACAATAACATTCTTATTTTTAGGTCAAGGAACTAAAGTCCAAGTCTCATTCTTCTCTATCTGATCTAATTCATCTTACATAGCCTTTAACCAATGTTTATCTTTACAAGCTTCAATAACATATGCTGGTTCAATTTGAGAAATAAGACATACCTCTTCATTTGTCAGTCTTCTTCTTGTCATAACTCCCTTGTTCCTATCTCCAATGATTTGATCTTCAGAATGATTTAATCTTGCATACCTTGGTGTCTTCTGAACTTTCAGTTCACTGTTCAGATCATCAGTCACAGTTGAATTTTCTAATTGTACTGGTGTAACTGTCTCAATGTCTTGTACCGGTTGAGGCATTGTCGGTTTAGTTATGATAATTTCCACTATCGGTTCCATGTCATATGATATAGATTGATTTCTGTATTTCTCATCCACTTTCACATTTGCGCTCTCCACAATTTTCTGCAATCTTTTGTTATAAAATTTATATGCTTTGCTTTGAATTGAATATCTAAGAAATATCCCTTCATCACATCTAGGATCAAACTTCCCAATTGAATCATCCCTTTTGATATAACATTTACTTCCAAAATTTTTGAAATATTTAACAGTAGGTGTATATCCAAACCATAATTCATAAGGGGTCTTACCGATTTCACCTTTGATATGAACTTTGTTGAATGTGTAGACTGTTGTACTCACTGCTTCTCTCCAGTAGATGTGAGGCAATTTGGCTTCCATCATCATGGTTCTTGCTGCATCCAAAATGGTTCTATTCTTCCTTTCCACTACTCCATTCTGCTAAGGAGTCCGGGGTGCAAATAATTGTCTCCTAATTCCATTTGTCTCACAATAATTGTTAAATTCATGAGAAGTGAACTCACTACCTTTATCTAATCTCAGAAATTTGATTTTCAATCCAATTTTTGTTTCCACCTTTGCTTTAAAGACCTTGAATTTCTCAAAAGCTTCAAACTTCTCCCTTAGAAAAGTCACCCACATCATTCTAGAATAATCATCAATTATCAACATGAAGTATCTATCACCTTGAAAGCTTTTGGTCCTTGCTGGACCACATAGGTCAGTATGAATCAAATTAAGTACATCATTATATTTATCATGCATGCTCTTAAAAGAAGTTCTAACTTGCTTTCCCAATTGACATTCCTTACATACCGGATTATTAGGCTTTATAATCTTAGGTCTCTAACTGCCTTTGTTGAACTGATCTTAACAACACAATTAACATGACAAAACCTCTTATGCCATAACCAACTCTCATCAATATGAACAATCAAACATGTCTTATTACCAGTGTTCAAGTGAAAGATATTACCTCCAGTCTAAGTACCAGTTGCAATCTCCAAAACAGTTTTGTTAATGATTTTGCATTTTCTATCCTTGAACTGAAGTTGGAATCCCTTGTCGACCAATTGACCAACACTTAAAATATTATGTTTTAAACCTTCTACATAATAGACATTATCATTATTATGCTTGCCATCCAAATAAATAACACCTCTATCTTTGATCATACATGCTTTGTCATCCCCAAATCTGACTTGATGCCATTGTATTCTTGCAGGGACATAAATTTTCTTTTATCTCCAATCATATAATGTGAACATCCACTATCAATTACCCATTCATCCTTGTCTTCAACTTTTGCTACCAGGGCCTTTTCTTCATTCTTGATAGTCGGTTCCAGTTCATCTTTCTTTAAACCATAGAACACCCATTCCTTTCCATTGCCAGATCCACTAGCAGAGTCTCCTGCCGGTTCATCCTCAGAGTCATCACTTACTCCTTCCTCATCCGCTATGTAGCATTGTTTGCTTCTCTTGAATCTATATCTGTTATGATTAGGCTTAAATGATTTCTTAACTCTTTCTTCAAATCTTGCATTCCTTTCAGGACATCTAGATGCAAAATGACCAATCTTATTACATGCAAAACATTTAAAAGGTGCTTTTCCTTCATACTTACTTCATGTCGGTCCTTTAGGTACTCTTCTAGCAAATAAGGCTTCAAGTTGCTCAAATTCTTCATCCTCTTTCCTCATATCTTTCAATTCTTTTGCATATAAGGCTTTCCAATCACTTTTGCTAGTAGATGATGATGCATGAAAAGCAAGTTCAGATTTTGCAGCTCCAAAGGGTCCAAATTCTTCAAGCTCAAAAGTAGATAATTTCCCATTCAAAATGTCTCTGTTAACTGAAGTGTTTGCCATTGTTCTCAATTCATTAATTGCAGTCACCTTCATCTTGTAAGCTAGTGGAAGGGCTATCAAGACTTTAGAAACTATTTCATCTTCACTCAGAGATCCTCCACAACATTGAATTCCCATGACAATCTCATTTACTCTTTCCATAAATGTAGCAATTCTTTCATTATCTTCCATCTTCAAGTTCTCATATCTTACCCGGTAACCATCATGTTTAGCAATTTTGACAATAGGGTCACCTTCATTCAGAGTTTGCAATTTATCCCACATAACCTTTGTAGATGATTTATCAGTCAATCCCATGATTTGTTGATCAGTGAGTGCACATAAGAGGGCTTCTCTTGCTCTGCAATCATTTTCAATATTCTTGTCCAAGTCTGCAAGAGCAGGATTGCCAGATGCCGGATCATAAGGTGTATGTCCTCTCTCAGTGACCTCCCAAATATCCTTTCCAATACATCTAAGATGAGTCTCCATTCGGATTTTCCATATCCCACAATTTGTTCAATCAAGCTTAGGGATTTCTCTTCTGAAAATAGTTGCCGGTGGATTTGAAGTATTAGTTGCCATAGGATCTACCTCAAGCGATTAAGCTTCTGCAAAAGAGGACCAAGGCTCTGATACCAATTGTTAGGATAACCGGTGGACAACTAAGAGGGGGGGGGTGAATTAGTTGTCAACATATTATATTAATCAAACTACTTTATAACCTTTAATTGGAGCACATAAACATTGAATACCGGAATAGCAGAAACAGATACGGGTAAGCAATAAAACTTAAGAATGAAATAGAGAATTAACACAATGCAACCATACCATATAACACCATGATTTGTATGTGGAAAACCCGGTAAAGGGAAAAACCACGATGGGAAGCCTAGCCACAGTTAGATGATACTTCTGTAGAAAGTATGTGATACAATAAGGGGCCTGCACATGCAAGAAGGCACATTGCCTAGAGCATACTGCTCATTACAAAGGAGTCTCACTGACTATATAGAGGTTATGACCACCTCAATATAATTGGACAACAATCTAGAAGAATGAATTGCCAAAGATAACATCTACCATGCCTGATTATAGTCCCGGTTAAGCTCAATACGGGAGGCCTTTGACCTCTTACTTAAACCCAATTCGATCACCTATGATCGACCAAATCACCATGATCTACAATGAGATCTTACATTGATTTATAAAAACCCTAAGGCTTAAACCAATTAGGTCGGCCACCTAAAAGATATTACAATAAGATCATTACATACATCCATATTACAATGATATGCCATGTCGGCTTTAGACCAAAACAACATTAACTAATCCATAAAATATCCCGATAATGTGTAGAGAACACGTTAACATGATACCAGTCCATAACCTAGATAGGTACCAGACCTAAATAGATTCTCCATGCCAAAGTGATGTCACCAACCAGTCGAGGCATGATCAAGGATCACCTTTTGCATCCCGAATTCCATCTAGAAGCCGCACCAACACTGCTTATGCATTCTATCAAATATTCTCAGTAAAAGCTCTGCCAGTAAAACCTTAAACCCTTATCGGTAACACTAGTTCTTCTACCGGTAACCCAAACCTGTCTGTCAGTAACCAACCATAACAGCTAGTGTTGACATCAATGACAAAACATCAATGCAACATATAATCAATTCCTCCATATTGCCAACAAATTGTTGTCATATGCTCTTCTAGAATCTTTGTTCGTAGCTTCTAAATCTCTCACCTACACATAGAAAAAAGGGAAATGGTTTTGTTAATAAGGATTTGCCTTGCCAGTCAAACCTTGGTTTTGGAATTAACTCTTGAATTTAATTGAAATACTAAATGGAAATACTGAAGTAAATGTTGAATGATATAACTCATATCTGTTGCAATTGATAATGGTTGATGATGTGATGCTCTTTAAATATTATCGTAATTGTTGATGCAATATCATGATGAAACACAAATGGCTCAAACACAAACACATGCTTGCATGAAGATTGATGTAATTTACCACCCCATGATATTGAAAATATTAAAAGTATATGGTGGGATGAAATATTGTGTTGAATACTTGAAGATGCTTGATTTTTCTTGATGTGGGTGCACAAATGACAGATGGAGATGAGATTATTATGGATTTCCAAATGAATTAAAAGGATTCCCTTATATAGGGTTCCCAATTTAATTTACCAATTAGGCTGACCTCCAATGATCGAATGAAACATTGAGATCAAAAATCACCGAGAAGGGGAAGTGCATTGACATACGAAAAAGAGATCCTATTTAAGGAGAATAGGAACACCATGAGAGCCCCTATCTACCAAAAATGGGGTAGACAAGTGAGAAATGCAAAGTGCATAGCTTGAGACATGGGATCAAATCTTTGTGCAGAAAGATGACATTAGTTTTGAGGTGAAAAGCTCGGAAATGGACCCAGGTGAGAGCTAAGATGGGACACGCTAAAGTAGGAGCACAAAAGGTAGTGTAAAATGCACAAGGTTACAATTTATGACACTACATATAGCCCCTACTTTAGTGGGAGTATAAGCCTATGTGCATACTCATGGTAAAGTAGAAAAAAGAGAGAAAGAGATAGTGATGTGAGAAATTGGGAGCAAGATCACAAAGAGATAAGACACCATTGAATTTGAGGCAACAAGCCCCCAAGATTAGTAACTTAACTCATATAATTAGATGAAAGGACACATAAGACAAAACAAAGCCAAGGACAAATAAAAGACACAAAAAGACAAAAAGGGGTTAGTACTAAAAACAAGATCTCCAAGTCAACTAGTTGAAGATACCTCAATAGAAAATGTTTCAACCGCTAATATCATTCTTGGAATTTTATTACAAGAGCACAAGTGGTCACATGGAAAGAGAAATAAAATGCATCAAGTGATAAACCATGATCCTACAACTAGCAAGGTATGTTATGTTTATAGGTTCATGGGGAAGAGAAAAAGGAACATGGATTTCACAAGATAGAAAGTTATTTTATACTAGGTCATCCATGGGAGAAAGCAAGAGGGAACATGGATTTCATAGGATAGCAATTTGTGTTGTTCTAGGTGATCCATGGAAGCATAAATTCTCATGGGAGAACAAGTTGTGTTATGTTGTGTGATCCATGTGGAAAGGAAGAGTCAAAATAGTCTAGAAAACTATGTTATGCTAGTTCAACACATCATGAAAAAAGAGGAGTTGAAAGGTCTAGCAAGTTGTTTTATTCTAGTCAACCCATCCAAGAATGGTGCGAGTTGAAAAAAAGAATATCAGGAAAACCTTGTATACCTATAAGGAAATCCATAACTCGAATTTGAAAAGGATAACAAAGCGAAACATTGTACGTAAGAAAATACACAACTTGAATTTGAAAAGGATAACCAAGAAAAGCATTGTATGCAAGGAAAATTGCAACATAAATTTGAAAAGGATAACCAAGCAAAGCATTTTATGCAAGGAAATATGCAGTTTGAATTTGAAAAGGATAACCAACCAAAGCATTGTATGCAAGGAAATCCATGATTTGAATTAAATATAAGCTACAAGGAGGCCATGATGTATGACCCCCCTTAAGATGTCAACATAGCCCCATGTTGACGTCTTAAGGTATAAAGATAGAAACAAGAATACACAGCTTCATCACAAAGGAGATATACATTAAGAAAAAATGCACATAATTTAAAGCTAAAGATGCATAACTCTTATGGGCAAGGAAAAGATAGTTATAAGAAGATACCTTGTAGTGAGTGTAAAGGGATCCTTTTGATGGATGCATAAAGGAAGAGATCTTTACCTAAAGATATCTACCTCAAAAAATAGAGGAGATATTTAATAAGGATGAAATCTTTGAAAGGGGAGGGAAACCAAGAATGCACACCTTCCCCACTGCTAGGAAAAAATGAATTCTTAGTGAAGGATTGCACACATTCACTAAGGAAAGATTATTCATAAAAAGACATACCACTTCAAACAAAGAAAATGTCCAACCAAGGGATGTATATGTATTCATGTGGAGGATCAATATATCCATGAAAGGAACTCAAGTTATGAAAGATGCAACTCATCCAAGGAAAAGGGAATCTTTGAAAAAGAGAGAAAGAATTCAAATATTATTCTTGCCCCCAAGCAAGGAGACAAGAAAACAAAGATTGTTGTTGCAATCCAAATATGTTTGCACATGAAGGTGTACCATCACGAATGACAAAGAGACCCTACTAAGGTAAGTTACTAATGTCACATAGTGAGGAGCAACATAATAGGGCAAAGGGAGTGCTAGCGCACTATCTTCAAATTTGGATTGAGAAAAAGAATGAGACCTAGTGTGTTTTGGATATGAGCTCTATCAAATAAATCATATATGAATTTATTTAAAAGATTTACAATTAACAAGAGAATGAGAGTGAGTGTAATGATTAAGGCAATACATGTTACTATTATCTTGTTTAATACTATGTTTAAAGTTTATGTAGGGAAACTTAACATTTTTATCACATTCAAGTCTCCAAAAGATTCTTGTGGCTAGTTTTTCTTGATTGTCAACATGGATAGGTCTTGTCTCTCGAGGAATAGGGAAAGGCAAAGGAGGGAAATGTTTTTCTTCTTACGCGAAAAGGATTGATAAGGAAGGAGGGGGAAATCCTAGACCTTCTCCAGTGCATTGTGAGGGAGGATCGATATGGACATTAATTCCTTGTTCCATTTTTCCAAGTCCTTGTCCACTATAGTCTTGTTTTGAAACCAACCTCATAAGATGTTTTCAATTGTGAAGGATAAGGAATTTCATTATGGATTTCTTTGAAATTTGTTATTTAAGGCCATGTTGAAGGGGCAAAGGGATGAATAGATGAGGAAGGGATATCCTTTATAGGAAGTGATGAGCCAAAATAATGGCTCCATTTTGTCAAATCTTGTCATGAAAATCTTGTTTCAATAATATGTTTGGGTCATAGGACTTTCCTTGTTGATGTCTTTTTCTAGTATTTCTAGACCTGATTTATCCTATACCTAAGGTTGTTGACTAATGATCTTTATACAGTTAATCTATGAAAATTATCTAGATTATATGGTTTAATTTATGCTATGTTAACATCAATAAATACACATGTTTTTGTGCACGTTAACGCCATGATGCAGGGTTAGATAAGATGAAAAGGTGATTAAGCTCGCAGTTTAAAGACACATCAATATACCGTTAGATGCAGACCCAGTCAAAGTGGAGCAACATTGAAGAAGGTCATAATCAATTGATTGCTTCCTCAGTGAAGTGATCTGTGGAGAATTCATGATTATTCCTGATGGAACATAAATCCAGGAAGGAGGTTATGCTATATTTTCTCAGTAGCACAACAGTTGATGTTGTTTTGCATTTATATGCTGACTTCTTCTAGTGTAATTAATCTTGTTTGCCTATTTCTCTGGGATGTGGATTGATCAGCTAGGAGTTTATTATAAGTTTTCATATAAATAAAAGGTCTCTATCTTCTCACAGGGGTAAGAAAAGAGAACGACTGTAAAGTTAGTAATATTCAATTTTTAGACTTATGTATGTGCAGTCAATTTGAAGTAAATAAAAATAATGGTATTCTGAGTTTATCAGTTGTTATATGAGTTCTGGATATACTCATTCAAGGGGGCCCACTTGGTGAGTAGTTCTTGTGCGTTCTTCAATTAATTTGCATTTTGTTATAGTTGTTGTTTTGGTATTAGAATTTTCCTGCAGCCACCGGAAACAATTCATGTGTCTGTTCCTGTAGCCAAAGCAGGCAGAGTAGTTTCTGTCCGTTGTCCAGAATGTTGTCCTTAGCAGTATTTGCTTAAGTTATTTTCATTTGTGAGTTTTCATATAGTATTAAGTTATCATGTTTCAGAGAATTTTCTTTTTTCAACAATAGAGTAAAATGACTGCAATTTGAGTTTTAGTGCACATACAGTGCCGACCCATTTCAAGTTTATGTCCCTGGTCGATAAAGTAAATGAACCTTTGCTACATGAAAGGTAGTTGTTCAGTAAGGATGTTTTATCTCTAAGCTAAGTCTTTAGGCCATATTTGTTATTCCAATTGCAAGGACCAACATTTTTGGCATCGTTGCCGGTGATGGTGCCAAACTAAGAACCTATTGTAGCTGTTAGTTTTAAAATCTTTCAATTTGTTTTAGATTTAGTTCTTAGCATTTATTTATAGAATTTTCATGCATAGGCGAAGAAGAGATGCATTAGGAAGATTTCTTCCCTCACATCCTGCACTTGAAATAAACTCAAATCAAGACCCAGGTATAAATCTTTTTGCTGAAGCCTTTGTGCGAGCTAGAAATCAAGGTGTTTTTTATTTATTAGAAGGAGACCTTGATTTATTGAATGAACTCCCTGAAGAGAATATTTTACCTTTGGTTCTTTATCAAGGACCAATGCAAGGAAATCCCCCAGGAGGTGGAGGAGGACCTCCACCTCCCCCTATGAACCCAACATTTGAATTCCCTATTCCAGACCTGCATGATAATGCAAATTTGAAGAACATACCAACCTCTTCCCTTCCAAAGTTCTATGACCTGGTCACAGAAGACCTAGATACCTTTCTGTTTGAATTTGATATTCTCTGCAGAAGTTATGACTATACCACTGATGGCCATAAACTCAAGCTATTTCTTGCTACTCTGAAAGAAGCTGCTCTTAGGTGGTTTATTAGTTTAGGTAGAGATGTAATAACTACCTAGGATGAAATGAAAGAAAAATTCTTGGAAAAGTATAAAGATTACTACAGAGGAATTGATAGACATGGTGATGATATCTTCCGAATGACACAAAAAGAAGATGAAAGTCTGAAAGATTATCTTGAGAGGTTTCTTTTCAGTGTTAAGAAATCTAAGCGCAATACCATGAGTGAAGAATCCTTGAAATTAATTTTTCTAAGGGGAATCAATGAGGACTGTGTTGAAACATTAGACCTTATGAGAGGAGGGGATATTACTCAAACTCAATGGGATGACTTCAGGAAGATTTGTCAAAAATACTCTAGGGCTTCTGCTAAGAAAGGAAGATATTATAGGCCTAGATCTTCAGTGGCAAAAGCATCTACAACTGTTTCAAGAATGAAGATAACTCATTTGCTTAAGGATTTTAAGGAGGATATTATTAATAAAATGGCCACTAAGTTGGATACACTTCAAGAAAATAAGAAACATGGAGAAGTAGAGGCAATGTTTTCTGATTTTTGTCCTTATTGTAGGCAAAAGAAGAAGGCCTGCAAATGTAGGCTCCTTGCTAAAATTGACAGTCAGCCGACTCCTCCAGATTTCAAGCCAGTTTATGAAGATGACGATTAGCTCTTCTGTATTTCACAACAAAGGCCATGGCCCCCAAGATAAGGTATGCCACAAGGTCCATTGTCTTTTTCTGGTTCTTATGGGAATGCACAAAACAATCAGTGGCAACCCCCATATTCCCAGAATTTTGGGAATTATACTCCTTAGTCTTGGAATAACTCCCAAAATCCTTGACCCGATTATCAAAACCCTTCCTTTCAATGGAAACAACCATAAGGGAATTGGTCACAACCTTGGGGTAACTAGCAATAGACACCTCAATGGAGGAGAGGTCAGCAATGGTCAAACCAATCCTCTAGTTTCCTACAGCCACCACAATAGCCCCAACAACCAACTTTAATGCCACCAACTGCTAATGCTACTCCACCTAAATCAACTCAACTACCAACACATCTTGTGTCGAATCCTAATATAAATAAACTTCGGCAACAACAACAAGTTTATTCAACTAATCCTAATCAATATCCTGCATATTCTTTCAGTATAAGCGATATTCACTTACGGTCAGGAAAAACCTTACCTACCCCATCTCCTCCATTTATAACTGAATTACCATCTAAGGAGATTGCATAGGATATTACACCTAACCAACCTATAGATCCTAAATAGATACCTCAATCAGACACTGTCAAAACACCACCATTTCCACAAAGATTGCAGGTAGAAGTGACTAGGCAACATGATGAAATAGATTTTGATCTTATTGATTAATTAAAACATATATGTGTAAAGATTCCATTGGTCCAAGCTATTAAGGATATTCCCATACATGGTAAAGCTATTAAAGAGGCATGTTTAAAAAAACCTGGATGGAAGAAAAAGGACCCACAAACAGTCCATTTAATGGGACAATTGGAAGATATTATGTTAGGAAAAGTTACAGTCCCTAAGTATTCTAACCCAGGCAGTCCTATTGTGAAAGTAGTCATCAATGGAACTCAAATTAGGAATGCCCTGATAAATTTAGGAGCAACTATAAATGTTATGACCAAGGATGTCATGCAGCAACTCAGTATCACTAGTCTTCAGTCTACTCCAATAGTCCTGCAGCTTGCAAATAGCTCCATTTTTTGGCCTGCTGAGATAGTTGAGGATGTTGTTGTTACATTAGATTCTTGGGAATATCCAGCTGATTTTATGGTACTCTCTCCTAAGGCAACATTGGGGGGATATCCATTCATTTTAGGAAGACCTTGGCTTGCTACAGCTGATGCATTTATAGAGTGTAGATTAGGGGATATGACCATTTCAGATGGTACTACAACTAAAACACTTGCACTTTATTCTCCTGCACAACCACAACTTGATCAAGAACAAGAATTATGGCCAGGTGTAGGAGAAGAAGTAGAGGAACTCAATTCTATTCAATAGCTTATGATGTTGGCTAGGGAACCATTCATGGAACTCCAGAAAGATGATAAGGTACTCTCTAATATCATAGGAAATTGTTATGGTACAAGTCAATAGTTATATGGTTTTCCAACATGTCCTTTGCATATTCTCCTTCCATCTACTAATTCTTTGGATTCTCCTGCAGCCACATAAATATTTCATACCTTGCTGTCGCAGGAAATCCAAATCCCTTGTTTACCTGAAGTGTCTTAAAATGAATCAACTACTCAAGTAGAGGTTGCTTCGGGAAGATATCTGAATATCAATAGTCAACTTATAGCAGACCAAAGATTGTCCTTGACAAAACTACTCAAGACCCATAAACAAGCCTTTGCATGGGACTATCATGATATGAAGGGATTGTATCCTAAATTGTGTACTCATAGGATTCATATTAGAGAAGATTGTAAGCCAGTTAGACAACCTCGGTGAAGGATTAATCCTGCATTAACGAAAATGGTCAAGGAAGAATTGCAAAAATTACTTAATGCAAGGTTCATTTACCCTATATTAGACAGTTTATGGGTATCTCCTCTAGTTATAGTTCCTAAAAAGGGAGGTAAATGGAGAGTTTGTGTGGACTATAGGGAGCTCAACACTACTACTAAGAAAGATCATTTTACACTTCCTTTCATTGATCAGGTATTGGATTCTTTAGCAGGAAAACAATATTTTTCATTTTTGGATGGGTTTAGTGGTTACAATCAAATTAGGATAACTCTAGAAGACCAGGAAAAGATGACCTTCACCTGTCCTTGGGGAATGTATGCCTATTCAATTCTTCCATTTGGTCTGTGCAATGCTCCTGCAACCTTTCAGAGAGCTGTCCTCAGTATGTTCTCAGATATTTCTCATGATTGCATGGAAATCTATATGGACGATTTCACTACTTATGGGGTTACTTTTGAGGAAGCATTGCAAAATCTTGGCAAAGTATTACAACGGTGTGAGGATCATAATTTGTCCCTAAATAGTAAGAAATGTTTCATGATGATGCAAGAAGGGATAGTATTGGGACATTGTATTTATCGGGAGGGTATTTAAGTTGACCCTACCAAAATAGAGGTAATAATCAACCTCCCCACCCCCTGCAAAACAAAAAGATGTAAGAAGTTTCTTAGGCCATGTAGGGTACTACAAAATATTTATAAAGTATTTTAGTAAGATGACATGACCTCTATATTTTCTCCTGACAAAAGAAGAAGAGTTTGAATGGACACTAGCATGTGAAGAGGCATTTTACAAACTCAAGGGAGCTCTAACCCAAGCTCCTATGCTCAAAGGACCTGATTGGTCTTTCCCTTTTCACATTCACACAGATGCATCAGATCTTGCAATTGGAGCAGTTTTGGGACATAAACAAGGATTTTTAGAGAATGCAATTTATTATATCAATAAAAGTCTATAGGGCCCTAAATTAAATTATACTATCACAGAAAAAGAGATGTTAGTTGTTATCTATTCCCTCAACAAGTTTAGACACTACATCAGTGGCTATCAGATATTTGTGCATACTCATCATGCAGCCATCAAATACCTTATGAATAAAAGTTTTATTACTGGCAGAGTGGCATGGTGGTTATTGTTGATGCAAGAATTTGACATCACTATCATTGACAAGCTAGGTAAGGCAAATGTTGTAGTAGACTTTATGTCCAAAATTCAAACAAAGGATGATCATGCAGCCATTGATGATTCCTTCCTAGATGAGCATTTGTTTTCAATTAATGTGCACACTCCATGGTATGCAAACATAGCTAATTACCTAGCAGCTAACAAAATTCCTCCTCATTTCTCACCCAAAGAAAGAAGGTTACTTGTAGAAAAGATTTTCAATTTTTCATGGATAGCAGATTGCTTATTCTATACAGGGCCAAATCAAGTTATGAGGCGGTGTGTTCGAGAAGATGAAACTTATGATATCCTTCATGCCTGTCATGATGAGCCTCGTGGAGGACACTTTGCTGCCAAGAGAACAACTATAAAGATCCTGAATACATGTTATTATTGGCCGACTTTGCATAAAGATGCAGTCAAGTATACCAGAAAGTGTGATAGATGTTAGAGGATGGGTAGACCTACTCGGACTGATGAGATGCCTTTGCACCCACAGGTAGTTGTTACACTATTTGACAAATGGGGATTAGACTTTGTTGGGCCAATTGATCCACCCTCAAATGGTAGATCATACATTGTGGTGTGTACTGACTATGTTACAAAATGGGTCGAGGTAAAAGCATTCAAGCATGCAAGAGATAACAAAGTAGCATAATATTTGTATGAGGAAATCTTTACAAGATATGGAGTTCCGAGGGAGATAGTGATTGATCAAGGGGCACAATTTACTTCCACTTTGATTATAGCCTTGGTTAGTGAATATAATATAAGGCATATAAATTCAACCCCCTACCATCCTCAAGCCAATGGACAAGCTGAAATCACCAATAGGGAGATTGAATCTATATTGACCAAAACAATAGCCCTTCACCGAAAGGATTGGTCTAGTAGATTGCTTGAAGCAGTTTGGGCATATAGGACCACATGGAAAACAACAACAGGTTTTACACCCTTTGAAATGGTGTATGGGAAATTAGTTATGATGCCTGTGGAATCTGAGTATAAAACACTTAGAACAACCATAGCCTTGGATATGACTCTCTCTGCAACTCAACAAGATAAGATTCTACGGCTTAATGCCTTATATGAAATCAGGAAGTCTGCCCTGTAGCACACATAAACAATTCAAAATCAATGCATGAAATGGCATAATAAATATATCATTCAACCTAGGAGATTGGGCCCTTCTGCATGACTCCAGGTATAAGGACAATTTGGGCAAACTGCAGACGCACTGGTTAGCGCCTTATGAGTGGATTGAAACATTTCCAAATGGTGTAGTCTGATTGGCCACTATTTATCCTGTAAAATTCAAATTGTTGGTAAATGATCATCGTTTGCACCTCTATCATAAGCCGCTTTCCAAAGAGGAGTTCCTACAACAATTCACTATTCTGGAAGGTTCCAGGGTTCCTGTAATGCCCCGCCAGGAAACCCCGAAGGGATAAGCCAAAACACAAGAATAGAGTGCAATAATTTTTATTTTTTTTAAAGTTACACCACATTAAGGTACAACAAGATATCAAAGATTCAGATTACAAAGTTGAAGACATCAACTAACACCTAAGGAGTTTCCCAATGAGATTACTTAAATTTCACAATTCACTTAACTCACACAATTAATCCAATAAGTTGATTATCTTAATAACGAGATAATTCTTAATCAGGATAATTTCTTTCAGAAGATGGAAATATAAATCACAAGCAAAGATTCATCCATTAAGATCTATTCATAATCTTCATTCAAGCTTTTCATTAAAATACAAGCCATACATCTAATATTCTAACACACTAGAATTTCATCATAAACATATGAGATCTTTCCAAGCATACTTAATTTCCTTAACAACAACTGAATATATTCCATTACTCTAAGTTATATTCTTTCATATTCCAATTTATTGCATTTAAAAGACGATTGCATACATGCATCTACAATAAATCTCATTTAAACCACTTATGCATTCGATCAAAATGGCATTCAAGAAAGAACTGCATAAAAACATTTAAAGTTAATTCCATCTTATCCACTTATACATTCTAACATAAGCTATTCATACATGATAAAGTTGAATAAGGGAAACATGAGAGAATAACATCACATAACACCATAATGATCTCGGAGTTCACCCCTAAAGGGCTACATCTCCGAGTCTGCTCAACTGCAAGACCCCTCTGATAATTAATAAAGTTAAGAATACAAGAGGTTACACCATTACAATCCGGTCATCAAGGCGAAACATAAACAATATACAAGCGACCGCATCGGTCAATTAATACATAAACGATCCCTGAAAAGAAAAGGATCCAGCTGAACATAATCAAAGCTAATACAAAGGTCCAGGAGAGCATCCCCAAAACTGAGTCATCACCACCCAAGGTCTAACATGAAACCAGGTACTCACAAGGGTAAAGACAATAGGGTGACCCACAAAAGTGCTCCTAACAGGACAAAACGACAACACACTAGCGAACGTAGGGAGAAGTGTCATCACACAGCCTGGTACGGTGACCATGGCAAGTCTTCATAGGTCCCGGCCCCATACACTGGGTTACCCTGGCAACCTAATCCGAGCCTCCGGCCCATCCAAGCCTCATGTGGACCCACACATCCTCTCGTGAAGACAAGGATGATGGATTGCCATTTCAAGCCTTCTCACAGCATGTCGGGTCTATGTTAGCACTCGTCCCATGTGTGAGGCACATTTATCTTACTTAGAGATTACATCCTAATCTACTGTTAGGTTATCACTTAATAGACTCACTTTCGATGGGTTACCCAGCAGCCACTTTGGGCGCGACCCCCAATCGAAAGCCACTTTCCCATACGACACTAGACTATACTCAGACGAACTCAAAAACCAAGGAATAGACATGGTCAGACAAACAGAGTTCAAAATGGAGAAATCCACCATTTGGTCAAACATGACTTCATATGAGGTGCACTGATAGAGGGTACTCTAACTAGAGACCTGACCGACTAAGGTCAACCACGAATCATCATTCGACACCCACATAAAGGATATGACCAAATACGACACCACCACAAAACAACAGTCAACTCGGAACCGAGGACTGAAATAGGTACCCCAAATCAATCCATACGACAGGGACCTATCAAACAAAGCACGACTTGCCATTACATAAGCAAAAGCGAATACAGAAATTAAACTCACATAGGTAATATTCAGCAGATACAATCTTTTCCGAATTGATCTAAACATTAAAAGTCGATCAAGTTTTCTACATGATCTATGTTTCCAAAAATACACTAGCAGGAAATCATCATTGCAAGGTGAATACAATATCACAATTTGCAATAGTACCATTGTCTATTTCTTAAACAGAGGAAAAATATAAATTAACCATTCATTTTACTAAATGAGAATATCAGTAACTAAACAATTTTCCCAAATGATGCTTAATTAAATTTCCAAAAGCACATCGTTTAAATTCACAATGTCCAAGGGTTAAATATTCATTTCTAACATTTCCAGATGGCCTATATCATTAAAATCTTCAAACAATATATATTCTTGAATAAAGTATGTTTTATCTCGAAATTTTTTCCAATATAAACAATATTTCATCTTTTTCAAAAGATGCTCCCCTAATATTATAGGTCCAAAAGGATTAAATATTAATTCATAAATATTTATAACCCTACGGTTAATAAAATATACACAATTAATATTTAATATTGCATAATAATCCAATTAAGTATTAATCAACATATATACATTTATTCCCATTGATAAATATATATTAATATTAATTAATAATTAATTAAACACTTTATAAAAAAAACTTTTAAAACTAATAAATTTATTTATTAATTTTTTTTTTCAACAAAAAAAAATAATAAAAAAAATACAAATTAAAAAGGGGGGCGGGGGGGGAGGGGGGGGTTTCCACGTGGACCCCATGTGGTCCCCATGGGAGCACACGCAACCCCAAAGGGGAAGCGTTGCTTCCCAAGGGAGCACGCAGCATCTCCAAAGGGAGCGTTGTTGTTCCCAAAGGGAAGCACGCAGCACCCCTTGGGGTGCGCTGCTATCCCAATGGGATACGCAGCTCCCTCTTGGGGTTTCCCAAAAAAAAATAACAATTATTTAATTTTTTTTAAAAATTTTTTAAAAAGATCATTGTTAAAAAAAAAAAAACAGTTCCAGCCAGTCTCAGCAGAGACTAAAATAATTAAATTTTTATTTATTCTCCATTGCAATTCCAAAGAAAACCCAGATTCTCTTAAACCAACAGCATATTTGCCAAATAAGATCTATTAACTTCCATATATTCAACCACAAACAAATATCTCTGATTTAAAGCATGAAGTTGAAGGTATTCATATGGAACTTAATTTTTATTTTATTTTTAAAACAACACAGAAATTTCCAGAATATGAGAGGTTTTCAAATTGAAAGGATAATTCTTTTGGGCATAAGAAAGCTCATTTTCCATGCAAGGATGCAAACAATAAACCAATACCAACTAATTCCACAATGATTCATAACCTTGAGGCAATCAATGGAGAAATTAAAACCAAATAGCATGAAGAACATCCAATGCCCATTTTTTAAAAATTTAAACAATAACTAACTGATAACCAGAATTCCTACCTCAGTAAGCATTCTTGGAAAGGATTTGATGAAGAGCCCCAACCTGCAGCTCAAGAAATCCTTCTCCTTCCAAAACCCCCAAATTTCATCCCAAAAATATTTTTCCAACAAAACATTTTTCCAAAAATATCCATCCTCCAAAATTTTCCAAAAGTCTAGGTTATAAGGAAGAGTTGATCAAAATTTCATTTTTTTGGAATTAAAATTTTTATTTAAAAATAATTCCCAAAAATTACTATTTTCCAACTATATCAACAAATTAAATTGTTTTTCAATTCAAAATTGATTTTCTCACTCAACTGAAATTTAACCTTTCTATTTCAAAAATGCCAAAAGATTAAATTAATTCTATTGCAATTAAATTTAAATCTTTCTTTTTCAACAACATAAACATAACAAATTTAATATTAAAATTAACTATTTAATTGAACTTGCTCCCAATTTAAATCGAGCAATTCAAATCAACGATAATTCACATAAAGAAATCTCGATTAATTTAGTCCATTAATCTTTAATGCACAAATACATATTTAATCAAATTGAATACTAAGGACTAATTAATCAATTTAACCATACACACCAAGCACACAAACCAAGAAAGTCAACCAGACAGACGACTCGCAAACCCAACAAAAAGGGGATACCGACGACAACTGACGATGCTCACTTGAGCACGACTATGGTCAACTAGGGTCTTATGACCACCTAATCCAACTCTAAGGATTGAAGAGGTACACTCAAACCTGCAAATCCAGGTGAAGACGAACCTCGCACTCATGCGACGTTGTACCTGAAATCTCCTACAACCAAGAGTCATACATGCATACATATATAAACTTAATGAAAGCGTTAGCCCGATATTAATACCACGAAATAGGAACACTAAACAACTTGCATACAACTAGTGCGAAAACTACATCAACAACTATGCATTAAATCAAACATCTGACTATAACATTATATTAAGATAAACTGACCAAGATTAAACCGAGATTAGAAATTGATTAGGGCAGGGCTACTACATTCTCCCCCCTAGGTTCCGACTTACTCCTGGAAGTCGTAAGGCTAGATGGAGAACATGTCGTACGCTTCAGCCCTGAAACTCATTCAACAAATATCAAATTGCACATAGAAATCTTTCCATAATCAAATGAAATATTACTGCTAAATCCTCTACAAATGCCATTACCCATTGGCAAGATACAGCTAAATGCAATGTAGGGTGCCACCTCAAATTTACTCCCTATATTTAAAAGAGTAGCATATCTATTTTCAGTTAATGAGAATTGTCAGAGATCTAAGTCCTTCTTTGGAAATGCCGCAAGAGTTTTATCATGTTAATGAAACGTCTCCTACAACCATAAAAATTTGCTTTGTGAGTTTTACTTACATAATTATGTTGTTCCTAATGATGCTAACTGGAATCCTCTGCTTTATATTGGAGACATTCAACTCAAAGCTCTCATGTCATGGATCCAAAATGAAATTACCAGGGTAGAAAAATTTAGGATGTATATGAAGGATGAACTTGATCTCCCACTGCCATTAAGAGCTAAATCAAGGGATCCAAGATGCCTTTATTATGATTGGCAGAAAATTCTGTATAAACTAGACTATGCGAATAATATTCGAGGGTCGGGTAGCAATTGGACATTTAGTGCAACTTTGGAATAGTCTGCCTGATGAGTTGAAACAATCTGAGCCGCATTCATTGCCAAACTATCATGCAACACTTAGACGAGCACCCAAATATATATATTTGGGTAGAACAAAAGAAAAATATTGGTTGCCCCTTCGTTTTTAGCCACCTATCCTTCTATGGCCACTAATGGGATGCGGGAATAATGACCCATCTTATAATGAAGCATCAAAGAACACCAGATGGACACAATTGTAGAAGATGTAAGGATTTTAATGGAGCTTGGCTACAGGAGGATCTGGGCAGGTTACCCCCGACAATTTTAGAATTAATGAAAGGATTAGGAACTTTTCTATTGCTGGAGGACTAGTAAGAAGCTAGGTCGGGGGTAACAATGAGCCAAAATAATGGCTCCATTTTGTCAAATCTTTGTCATGAAACTCTTGTTTTGATAATATGTTTGGGTCATAGGACTTTCCTTATTGATGTCTTTTTCTAGTATTTCTGGACCTGATTTATCCTATACCCAAGGTTGTTGACTAATGATATCTATACAATTAATCTACACAAATTATCTAAATTATATGGTTTAATTTATGCTATGTTAACATCAATAGATACACATATTTTTGTGCACGTTAATGTCATGATGCAGGGTCATATAAGATGAAAAGGTGATTAAGCTCGCGGTTTAAAGAGCCGTCAATATGATGTTGGATGCAGACCCAGTCAAAGTGGAGCAACATTGAAGAAGGTCATAATCAATTGACCACTTCCTCAACAGAGCGATCTGTGGAACATTCATGATTGTTCTTGATGGAACATAAATCCAGGAAGGAGGTTACGCTATATTTTCTCAGCAACAGAACTGTTGTTGTTGTTCTGCATTTATATGTTGACTTCTTCTTCTAGTGTAATTAATCCTATTCGCCTATTCCTCTGGGACGTGGGTTGATCAGTTAGGAGTTTGTTATAAGTTTTCTTTAAATAGAAGGTCTCTATCTTCTCACAGGGGTAAGAAAAGAGAACAACCATAGAGTTAGTAATATTCAGTATTCAGACTTATGTATGTGCAGTCAATTTGAAGTAAATAAAAATAATGGTATTCTGAGTTTATCAGTTGTTATTTGAGTTCTAGATATACTCATTCAAGGGGGCCCACTTGGTGAGTAGTTCTTGTGTGTTCTTCAGTTAATTTTCATTTTGTTATAGTTGTTGTTTTGGTATTAGACTGTTCCTGCAGCCACTGGAAACAGTTCATGTGTTTGTTCCTGCAGCCAAAGCAGGCAGAGTAGTTCCTGTCCATTGTACAAAACGTTGTCCTTAGCAGTATTTGCTTATGTTATTTTCAATTATGAGTTTCAATATAGTATTAAGTTATCATGTTTCTGCATATTTGTTTCAGAGAATTTCCCTTTTCAGCAATAGAGTAAAATGACTACAATTTGATTTTTAGTGCACATACAGTGTCGACCCATTTCAAGTTTACGTCCCTGGTCGATAAAGTAAATGAACCTTTGTTGCAGGAAAGGTAGTTGTTCAGTAAGGATGTTTTATCTCTAAGTTGAGTCTTTAGGCCATAGTTGCTATTCCAATTGCAAGGACCAACAGGAAGATTCTCCTTTTTATCATCATTATTCATGTCCACTTTGTTAGGTTGGGAGGGAGAAGACTTATCATACAAGGCTTCATCTTTGATCAATGTTATATTAGGAGATAGGTCATGAATAAAATTCATAACATTATTGTGTCTTAATATATGTTGATGATTAAGATAAGCTCTAGGAGAATAAGGAGGGTCTAAAGTGATTAATGTACTGACATGTTTACTTTACCTTGCTTTCTCTAAAGTATCTTTACGAGAAGAGGATTCTTTGTTATTAACAAAAGATACCCTAGGAGAGGTATAAGTGTTATCCATTTTAATATTATCTCTAGGATTATCAATTACATTATCTACCAAAGCTTGTATGAGATCTACATATTCCATTAATTTCCTTAAAATTTTCATTATATACAACATGAAACATGGATAAAAGCCTTGAAAAATGATTTATAGGTAGGAAGTATCTTTGAAACCCTTATTTTGCAATATGTGAAAGTATTATGAAAGAATGCAAGCAACATGAAATGAAAGAAGCTATTATCAAACACATGATTTTGATAAAAATAGCTAATAAATAATGTAATCACATGTAGAAAATAAGTCAAATTTTGTGAATTCCATTACAAAAAATCAGATCTAAAAACACCAAATAAAATATGTGTAAAAGCATCTGGTTCACCAAAAATGTCTAGTGGTGAAAATAGGGATCCACAAAATATGATATGAATCTACTTATTTTCAAAAGGACCACCAAACATTAAAGAGGAGCAAAATCAATAGATTCAATCCCTCTTAGAATAGAATGTTGATTAGACAGGTGCTTAAGGAAATTGAAATTGAATGCTAGATCTAGGGTAAATGATGCAGAATTGGTGTAAAATAATAGAAACAATGAGCTAAATATATGCAGTATGTAAACATGAAGCTAGATTTGAGAAGAAGGAATATATAGGAACTTGTATCAGAAAATCTATCCCAAAAGTACAAGATCGAGATGCTTGGGGTGACTTGGTCCTCCAACTATCAGTTTTGGGCAAACAAGAAACTTTCAGAATCAAAATGTCGCTCAAAATATTTTCCTTGAAGTTCATAAAATAATTGTCAGATTGAGATGCTTGGGGCAACCCGATCCTCCACTTTTTGTTCCTGCAAAAGTTGGATATGATCATCATCGTATGCTCTATTTAAATCTTCATTCTTAGCATATAAATCTATTGCCTGTGCATAGAAAGAAGGGAAATGGTTTTGTTGATAGGGGTTTTCTTAGGTCAAACCTTGAGTTTGGAATTAACCCTTAAATTGACTTGAAATTTTAAATGAAAATACGAAAGTAAATGTTGAATAATATACCTTAGATCTGCTACAATTGATGATGGATGATGATGTAATGCTATTTGTATGTAATCAAAAGTGTTGATGTAATAACATGACGAAACATGAATGAATCAAACACAAAAACATGCTTGTGTGAAGATTGATATAATTCATAGCTTCGTGATGTTGAAATATTGGAAGAATATGGTATGATGAAATGCTATCTTGAATGCTTGAAGATGCTTGATGTGGATGCACAAATGATGGATGGAGATGATATTATTGTGGATTGCCAAATGAATTGAAATGATGCTCTTAGATAGGGTTCCCTTGAGGTAAATTACCAATTAGGCCAACCTCCAATGCTCAAATTGAGACACAAAGATCTGAAATCATTGGGAAGGGGAAGTGCACCGACATACCCAAAATAGGTCCTTCTTAAGGAGGGCAAGGACACCCGTAGTGTCCCTATCCAACAAAAATAGGATAGACAAGTGGGAAATGCAGAGTGCATAGCCCAAGGTATAGGTTCAGATCTCTGTGTAGAAAGATGACATCAATTTTGAGGTAAAAAGCCCAAAAATGGACTTGGGTGAGAACTACGACGGGACACACTAAAGTAGTGGTACAAAAGGTAGTTTAAATTGTGCAGGGCTACAATTTACAATGCTACAACATACTAAAATAAAAATGACATCGTCACGTTTCATCAGAGGGGGCCCTCCTCTTCTTCCATGCAACAGCTAAAGACTCTGCTAAAAGATCACAAATTTCTCATTTTAAAAAACACAACTTATAGTCTTGATTTCTATGCTATTACATATGTGCTATATTCTCCTTCACACCATTTCTACACACTATTATCTTGCCATTCTTTAGTGTTGCTACATTGCTACATTAATTTCCAAAACTCCACACTATCTTGCCATGTTTTTTCATTTCTACGCTATTCTATGTTCCTCTCATGCCCATTACATTGCCTTTATATAATACATAAGGCATGTAACATATTTAACAAATATGCATAGCTTTTCCTACATTCATGGCTATCCTCTCTCTCTTTCGGTTTGAAATATAGCAAGTTAGAGAGATCTAAAATATAGGGAATTGTTTTATTTGTTAATAACCAATCAACCCAAAATAAAGGAGTTGATTTGGCTTATAACAAACATATTTATAATATAAAATAATTTATGAGATCTATTTTTAGATCCAGACCATTATAGCAACATATTAAAATATAAGTGAAGTAAACAATTATTTATATGATGAAATTATTTCACTGGTAATTGGAACTGCATGCTACAAGATGTCTTTGTTCTTCTCCTTCGATAGCATGCTGCAAGATATATTTTCTCAACATAATGATAGCAAATATTAGTAAACACAATCTAATATTTATTATTCATGTATTTTATCTAAAAAACTAAATTAAATATTACTTGTATATATTTAATCATATGTAGCATAAAAGTAGTAAAATGATATGGTGTGATATGAAAATGGAATATGAGAATACATATGAAGGCATATGAAAAAGGTAAAAATATAGTATAGAATGGAACATGAATGACTCTCATCAAGGTTCATCACATTACATGCCCACATCATGCATATATTTATCATATTGTCCACATCATGTAGAGATTGGTCACAAAACTACATAACAAATAACATTGATCACATTGGCTACATTGTGTATATATGTTTATTTCATTGCCATAACATGGCCAAATCACATAGATCCATATAACATTGCCACATTGAATAGACTATTTTTCATATCACTTTTTATATAGGTAGAATTTTCTGTTCTTTCTATCCACTCTTCAGTTTCACATTCAATTAAAGCAATTGGCTACTTGTGCTTATCTTGATCACAAGGGAGGGGCTACTCATTGCATATATTTTTGTTGTTTATATACTGCTATGGAATACTTATGCCAAAGAGAATACAAGAAGAATTATTGTATCCCTTTTCAAAGAGTATCTTTTATGAGGGTCTATATATTTACTTTTCATGTTTGTTTAGAATCTTAATGCTTTGAAATGTATTCTTAATTTGGATTTGTACACACATTATAGTGGGAGGAAAGGTAATGGTGAAATTAGCACACTCATTCCATTTCTCGTTTACTTTTGTGCCCACCTCAAGGTTGAATGTCTTAATGCAATAACACATTGACAAGTGGCATACTCTTGTGCTTGCGTTAGCTCATAGCCTGATCCCCATCCACCTTTATTCACTTCCATTTTACACCAATTTCCATACATTCACTATTTACTCATCCTTACTGCATGCTCATTTACACTTACTTCCATATGTTCAATCCTTGCCTCAAAATTATATTTAACCCCAAGGTTCATTTTTAAGTGGCTCATGATTGATTTGGTTTAATCTCAAGGAGTGTGAGAATGAACCATACTTTTAAATTATCAAATTTAGATTATAATTTTCTCATCCCTTTTATTAGCCATTATGAGCCAACTTAACACACATTTGTGCGAGATATTATATATCAACATTTAAAAATATTCAATGATCATATAAGGAATGCAACAAAGAAAAGAGTAAATTATTAGAGCACACTGTACATTTTAAAGGGACAAAATAACCAAATCTACATATAGGCCATTTGTATGTTGGTGAGTGTTAATTCATTGCTAATATGACCCACTGAAGGAGTTTGACTTAATAGTAGTTGTTTAGCTATCAAGTCAACAAACTTCGAAATAGTGTCCTTCGACACCATCTTGACATTCAAATATCAAGTAGGCAAAAGAAACCAACTTTTTAGACACATGTTTTTTCAGATTATTCTAGGTGTTATATGTCAATCCAACATAAAGATTAAGTCCATGGTTATCAAGATTGACCTTACAAAAGAGGCTCATACAAGAAAGAGTAACAACTGATATGTTTGTAATTCCTATTGTAATTCTTGATTCTTCTTTCAATAAAAAAAATATCGACCTTACAAAACTCATAATTGAACTATACAAATTTCTAAGATAATACACATCTTAAAATGATTATCAAATTGGAAACATTATTTTTTAAGCAATAACAAATTAAATATACACAACTTAAAAATTAAAAATATGCACAACTTCAACAGCCTTGAGATGATCTATTTTAAAACTAAATTCTCTTCTCTATCACTTCTACTTCAATTCTCAATTCTAATTAATTTAAATTAAATAATACTTATTAATTACATTTATTTATTTAACCTAAATTTGTTCATATAAGTACGCTTTATTCTAAAAAAATAAGAGAATTTGATGAGCTCTTCCCAAACATTGATGCTGGTCTCTTGATCGCGGTTAATTGTTTGTGAGTTCATCTTCTAACCTTGCAATAAATTTGTGGAGTTTTTAAAAGTGCGGCGTGGGAGAGAAGGGTTTATTCTAATTTGGGATTTTCCTTGTCGAGAGGGGAAGAAGGGCGAATCTGGTCAGAGCAAAGGAGGAGCAGGGGATAATGGATCCTGATGCAGTGGCAAAGGCGTTTGTGGACCATTACTACAACATATTTGATACCAACAGGGCGGGTCTGGTGAGCCTGTACCAAGATGGCTCCATGCTCACCTTCGAGGGCCAGAAGATACAGGGTGTCCAGGGTATCGTCGGGAAGCTCACCAGTCTGCCCTTCCAGCAGTGCAAGCACAACATCAGCACCGTCGACTGCCAGCCCTCTGGCCCCGCTGGCGGCATGCTCGTCTTCGTCAGCGGTACCCTCCAGTTGCCCGGTGAGCAGCACCAGCTCAAGTTTAGCCAGGTATTTTCGCCTTCCCTCGTTTCCCAATCTAGACCATGTTTTCAAAGATGGGATCTTTTTTGGGCTAGGATTTATTAATCGACCGTGCCCAAATGATCAGTTTTCTCGTTTAAGTGTCAAATCACAGAGAGATATCTACTTTGAATATGGGATCTTGGCCACTTTATATGTATTTTCTTCATGGTCTTATTTTAAAAGGCGTTCATTTAAACAAATACGGTATCCGGAATTTATATTTTCGTGGGAACGCAATACGATCAGAGGTTTGCTTGTATGGGCTAAGATATGGATTAACTCTACTAAGCTGGTCTCTATCAAGGGAAAGGTAGTGGGTCTTCGAATTGTGCAATCAAGGAATCAAACATGGTTACAAAGTAGTAGCCATAAAGTAGCCAGTAGTTGTGCATTAAACGAAAGACAATGTGTGAGGCAATAAGAATGATGATTCATAAGGCAATAAGTAAGGCAATGAGAGAGAGATAATGTATACAATCTATGTGAATAAGGCAATATGTTAGACGGATATGGATGACAAAGGGGGTGAACGGCAAAGAGATAATTACATGTGGGGAACTCTTGGGTGCAATAATCTGCCCGTTTGTCTGGAGCTTTTACATTGCAAGGCTCGATGGGAGGAGTTGAAACTTTAGATGGGAAGAGGTATCCTAGGAAAACAGTTAGGTTCTTGTTCCTATTGATTTGATCTGGTCCTGCAGCAAATTCCCAGCTCCAAATCTTCAAGTTCTGCTTCATTGAGCTCTTGTAGGCATGAGTCCTTTTTATTTTCATAAGGAGGGAATTAGAAAGGACATAAGTAGGTTTGCTGCAATTCCCAATTGTAGAATAATTTGGTGGTCGTTCTTTTGGGAATTGTCCAAGAATTAGGGTACAAATAGGGTATCAAGCCTCAAGTCAAAGCTCAAAAAATATATATCGGTGTTTCTGAACATGGCTTATGAACTTGGCGGCTGGCTTTGTTTAAGTAACAAAACAACAAAATTGTGCCTCACTATCTATGGTTGGTGTCATTGGGGCAAAGATAGGAAATTGAAACCTAAGTGGCCTAAAGGATCTAATAGCGTCTAGCAGGGACACACAGGATCGAAATTTATCAGGTTTAAGGAATCGAAGCATGTTATGATAATTTCAATAGGTGGATGTGATCACTCTAGTTGAATCCAACCCAATGTAGTGATGTAGCGATGATGGGAAATTCAAAGTGTCATCAAGTCCCTTGACAAAAGAAATTTTAGTAAAGCATTGTTGGAGTGTATACATATACCTGCAAGGCTCATCACTTGTTACATTGTCTAGCAAGGGATAATACTTCATGAAAAACATATTTTAAAATAAAAATTAAACAAGGCAATGAATTAATTGAAGGAAATAATGTTGAACATGAAATGGTTGCACCATTTCAAATACACGTACCTTGACTTACATTTCTGCAGAAGAGAATACATGCACATACATTTCCAGATCTGCATATGGCTGGTGCAACTAATTATCTTTTTTCATCAAAAGTTATCAATTGTTGTCTTTATGACACAAGATTCCATGGACAAATGCATTGCTAGCATCTAGTGTGCGAGTTAAACATAATACAAGAAGTATTTCAGAAAGAAATTATACTAGGACAGGTCCAAATGGGCATGAGGTAAAGGCTATATTAGATCTGGTTGGCCCATGGAGAAAAAGTTAGGTAGATTTTTTTTAAGGATCCCAAATATAACCAATAGGAATCTTGAAACATAAGGCAATGCCCAAATACTATTTTGAAAGCCGAAGATGCATCTATAATCAATTAACTGCATATGTAGTTTGTCAGAATCCTTGAAAAAAGATGAAGCAGAGGATATAAAGAAGCTTGGAGAGATTGCTAACCAACTTTCTGTCAAAGGGAAGACACCCTAATTAATTCTTCAAGACTATTAGTTCTCTACATCTAGAATTAGAAAACTTGATAGGTCTAGACTTGGACTGACTAGTGATGTTAAAATCTATTTCCCATGATGTCTATAATAATGCTAAGAACTTGAAAAGTAAAGATGCCTACCTTCTACAATATTTCCTCTGCTCTGGGGTATCCATTAGAGTCAACAAACACTACGAAGATTGAGTACTTGCTTGAAATGAAAGATGGTACATATGATATATATGTTCAGCCTCCTACCCTGGTCTATTGGCTTTCCACATTCCAAGGGACCTTTTTCTCTTGATGAGGTCAATTGTGTAGTTTTGTCTTTAAACTAGATATGCGGTATGCCAATGAAAGATTAATATCCATACAGTATGCTCTATTTATGTAAGTAAGCTCTAGAGTGATACCTGGGATGATATGCAAGACTATAAGTATACAATCTAGGAATATATGGAAAAATCAGTATAGTCTGAATGAGTATGAAGAAATAAAATAAATTGCTTAGTTTTAATCTAACATGAGATGCAAACTACCTTATATACTAACTGAATGCATTATATGACAATTGAACAATTTACCTTGGGTGTAGTACTTTCTAATAAAGATCGGCACAAGTTTTGTTAATAATGCCTCTTATTCACTGCTATAATTGTTGCGTCTTTAGTGGCTATATAAGTACTTAGTTACTACTTATTGTTGAATTTCAAGTGCTGAAGAAGAATGGGGGTATCACAGGCTACTGCCAAGTTTGAAGTGGATGGAACAGATCTGTTGGCTGAAATTTTGTGCTGCATTGAATGTTAAGGTGTCACTTTTAGGTTTACTTGTGGATAGAATGTGTTTTTGAGTGATCTCACCAACAATTTTTTTTTCTTGAGTGATTTTTCCATATATCTAGGAATATATGGAAAACTCGGTATAGTCTGAATGAGTGAAGAACGAAAATAAATTGTTTAGTTTTAATTTAACATGAGATGCAAACTACGGTATACATTGACTGAATGCATTATTTGACAATTGAACAATTTACCTTGGGTGTAGTACTTTCTAATAAAGATAGGCACAAGTTTTGTTAATAATACTTCTTATTCACTGCTATAATTGTTGGGTCTTTAGTGGCTATATAAGTACTTAGTTACTACATATTATTGAATTTCAAGTGCTTAAGAAGAATGGGCATCACAGGTTACTGCTAAATTTGAAGTGGATGGAACAGATTTATTGGCTGAAATTTTGTGCTTCATTGAATGTTAAGGTGTCACTTTTAGGTTTATTTGTGGATAGAATGTGTTTTTGAGTAATCTCACCAACATTTTTTTTCTTTGTTAAAAGTAGATGCAGTCAAGCCCTGTTGGGGAATCTGAATCATGTCTTGATATGGAGCTCTTCTGTAAGGGGCATTAATAAGCTTGACAAACATTAGTTGAGTGCACTCACTAGGCATGCCACCAACAATCTAGAAGGGGGTTATAAGTTTTTTTGATAACATGTATCTTGACTATTATGTTGTTTTTGATGCACAAGAATGGTGATGGTTTGGGAGTCACCCGAATCAAAATATGTAGGGGTTATATTTCGTGTATCTTATATGTCACTAATCATGTATTTGGTAAATTTGTTGAATATTGATTTAGTATCGAAGCTATGTTCCATGGATTGAAGTAATGGGATGGCAGGGGACAGTTCTAAAGATATATTAACTTGATCCTAACATTAGCAAGTTTTGAAAGTAATCAATGGCTACAAGAGAGGGAAAAGACCATATATATTACAATTGTCAAAATGAAGTTATTGTTACTGAATAAAAAAGGATTAGGCCTGCATAAAGAAATGTAGCACACAAAACTACTTGGTGGATGTAATACAAAAGATGTGATGCCTCATACTTGTGCAAAGAGTCAAAATTATTTTTAGTTTCACCTCAGCTTCAACTGCCTTGAATCATTGCCTCTGCTATCTTTTTGGGCAGCATTGATATTACCAATCCTTTTCACAATCTGTGCATATGGCATATTGGTGGCTGCCTATTGTATCATTTGTTTTCCCTTTAGCCTCTCTCGTAGTATAAGTCTTCATTCAGGGAACTCTTTTTCAGCAGTTCTGTTCACCACATTACATACAGTAACCCTTTCACCAGTTAAGGTTTTCAATCTTTCATCTTAACTGATATTAGCAAAACCATCAGAGGTCTGTCTCTATGTAGATTTACCTCCTTTTACTTTAAACCATGTCTGGTATTTTCTTAATTTGCTTCTTTGATTCTGATGTTGTTGGCAGCTCTGCAGGGAATGTAAGGGCCTGCATTATTTCTTTCAGGATTCTGTTTGTTTCAGGATGTCGAATAAGAGTGTAGAGCACCCCACATAAAGAACAATGTGCTGGCTGTTTTCTTTGAGCCAAATATGAGTCTGTGGGATAGAGTAATAAATCATACTTTGAAAAGTGCTTTTATCTTTGAATACAAGAAATAAATTATACTCTTGAGGGATTTGAAGTTTGCAGATGCTTCTTTAATCTTACAACTAAGTTGCAAGTTTAGGTTCAGGCACCAGTTCGCCGGTTCGGCAAAATTTTGTAAAGGGGTATGGGTTCATTAGTACAAAAACAATGTACTATATATATATATATATATATATATATGTCCCAAGCATGAATTAAGATTAGAATGTCACATAGCATCATGTAAACAACAAAACCACCATAAACTGATTATATATGTATGTATGTATGGCGCCTACAAGCATGAATTAAGATTAGAATGTCACATAGCATCATATAAACAACAAAACCATTATAAACTTGTAATCATAGCATCATAGCATCATATACATCAAGTTCAATATCAAAATACTAATATTGAGTTCAAGTATCATTGTTTAAACAATTGGAAATATAGTTTCAAAGTTTAATCATCAAATGGATTCTCTAAAATTCTAAATCATCAACATCGTCATTCTCATCATTCTCATCATTGACATTGACATTAGATGAACCAATGCAGATTTTGCAGAGATTACAGTGAAATGAAGAGTTGGCAGGCCACCATCTATTGCTGATCAACAGATAGTAAAGCAGCAATATCTATCTGATTTGGGAACCTCTAAGGTTATATCCAGTCAATCAGAGCTCTGCCACCATATTAAGCAAACACTGGGTCAAGATGTTAATGATGTCAGGGAACAACAAAGACATCCCAAAAGCTAGGCTGGTCCAAAGGACAAGAAAACCATATGGCACGGAACAGAGGTGTTTTGGAATACAAGGGACCACAATAGATACTATTATTCAACTGAAATGCCAGATGATGAGCCTAAGTTTGCTTCTGCCTATTGTCTTTTTCATTTGCTAAGACAGTACAATATTCTGCTGTAGCCTGGGGAAAATTACTGAACAACTATGTTCAATTTATTCTTCTGATATATGTAATTGTATCCAACATCTTTACAAACTGGGGTATCTGTTAGATTAATCAATTATGGGTGTTAGTTCAGCAGTTTATCTTTAACATTGTGATTTTGCAAGTCACGGATGTCAAAAAAAACGTAAATTTGGGCGCCCAGGCATTCAGGTTTGCCTAAGTTCCCTGTGGATGAACCGGCTTGCCCAGGCATACTGGACCAGGACCCGGACCTAAACTGAACCAGACCGGTACCTTGCCCAATCCTGCAACTTAGTTTTACAACATTCAGACTCTTTCAGATTCCTCAAACAAAAAAAGGAAATGTAAATACCTGGTCCCTGGCTGGCTTTTAAATATTCAGGATGATTGTCTTGGAGGGGAAATGTATCAAAAGGAGAAATCGGAAAAATATTGACAAATTGCTAGTTATGGAATAAGTAAAATATCGCATAAAAGTAAAATATGAAATTATACTACATCAGGGAAGCTCAATTACTTGATAAGAAAAAATGCTGTGTATGGAATATCCCACATTGGTAAAATTGAAAGGCAAGTTAGGTTTAAAGGGTGTTACATGCACCAAAAAGCTTAGTCAATACAGAAGCTTGACTCGGGGGTGCAAGTCCCTGAGTGGATGTTTGGAATCCTTCTCTCTGCCGCTGACATTGCTCAGAGGTGGTTGTGTGCTATGTGGATCCTCTCGACTTGTTATAATTCACCAGTTTACACAGTTAAAAGGTCATGAAAGAAATGGCTTCTCATGGAAATTAGTTTTCCATTGGATGACTTGATTGAAAGAAAAAACTCTGACATAGGTTACCCCATGAAATTTAATATCTAAATAAACAAACTAGTTTTAAAGCACTTGTTTGGGACAGAAATAAAATTTTGATCTTTTCTAGATAGATTTTTCCATGAATTTCAGGTTCTTCCATTCAATGTTGGGGAAAACAGATAATTTTCCACATACACCCAACCTACCAACCAATAGATGAAACCAGTAGAGCAGGGATATAAGAAACAAGATCTGCATTTTATGGAAGAAACTATCTGGCCTGAGGAAGCAGAAACTAAATTCAGGCATAGATGTGTTTCAACTTTCAACCATCACATGGTGAAATTTAAGCCACAATCTTCAAACTCTGTCTTTTCTATATCAACAGAGAAGTAAAAGCAAATCAAGAGGAAGAGTTGCATGGTCTAAGCAGTTAAAAGGTCTGAATATGGCTGTATATGGTATTGTGAAGCTACTTTTCCCTATTTTTTTAATGTTGCAGAGCATGGTTGAACAGAACATAGAATGAGGTGGTAGAATGAAAGGTGATGCAGAAAGCCTTCCAAGCTTGTATTGCTGAGAGGTGCACCTACAGGGTAGGAAGGGTGGAGTGTAATGAGTCAATGACATGAGCATGTTAACAAAAGCTAAAACATTTTTTATATTTTTATAAAAGGCCTCTCAAGTAAATAAAATAAACTAATAGAACTCTTCAGTAAACTAGTTAAGAATTATTTTATTTTATTTACATTGTTTACTTTATTTTTTAATATTTTATTTAAATAGCTATTTTTCTTTATCAAACAATGTAAATAAAATAAAATAATTCTTAACTAGTTCTTGAGTAAATAAAATAACTCAAGACTGATATCTCTTGGCATTTTTGAGATAGATGTATTTAAGATATCTATACCAGTGGTATTTATTAAAGAAGCCTATTTGATATATAATAAAAAATGATGGATATAAGGTGTTGATCTAGACTAGATGCAATTCAGGCCTCCCCACTTTCAAATAATCTGATTTAGAAAACACTGAAACGATTTAATGGCCGTCTGTTTATGGCTATCTTATATCATTGTTTCATATATTAAAATGTTGTTAAGGATAGAGTCCCTGAAGGAGGTATGGTTACTATTTGGCATTGTGTGTAATATGGAACAAACATCTCTGATAACTCTGGCCATTAACCATACTCTCTTTTAAAGTCCAGATCGCTCCAACTATCTTCCTTGGTAATTGGAATTCTTGTCAATAAGGCTATTGCTTCTCTCAGGTTATTGACTTAGTGGCCACAGTCTTTAATGCAGGTCTGAAGGGTATTTTACTGTCTCCTCCATCCTTGCATGCATGGGTAAAACTTCGCCCGACCCTCAAAATTTCGCTGTATTTACAATCCTCTGGGTGAAGACAACTCGACTGGCAGATACAGAACTATTATTAGTACCTACTTATTAGAGAGTTTAAGTGGGGGCTAATATGAAAAAT
The DNA here is from genome assembly GCF_030272615.1 of Cryptomeria japonica. NCBI lineage: Eukaryota > Viridiplantae > Streptophyta > Pinopsida > Cupressales > Cupressaceae > Cryptomeria > Cryptomeria japonica. Next base: position 418,364,809 of record NC_081414.1, read on the forward strand.
CCATCTCTTAGTACTCAGAATTGAAACTTCTGGTTTTAGGAGGCAGTTTTGATTCTTGGGAGGTCCTTTAATTTTGTTGTGGCCAAATGTTTAAAAAATTATCTTGAAGACCAATCTGCTACCTTCTGGATTTTTTTGAGAGGGAAATTTGAAACCAAGATTCTAAGCTCCTATCCACCCTAGAAGATAATTTGTAGCTGTCCAATTTTCTTTGAAGTTTTAGAAGATCAATATTTAATCACTTAGGGAAAAGGATAATGGAGGAAGAAATACGATACTGTTTCATCATATGAAAGGTATAGGGTGCATATGGAAGGTCCCTGATTCATAAAGTTTACATATATTAAAATTTGTTGTTTATTTGAAAATTGTAAATGATCAATTTTATACTCTACTATAAATTTTGCCTTATCTAAGATTTATTTTATTTATAGAGTTTACTTCTGGCAGTTGCTGAGACAGTTCTACAAAAAATATTCACTTTATTTGAGCTGCTGGAAAAAAATGGATAAACTAGAGAATCTTCTTGCTACGACGAAGTAAGCCTGAGTTCATTTCCTCCAAATTTGTGCACATGTTTTACAGTGCTTTAGAAGCTGGTTGGATGCTGGTTTTTCCATAGTTTTCCAAGTGGAAATTTTTATTTTTGACCCTTTTTTAATAATAAACAGAGGATGTTTATCTTAAGATACAGATTGTATTCACACACTTGGAATTGTAAAATCTGCCAAATGAGAATAACGACCTCTATAATCTTTCGTCTCCACAATTGATGCCTCTAGCTGGGACCATTTCGAATAAACAGTAAATGTCCACTCTGTTTTTGCAAGTTTTCAAATGTGGACAATGACTGATATAATGATTTTGACTTTGACTACAGAAACTGATAGAAATTGAGCAGCTTGTTAATTTAGAAATCTGTTCCATCTTGGCTGTATAATTATTAAGAACACTTAGCTACCTCTAGATAAAGCTGATCATTCTTTTTACCAAAATGGTGTGAATCGTACTGTTGTTTCAGGCATTTGGTTGCAGCCATGCCTCTGCTGTCCTTGTAGTAGATCATAGAATAGTGGAGGTTACATTTTAACTCTGCAAGAAGGAATTGGAACTGTAAAATTTTCCATATATCTGTATTGACCATAACAATTCTCCTTTGCGGTGACTGAGTGACAGTTAACATCTGCTCTGTGTTTCACAAGTAATGAGATCTGGATTACGATTGATATAAGGGCACAGATTTGGATTATGGAAACTGAGATAAATTAATTAGTGTATTAATAAAAAATATATTCTATGATTATAAAAGATCACACAGATACCTTCAGATAAAGCTTATAAATCCCTTTACTATATGAATAACAGTTTGCATCATACTGTTCTGCCACGTCTTTTGTTGCTTCCATGTTTCTGCTATGCCTTATGATATTTAATGGAGAATACTTTTAATCTTCTGCAACGGAGTTATTGGAATTGTAAAATGCTTAAGATGTATTGATCTTCACAATTTATGTTACCCATGATTGATGCTTTTAGATGTGACCTCTAGAATGACAATAGTCTCTGCTCTGCTCTTGACAAATATTCAGACATGGACTAATAATCAGTACAAGGTCTTAGGCTTCTACTATATAGCAATTGAAAGTGAAATTGATTAGCATACTAATCTAGAAGTATATTTATGCTTGTCTATAACTATCAAGAAGATGCAACTATATCCAAATAAAGCTTATAAAGCTATTAACTTCAATAGTGTTCATAATACTGTTCTACTAAAACCTTTGGTTGTGACTCTGTCTCTGCTGTCTCCTATGATCCAATAATAGTAACTGCATTCTAACTTCTGCAGTGGATAAGTATTGGAACCGTAAAGTCCTTATATTAGAAGTATTAATCTTTCCAGCACCCCTTCATCACCATTCATGGTTTATTTGGGACCATTACAAAATGACACGTAGCTTCTGCTTTGTTCTTGATATGTATGAAAATGTGGACCATGACGTATTTAAGGGCATAGAATTTGACTATAGCCGCTGAAGGAGAAATTGGTTAGCTTATTAATTTGGAAATACAACCTACTCTGTACTGTTATCATTTAGAACATAGCAACCTCCAGGTAAAGCTAATAACTCTCTTAACTAGAAGGGTGTGCATTATACTGTTCTGTGAGTTCTTAAGTTGGTTTTGCCATTTATGGTTTTGCTGTTCATTATTATAGAAGCTTTTATTTACAAAGCACAGTTTGTCAGTGCCCCCTTAAATCATAATTATGGAACTAATCTACAGATTTGTAGAATTTTCACACAAAGGTCCATGAAGGGAGTTGCTATGCCGTGGCAGATCATGTTTAAATTTTTAAAAACACGAATAGAATATGTTATTGGTAAGGAAAAGTATGCAAGAATAATGTCCTTCTGGTGTTTAATCAGCCCCAGAAAATTGTCATCCTTGAACACTCCCAGAAGCTTTTGGGGATTTGCTGCCAGCAGCCACAGTATCAGAAAATCCAGGCAATCCAATTTGTTATGTACATAACTAGAATGGATGTACAATTAAACTAATATAAAATTTGAAATTTTAAACTTAAAATTTTAATGCTGAAAATCTGAGATATTTGGATGAACAAAATATCTGAAAAGAAACTAAAATACCAGGTGGTTGTACTCTAAATAAAATTAAGAAAGCCCCTAAAATTAATACATTTCGTTGAGAAGGTATGAATGCCAGCGCAAGCCTAAATCCAAAGTAGTATAGGTGTTGCACATGGCCAAAGCAGTCTTCAACAATCTACAGCGTAAAACACATTCTTTAGAAGCATTACAAAATTTGGTAGTGTAGTAACGTTTCATTTTCACTCCATAATTTGGCATGACAAATAGTAGAACAATTTTTAGATTTGTGCCAGTGAAGCTAAAAGATAAATGTATGATAAGATTTAGTGAAGATTCCTACACTAATTAAAATCGTATGATAAGAAGTTGGAAATTCTACTCGTAAGAGAATGAACTTAAGAAATTATAGTTTTTTTCTCAAAATATAATTAAACTTGAGAAATATTATTCATGGACTCTACTATAGCCATTTGAATACAACTGAAGGATCTTCTCACAATAGCCTTTCTTGTCATTCTTGAGTGGAAATAGCATATGATTCTGAAGTGTTTTAACGTGATTATTTAATTTTTTCCCAACCAAGACTAAGGAGGACAACATAGGAGAAATTGCTACTTTAACCACTAAGTCATCCTTAAATTCTATTCATAGTTAATTACTTATAAAATGACCTCCAGATTTTTATTGATATTTTGCAACAAATTTATTTTCCTCACAAGAATAAGGGCATCTTGGGCTGCCTCGAGGTATGATGCTTTTGTTTCTGTTACAATTGTTACATCTGTCTCTCTTAAACTTAACAGTCTGAAATGTTCCCAACTTCCCTCAGAATTACAGCAGTATCCATTTTGTTTGCTAAGAACTGCTTTGGCTGGACATTATGCATTCTTGGGATGTATGCAATTTCAGAGTACCATGATGCAGCCTTCAGCATCTTAGCTTATTTAATGACAGAACATGGCTAACATGAGCTTTGCTGGTACAAATATGGTGGCGAGGAGATACTTTCCTGTTACTTAGACGCCTTGTGGTGTAGATTTCACTTATAATACAATGCAAGCCCTTCAATTAGAAAATTCACTTCAGCACAACTATACTATTTAACAATAGCTCATCATTTCTGCATTTGAGGAAAAATTTGGTCTCTTGTCAATTGCTTTTTCAAGAATGTTAATTTGTCCTGTCAGAGTATTATCCTTAGTTGTCGCACTAAGAAAAACTTGCAAGGAATTCAGGCATTTTAGTGGGCTCACAATTTATTATATGTATTTCCTGTTGAAATTCTTGAAACAGACAAACTGTATATTACCCTAGAGATCATCTAGCATTGATGATACTCATAATATAACAAGGTGAATGAGTTGCTGTTGAAGAGAACTCATAGGGTGATAAAAGGTATGGCTCTCAACATGCTACCGGCACATGACCCTATTTGCCTTTTATCTTTTCATGTCAATTTAAGCATTGCAGCGATGAACTTATTAGTCACCGCTGCCATTTGAGGATCCTTACATTTAAAACAATCACACTAAGAAGATATACTGTTGAAAATCTTGCATCATAGAGATGGAATGGAATTATTCTTGCAAATACCCAACAGTTTCTTGCATTTGTCCTATCATATTTGGAGAATTCCATGAGGGAGGAGTACTGGTGCGAGATAATCTTATGGGATCTCAAGGCTAAAAATTGAAGAGTGAAATGATAATAAATATTAATTGCATAATTTTTAGCATCAGCAGCAAATGCAATGTACCCGTTCAAGATAGAACAATTGAAACTGTTGTACCTCCAAAAAATACTAATTGGATTTTGGGAAAGTGGCTTATTCATCGTATAGACAGTGTACATCCTACCAGCATTTAATGTGAGCATAACTGAATCTATTGACATTATGTGATAATTCATAATCATGATTAAAGGATATTTTGGTTGTACCCATCTAGTAGTGAGGAGTAGGAAGTTATAACTGGTCGAGCTTTCAAGGAACTATGTATGCGAGTATTGTGTATTAAGAGACCAGAGACATTTGAGAGGCTGTTCTTTCCCTGTAGTATTTTGGATGATAAGGGGACATCCCAGGGTCTTGTGCATGGGTTGCCTTTGTTAAGTTCAGGTCTGCACCTCAAGGCTCCTCTGGTTGGTTAACATTATAGTTCCATGAGTCTTGGAATAGGGGATGGGTTTCAGGGACAGGGGGCCCGTAAATTTGGGGATGGTGGGGGGATAGTGGCTGGTGGGGATCTGGGGGCGGAGTCCCCAGCAGGGTCAAGGGATAGCACTTACCATTTTCATAATTTTATCACCATGTTTTCTGAAGCTCCAACACCAAGTGCTCACTATTTATCATCAAATCTTCATTCTTCAGAGAACTATATTACTGGGATTATAGTTTTTTTTGAGTGTTTAGAGTGTGGGTGAGTCCAGTTAGACTTTTAGATTTAGGGTTAGTGGTGCACGGTTCCAAAATATACATTTTTTAAGAAAGATTGCTTTTTGACATTTCAGGCATGGGAGATGGTTGGCAGTTTCAGGGTTGTTTGAGAGACCTGAAGAAGTTTGAGAGCAGTCCTGGGATGCTCAAGCATGGCCTCAACATCTCCTTCCAGGGGGATGCCCTGGAAACATCCACTGTTTGAGAAAAATTTCCTGGGGACATCTTCCTGCTGGTTGTGGTGGGGGAATGTACCTTTAGCATCCCACAATCCTTGGCACATCTCCATCCTAGAAATGGCCTGTATTGTGGGGAAGGCATGTACCCATGGAACACTGGTTAAAATTGACATTCGGTATTTTTTCCATACTGCAAAGAAACACGGAAAAAATGATTTTTTGTAGAAAACTGGAATGACAAGGGATGGACCTACATATTTGGTTTGACTATATGTGAGGTTTACTTGTTAGGTTGGTTGCACCACTTTCATGGGACACCACACCAGTGATTACAGTAATTGTGTATAATAATTTATTAAAATTTGGAGATAATTGCTTATATTTTGTGACATTCAGCAGTAGCTAGTTATCTTTGTAATCCTTTGAATAAATTTAATTTATGTTATATTTGACTGCAGCTTTGAATTTTTATTGTTTGATGCAGATGTTTCATTTGATGCCGACACAGTCGGGAAGTTTTTTTGTCTTCAATGACATATTCCGTTTGAATTATGCGTAACTCTGCATACTAGTGTTTTTTTTTGGCATGAATTCAAAAGATAGCAATTTGATAAACAGATGGAAGCTATTTTCGCAAATTTATTTGGCACAGAGACTGAATATGGATTAAGTTTTGGTGGTTCATTGAGACTCGGTGTTTCTTTTTATTGAATGTGAATTGTGGCAAATGTAACTTGATGAAACGTTGAACTTTATTTATATGTTTGGGTTGGACATGGAGCTACACTTCCAAATATTGTCAATTGCTGTGTTACCATAAATGATGTCAGATCTATGTATGTGTTGGTCTTTTATTTCAAATGAAGTGTTTTAACTAAAAGACGTTGTTAATACGACTCAACCTTCTCAGTACATTGGGGTTGTGAATTCCAATCTGATAAGGAATTTTAGTTGGGAATGCAATTTTTTCATTGCTTCAATTGTCTAACTATTTGACTTTCTGATCACTGAAAAAGATCAAATTGAGTTTATGTATCGGATATAATTGTTCCTGTCATTATTCTTGACTAAGATATCTTTGAAGTTCTTACATAATGGTTGCCCAGATTTACAGTTGTATAGTTTTTCCGTTTTTAACTTGATGATTGTCTAAAGATTTATGATTGTGAGTGATTTGGGTAAAAGATAATTTCTAATCTAAAGATGCAAAGTTCTTTTGGACCTGCTGAGGATGCTTGTAGTGACACCCAGTTTTTGATAATGAAGCAACATTTATGCGCTAGCTTGGGAATGCTTGTCAAATACTGTGGGTGTGTTAAATCAGTTATATTTGAAGTGCCTGCTAAATGGACAAATATCCTTTAATGGATGGTTTTTAAAAATTGGTTAATGGAAACCACAACTGCTTTGCGTATGCCCTGTTGAGCACTTAATGATCAGTATTAGAGCCTCAGGATCACTAGGCAATAATGTTTTTCTCCAATTTCCCTTGTTTGTGATTGAGATTCAAGCGTTCATAACTTGGTGGTTAAAATTTGCCGTGCTGGTGATGCTTTAGGGAAAAGCTGTTTGTATAATAACTCAATGACAGGAAGACAGTATATTTGTTGCTTCAGATTTTTACTCAAAGGCCGTCTTTCAGATTCATGTCAGAAACTGGTTCTGTTCCCTACTTGCCTACCAGCACATCGAATGCAGAATAATACTTGAGAGGGAAAATTTACCCCGTTAGCTTTTAGAGTTTGACTTTTAGTAGATAAGAGTATAGGTATTCCCTGGCGTATAATGTATCTAAAGACGACATAGCAAACAACATTAATGGGAATTGAGATTCACAGGTAATTGCAGTTTTCTGAGCTCATATTTGCACCCAGATGAATTTTCTATCCCCACAAGTTGAGAATTGTGATATGGATAATTGGAATTACTATATGTATAATCTGGTGGGTTCTTCTGTTCTAGGTATATCATATCTATCACTTGTTTCTATAATGTGAATTCTGGGAAAAATCCAAAATTGGACGTACAATGCTCTGGAGTCTGGACCACATTACCTATTCTACAACAATTGTTTGTCTGTTTTAACCAGGATGATCCGAACTCATTTGTTCAATTAATTTTGTTTTCTGGTAAAGCTATTTTTGTACAGTTCTTTTTCTTGTTTGAAGTTTCATCTGTAACGAGTCTTTATAATGTAATAGCCAACTCAAGGTGCACAGTAGTTCCTAACGAAGTGTCCCTCTCATGCTGCCTTCCCCTGTATTCTTGGTCGGCAAATGAATACATTGAAGTTAAAAAGCTCTATGACCATTAAAACATAATCAGTTTAAGCTCTATTACCTTTAAAACAGAACATAATCAGTTTGACACTTTTAGCACAGAGAAAATAATCATCTTTTGTTAATTTATGGCTACAGTTATATTACATTCACATACCAATGTTAAAAATTTGTTAATAAAATTTAAAATAAATAAATGAAATTAAACTATTATACTTATCTTTAGAGATATAGGTAAAGTATGCGAAAGATGTCCTATTTGTTCATTATTTCACTCTTAAAATAAATATATTGCTATATTATAATTATTATTAAATTATTATTATATTATGATATTGTCATCAATATTAAATTATTATTAAGATATTACTATTTTTTTATATTTCTATATTTCTATTAAACTTTCACCAAAGCAAAAAAAATCTATTAAGACATTATTATTATTATTATATTAGATTGACATAATTACGAAGTTAACTATTAATATGATGGAGATAAATAGAATTGATTAATAGTTAAGCTCAAGGATGAGTGGTAGTTGATAAATAAAATTGATTAATAGTTAAACTTAGGAATGAGTGGTAGTTGAGAGGAGAAAAGAAAATAAATAGAAATTTTTTTTTTGGTGTTTCATGTATTTAAGTGTCATAAACATGTCAAATTTAATGTTTTCATTTTTTATTAACATATATTTGCGCATCCATTATGTGAATGTATTACGCGAAGTTAACAAAATAAATAGAATATTTTTTTGGCTTTTCATGCACTCAAGTGTCATAAACATGTCAAATTTTTTTATTAACACATTTGTGCATCCATTATGTGAGTATAATATGTAAATTCCTGTCTAGTTTCATGGTTTGATACAGTAAAAGGAATATCATAATTTTATTTTTAATATAGAATTAAAAGAAAAAATAAGTGAACTAAAATTTAAGAATTATTTAAAAATTAAAAAATTAAATTAAATAGTTTATATTTTTTTCTTGAAATAAAAACAGTATTATGCATTCATGCACAAAATATTAGTCATCCATAAATATTGTTTTTTTTAAAAACCATATAAGCATAAAGCAAAAAAATAGATTTTTGGCACCGTGGTCGCTCAATCCGAATCGCTCTAGTTCAGCTTCTTCACCTCCTCATCAACAATCTTTGCCAAAGCTTTCCCTTTCGCTGCTTCAGTCTTCATCTTCAGAATGCAGTCCAAGTTCCCAAAGTCTGGGTCACCTTCGAGGCTTGCTAGGAACTGGACTGCTCTCCCCTCCTCGAACCGGTCACGAAGCTCTCTTCCCACCTCCACGTGCGCCACCACCTTGAGTGCCTTTAGGACCTCATTTGTTCGTATCAACTTGACACAGAGCTTCATGGCTTCCCAGCCAATATGAGCTCGTTCCCTGCATTGCTCCTTTAACCGATTCTCCGGTCCTCTGACAAATGGTAGTATCTCCTCCTTTGCCTCTCCTTCTTGGATACGAATTCCGGTATGAGGGATCACCCCATTCCAAGATGGAATCAAAATTGATCAAGTAGTCCCCGTCAACAAGCTTTTTCATTGTAAGCTTGATTTTCTCCACTTCAAGTTTAAATTCGCAAGCCCAGGCCATTATCAAAGAGTAGACCTCCATGTTTGAATTAAAAATTAAGAACTATTCAATATTAAAAAAAGAAATAAAATAATTTGAATTAAATTAAATTAAAATAAATAATTTAAATTAAGATAAATAGCTTAAATTAAATAAATTAAATAAAATAATTAAAATTAAATGAAATTAAAGATGGTGGGATTTCTTGTCCGTAGTGCCTACAACTTAGGTTCAAACTTTCATGGGTTTGTCTAGTAGTGTTAAAAATGGAGCACCTTTATCTTGGGGAGAACTTTGGAGCTTATATCCTTGGTTCAAACCATTAATTTTTGGGTATCGTTTTGTGGTGGGATGATTAATTGGTTGCATTGTTAATGGTGCAACTAAGGTTCTAAATCCCCACTTAGGCATTCATGCCCGGGTGGGTCCATCATTGTGGATGTGAAGGTGGCTCGATTGGAGAGATAAGGCGATGGAGAAATAAGGTTGTACGAAGTGATAAGGAGAAGAGTGATGAATGGGGAGAAACCCTCTACCATAGTTTCATCTGTGCCTTACTGACCAAAATATAAAAAAATAAACTATCAATTTGTTGATTAAAATAAATTAAATTAAATAATTAAAATAAAATTACATTAAAAATTAAGTTGAAATATCAATTTGTTGATTTCATAATTTGATACATTAATTGCAGTCTTCCACAATGCATAAATGCAATAAACATCAACCCCATATCACCCACAGTCATATCTTATGAAATACCCAACCCTACAGCTTATGACATCTAAAAGAAAAAGCCCAGATCCTTGCTGGTTCTACAAACCCAAATGTTCCAGAAATAATTAAAGTTTTGGAGAAAAAACTAACAGCTGAAAACATGTAAGAACATATGAAAAACACTGGCCAACAAGCCACTCACTCACTATCACCTTGGGTCGCCTTCTCCCCTCCCTCCTCAGTGGTCGACGCTTTCCCCTTTGCCGCTTCACCTTTTATCCTTGGGATGCAGTCCAAACATCCGAATTCAGGGTCGCCCTCCATACTCGCCAGTAGCTGAATGACTCGTCCTTCAAACCTGTCTCACAAGTCCCTGCCAACTTCCTTCCTTGCCACCACATGCAGAGCATTTAGGACTTCATCCGCTCTGGTTAATTTCACATAGAGCTTCATCGCTTCCCATCCCACACGGGCACGTTCTTGACATTGGTCTTTGATTTCATCCTTCGGTCCACGAACAAATGGAATCAACTCCTCTTGGTCATCCCCTTCCTTAATACGGATGCCAACTCGAGGTACCACCCATTCCAAGATTGAATCAAGGTTTGTCAAAAACTCCCCATCGATCAGTTTGGTCAGTGTGAGTTTTATCTTCTCCACCTCCGGCTTGAATTCACAGGCCCATGCCAGAAGCAAGGAGTACACCTCCATGTTCGTTTGATATTGGTGGCGGATGTAAACCACCTCCTCAGCAAGCATGAGACGAGCCGCCGCCCACAACTTCTCTGCTTTAAACCGGAAGAGTTCCTACATCCGCTTTTTTGATACCTTGCCCAGAAAAGGCACCAGCTTCTTGTCTGTTCGCAGAGTGAAATTAGCTTCCATAGTCACTTGTAATTTTGAAACATCAATTCCTGCAATGCAATGTCATACAATGCTACAAAGATACAATTAATTCTACTTCAAACAAACCCTGACACACAGCTCAAAGGGTAATAAATTCTCCCTCCGTCATATAGGATGGATAATGAGTGCCAAAGATAAGGCATTAATGCCATGAGATTATACGCAGGATTTACTGCCATCCTCCACCCGCTCCAATCGAGTGACCTGCCATAGATAACTACCTTCTTCAAAGAGCAGGCGCTAGCTTGGCTTATGTACTTGCCAAATTTTGCTCTCGCTTTCATGTTGAAGATTGCACATTTCTAAAAGGCTGCAATTAATACCATTTCTACACACGACCATCTCCTTTCCACCATTTGGCCGCACTACTATTCAATTCGCTTCCAATGTTAGATAGCAAATTTGCCACTGCATTTGCTCCCTCCTTATATGCGAGACATGAAACTCCACAAATGCTTTGAGCTTCTCTAGGATCATAGCCACCCATCGGTTTAACTTCCAGCATGGCGTGTTGCCTTTAGCTGTTGCATTAATAACTATTTGAGAGTCCCCTTCTAAGTGCAGCCGTTGGACTTTCATATTTAAGGCTAGTTCTGTTGCTAGAAAGGCTGCTTGGACCTCTGCTTCCTGCAATTGTTGTGCTTCTTTGAATAGGATAAATCCGTTATCATCCCTCGCCACCACCCCAACACCTGAGGTTCCTAGATTTCCTTTTGATGCACCATCAAAATTAATCTTTATCCACTGTTTGCTAGGTGGTTTCCATTTAACCTTTTCTGAAGAAAGAGCTGGATCAACCCCTGAAGACCCATTAATAGGTTAATAAATAGAATATTTTAACTTAACTAAATTAAATAATTCAAATGAAGCCGACTCTAGGCTTCTAGCTAGGTTGTGGAAGACAAATACCAGATAGTTTCAGAAGCAGCTAACAATTTGGCTGAGAAGTTGGACAAATGGGAAAATATTGAGGAAGGATTGAAGGGGCTTAATGAGAAGATTGACTAGGAGGATAAGGAGAAAATTATGAAGGCCATGGAGGAGATTTAGAGTAGCCAGGTGTTTCTCAATAGAAAAGTGAAGGATGCGATTATGTAGAGTAATGATATGCTTAATAGAAAGAAGCTCGAAAGAAGAAGCATTTGTGTTAGCATGTTTAGCTATTAGTTGATTTTTTACAACTAGTTATGCTTTTTTGCTTAAGTTCATTTAGGAGTGCTTCTTTTAGTTATGCATCTAGTTTAGCTAGAATTGAGTTTTATTTAGTTCCTCATGCTTGCACTTTAGTTCTCCTAAATTTTGTTATGTACTTTCTTTATAAGCACCTCATTGTACAATTGTAATCCATCCCATAATTTTGTATTATTTGCTTTTGAGTAATATGACATTATTTTGTGTAGCTCTTGTTTGTGGAAGGCGTTCTTGTTTGCCTTTTGATTTTGTAGGCTTGTGTTGCAATCTTTTATGTTGGAAGATTCAATATGGTATGAGAGCTTTGAAACCTCAACATGGTATCAAAGCGTGGATTCAACAAACCTCTTCTCAAATTTTAAGGGTTTCTTTTCTTAAAAGCATTGTATGGTCCTAGATTTGCTTTTTTTTTGTGGATTTGGTGTTGGGTAAAATTTTTATTAGTTTTTAGGCAAAATGGCTATCACCATTGCATCCACAACATGAAAACCCTAATATTGACTATTATTTCATCAAAATCCAAGCAATTGAAATTTAGGGTCAATTTGATTGAGGACACATTTTTTGAGGCAAGTTCAGGAGGTAGTTGAAAAATTTGGTCACTATTGAGACAAAAATAGACATCACCATCATGCTCAAAAGGCCCAAAAACCCTAAGATAGCCTGCCAAATCAGAGAAACAAAATTTTTAATGATTTTTTTGAGGGCATGTTTTTTTTCACACAAATACAAATATGTATAGCCATACTATACTGCTGGCATCATAAAATAAACACTTTAAAAAAGCACAGGTTTGATTTTACCTTCTATGCATGCATTTAATTTTTTTTGTTTGTTAATTTTTACGTGGGTAGAAGGGAATTTAAAAATTTAAAAGTCAAAATCTTTTTTTGGTACATATATATGGTGGTCCTTGGTAGGCTTACATTAGCATAAAATGCTTTTCCTAATTGGTGTTTTTTTTGCAAAATTTAGGGGTTCCACTATATTTAGTACCCCTACTTAATTTTGGCTTAGGAATCATTAGAGGAATATTCTAGTGCATGAGGAGAATATTTTGTTTTGGCAAGGGGAGTTAAGTTTTTTATGTAGGAAATATTCTTTCCACATCAGCAAGGTCATGTCAGCAGGGTGCCACGTTAGCATTTGGTCAACCATTTTGACTTATTTGATCAATTTGACCTTCTAAGCTATAAAATGTAGCGTTCAATTTTTTGTTCATAACTTGGTCACATGTGCTCCAATTTTTGAGTCTACATATTGTCGAAAAGCTCATTCCAACACCGATCTATAGATGGTGGTAGTTTTGTTAGATTCTACTTCAGGCATTTGCTATAGGCCTCCAAAGTTAGCCTTCAATTTTACGCTTTCAAGGCCATAACTTGGGCAAATGAACTTTGTTTTTTGACTTTCACACATCATCAGAAAGCTCTCAAAGTTACTTATCCAGACCTACTACTATTTTTGTATATTTTTCTCCAAGTAAACTTTATTTAGTATTTTGTGTTTTCACTTCATGGCTGATTACTTGGTCATTTTGGCTCTCGAAATCTTTCTGTTTGTAGTGGATGGCTTCTCTTGGGCTATTGTTCATGTATTTACAACACTTTGCCCTATTCGAGTATTTTGAGCATCATTTTTAAGCACTTATTTGGTTGTAGATGCACTGAGATAAAGTGCCACTCTTGCGTATGGTTTCTGAGGATTTCACACATTCTGTTGTGCCTTATTTTGTACATGCACTGTATTATAAAGTGTCATGGGGGGTTGTGTATTGGCTTTTGTTTTTTCATTACACATTTGTTTGGTGAGTGTCCCTCCACGACAACATCGAATCCTAGTAATTCTTGTACCATGTGTGTGTGCATGCCTTTTTCACTTGTAGGTACTTTCTTGAGCACATTAAGATTTCCCTTCATGCACTTCATGGTGACACAGTTTCAATGGATCTGTCATGCCTCTCCCTTGTCAGCATTATTGGGGGGTTCTACTGTTGGTGCTAATGCTTCCTTGGTTTTGATTTGGAGTTAGAGACACTTTCATTCCAGTTTTGTGGACACAATCTTCCATCTTCTGTTGTTGATCAGTGTTCTTCAAACTATTGACACCTGTATTTTTGACTAGCAATTTTCTCTTGCATGGTTGAGTAGTGTTGTTGGGGTCACTCATGTAGATTCACATGTCATCTGTATTTTCGACTGACAGATGTTTTGCCTTTGTTTTCTATTTGAATGTTCAAGTAGTGTTGTTGGGACACTCATTTAGATTGTTGTCTTTGTTGGCAAGAGACATTGTTCCAGTGAAGATTAATGCATGTGAAATGCTTAGGAGTTGTCATTGATGGCAACTTAGTTCAGAAATCGTATCCGGTGTGCATAGATTTGATTTACCGGAAGTTGTATTATCATGAGGCATAAGTCTGGAAGGTGGAACACAATAACTGACAGAATATGAGTACAGTGTGCATATCTTGATTTTGGCTGCATAACTTTGGTTGTGGTGATAGAGGTAGTTGATTCGAGGTTCGAGGCAGATTATTCTGTAATCCTATATCCAATGTTGATTCATGGAGATTGAAGGTTCGGTATTCGGTAATTCAGGTAGAACAAAGCTATTTTGGTGTAACGTGTGATGCAGAATCTTTGGGTTGATTTCAGTGATTGGTTTCATGTTCGAGGAGATTGGGCCAACTTGTGGGAAGCTTATTATCATCTTGTTTAGGTTTGCATATGGTTTTGTGGACAGATTGAGCCGACTTGGTGCACGTTTCATGTTGTGTGTTATGCGGTTTTTGGAAGCAGACATGGTAATTGATCTATTTTGGCGGTGCAGATATATAAGACCGATTTGGCTAATCATTGAGCCGAATGATATAAGTGTGAGAAGTCTGTATGAGCGAATGTGCGAAGTTTGGTGAATGTGATTGAAGGTTTTGGTGCTCCGGTGTATGATAGTGCAACAAAAACAGAGCAGATAAGAAGAACAATTGCATAAGTAAAATTGATCCTAACTGGAACTGTTATTTGGCATATGTAGATGCTATTCTTCAGTTCACTCAATATTGCAATCAATTGTAATAATTTGTAAGGTAGTGAGCCTTCCTCCGGGTTGTAGCCCTCTTTGTATTTGAGCAATGAGTTCTATGCAGTGTGCGTGAATGCAAGTGCATTCCCCTTCATGTAATATTATCATACTCCTGATCAAAGTATAATAATATTGTGGGTTCAAATCTCACTGTGGTTTTTCCCTTTCTGGGTTTCCACGTAAAATTTTTGGTGTTATGGTATTGTGGTTGATTGGTTTATGTGTCTGCACTTTACTTTCATTCTTATGCATCCAGTGGTTTAAGAATCAGTTAAATAAATTTATAAATTGCAAAACACTGATTCACCCCCACTCTCAATGTTCATTGATTCCAACAATCTTCTTGATCCCGATCACCATCTTTGTTTCAAAGGAGGTTCTTAATTCAACACCAACAATTATCATTCAATAATTGTCTGTTGTTTCTTTGTGGTACGAGGATATTCTTCGTGTTCTTGTTCTTTTGGGACATTTTCTTGGAGGATTATTAGTCCTTCATTCTTTTAGCAATTCGTGTTTCTTTTCATGCATTGCATCTCTCGCTTTTGAAGAGGGGTTTTTTCCCATGTCGTTTTTCTCATTTTCTCCGCTTAGAGAGACTTCATTGCTTTGTACATGGGTACCTAATCAGACCTTTTGTTGCTGGGACCCATTTCTACATTCATGCATTTAGAGTTTTTCTACTCACCCTAAGTTTCACTTAAGGGGGTGGGGGGTGTTAGGGTTTCAAGCAGATCCGAAGCAAATATGAACTAACACTTATATGCAGATTTAAATACAAAAGATAAAGAAATAAAACAGGACACAGATAACACAGAGATTTAACGTGGTTCACCTAGAACGGGTTACGTCCACCATATATAGTCGTCCAATCTTTCTTATTATCCAACAAAAAAATAGTACATCAACCTTACAATGCCTTAAGCATCCCAACCGCTTATAACATGCATTTTTAGGGCAACAAACAAAGTCGGCCTTTTTAGGGTTTTATTACAATGTCGGTTTTCATCAACGAAAAAATAACAAAAAAATACTTTGCTAAGTGTACAGTACTTTCTTGATCAGTCACCACATTTCAACAATCTCCCACTTGGAGACTGATCAGGCTCCACACCGAACAATCTCCCACTTGGAGACTGATACTACACGACACCACTGTATATGCAACATCCGCTGAATAAAACACTAGGACTCGACTGGTATAAATTCCATAATTATCAATCAAGAAGACCAACAGAAACTGATGAAGAAATCAGCTTCTTCTGTGGAACTGCCTTAGTGAACATATCGACAGGATTCTCACTTGTGTGAATCTTCTCAAGCCATAACTGATCCTCCTCCAAAACAGTCTGGATGAAGTGGTACCTGAGCTGAATGTGCTTTATCCTTGAATGAAAAGCAGAGTTCTTCGCAAGATGAATGGCACTCTGGCTATCAGTATACAATGGGCTATCCTCTTGTGTCTGACCCAATTCCTCCAGAAAACATTGCAACCAAATCATCTCCTTGCTGGCTTCTGTAGCAGCAACATACTCAGCTTCAGTGGTTGAAAGTGCAACAACCTTTTGTAGCCTAAAAATCCAACCGACTACAGTTCCCCCTATAGTAAAAACATACCCTGTAGTACTCCTCCGTGAATCAATATCACTCGCCAGATCAGAGTCAACAAATTCACTTGGAGAAGCATTAGATCCTTTGAATCATAATGCCTTCATAGTAGTTCCTTTCAAATACCAAAGAATCCATTTCACAACATTCCAATGTTCCATACCCGGATTACTCATAAACCTGCTCACAACTCCCACTGCATGTGCAATATCTGGCCTTGTGCTTACCATTGCATACATCAGACTGCCAACAACTGATGAATACGGGATGTTAGACATTTTATTAACCTCTTCTTGTGCCTTTCTCCTTAGTCAATTTGAAATGACTAGCCAAAGGTGTACTAACTGCTTTTGCATCCTGCATGTTAAATCTTTTCAACACCTTCTTTATATACTCACTTTGGGACAAATTCAAAGTTCTATTTTTCCTGTCCCGTGTAATCCTCATACTGAGAATTTGCTTAGCTGTACCCAAATCCTTCATAGCAAATGACCTAGCTAATTTCTGTTTAAGATCATTTATATGTTGCATGTTAGACCCAGCAACAAGCATGTCATCAACATAAAGCAACAGGATAATATAACTGCCATTATCAAATCTCTTAAAATATACACAATGATCAGAATGACATCTATGATAACCGTGTTCAGCCATGAAACTATCAAATTTTAAATACCATTGTCGGGGTGCTTGCTTTAGGCTATACAAACTTTTCTTCAACCTGCACACCAAGTTCTCCTTACCTTTGACCTCATATCCCTATGGTTGCAACATGTAAATTTCCTCCTCCAAATCTCCATGGAGAAAAGCTGTTTTGACATCTAATTGTTCAAGATGTAAATCATTTGCAGCCACAAGACTAAGTACAGTTCTAATTGAAGTCATTTTTACAACTGGAGAAAATATTTCATCATAATCTATACCCTTTTTCTGTGCAAAACCTTTTACCACAAGTCTGGCCTTATATCTTTTCTGACCTCCTTCCTCCTCCTTCAGCCAATAAACCCATTTGTTAGGCAAGGCTCTTTTTTCTGCAGGTAAAGGGACTAAGTCCCAAGTCTTATTTTTCATCAAGGAGTCCATCTCCTCTTTCATGCCTAGCTCCCACTGTTGTTTGGCATCTACCTGCATTGCTTCTTCATATTCTTCTGGTTCACCAGAATCCGTTAATAAAATAGAATACAAAGAAGGAAAAAAACCTTTCAGGGGGTCTACTTGTCCTCGTAGAACGTCTAACACTTGCAGGAGTTTGTGGGACAATCTATTGTTGCAGAGCATCAGGTACCTGTGGCATTTCATTTTCAGGAATCTCATCCAACACCACATATTCTTGTTTGTCCTGTTCATGCTTCTTTTCCTACATCTGTTCTTTATACATAACCTTCTCATTGAATATAACATCTCTACTTCTAATTATTTTCTTATTTTCAAAATCCCATAACCGATAGCCATATTCATCTATCCCATATCCAATGAAGGTACATTTCTGAGATTTAGTATCAAGCTTGGTTCTGTTTTCTTTATCAACATGGACAAAAGCTTCACAACCAAAAGTTTTTAGAAAAGAATAATTTACCTTTTTACCAGTCCATGCCTCTTCTGGAATACCACCATCCAAAGGGGTTGAAGGTCCTCTATTTATCAAATAGACAACAGTATGTACAACATCTGCCCAAAAATGTAAGGGCAATCCAGCATGCAATCTCATGCTCCTCGCGCGTTCCATGATTGTCCTATTCATTCTCTCTGACACACCATTTTCCTGTGGAGTTCCTGGAACTGTCTTCTACTTTCGAATCCCATTTAAGGAGCAGTAATATTCAAATGCTTTGCTGCAATACTCACCTCCATTATCCGATTTGAGACACTTCAACTTTTTTCCTATCTCATTTTCAACCAAAGTTTTCCATTTCTTAAAAGTTTCAAAAACATCTGATTTTTGTTTTAGGAAATATACCCATGTTTTTCTGGTTGAGTCATCAATAAAAATAACATAATAACAAGAGCCACCAAGAGATGATACCTTAGCCAGTCCCCATACATCTGAATGTACAAGCTCTAACTTCTCATTCTTCTTCTCTTTCCCAACCTTAGAAATCTGACTCTTTTCTGTTTACCATAAATACAGTTTTCACAGAACTCTAAATCAATCTTCTTTAGTCCTGGCAATAGATTTTTGGAGTGAAGGGTTTTCATCCCTTTTTCACTCATGTGCCCAAGCCTATGGTGCCACATTATCGAATCTGTTCTTGCAACATTTATTATTGTTGTCCCTGTAGTAACTTTATCTGTAGCAGCTAAGGTAGAGTAAGTGTTACCAGTACACAGATATAATGTGCCTACCTCCGCACCTTTAGCTACTACTAATGATCCTTTAGTGACCTTCCACATACTGTCTGAGAAGGTAACTATGCAACCTTTACTACCTAGTTGCCCTACAGAAATTAAATTTCTTCTTAAATTAGGAACATGTCTTACCTCCTACAGAAACCAGTTATTACCATTCTGCAACTTGATCTTTATCTTTCCTTTTCCAACAATTTGACAGGGCTCATCATCACCCAAATATACCTGTCCAAATTCACCTTGAACATAATCTAGAAAATATTTTCTATGGGGTGTAGCATGAAATGAAGCCCCAGAATCTATTACCTAGGAATCATTAACATTATCCAAACATAAGATTAAAGCATCTTGTAAAGTATTACTTGCAATATTAGCTTCCTTACCGTCATTTTCATTTTTGTCTCCTTCTTTGTTTTTCTGATGCCAATAGTCTTTCTTTAGATGACCAGGCTTTCCGTAGTATCAGCAATCTTTCTTTCCTCTAGATTGAGAGCGTCCTTTTTTTGACTTCCCTCGTGACTTCTCATTCCTAGGGCCTTTTCCTCTTTCCTTTGATCTTCCTCTGCTCTCCACATTCAAAACACTACCCGATGATGTTGGAGTCTCACCTGTGCTTTTCCTTCGCATTTCCTCGCTTAGGATAACACCAACAATATCATCAAATACCAAAGTTTTTTTACCAGAGACAGAGTTACTTACAGCCATAACCAAGCTATTCCAGCTTTCTGGCAAATAACATAAAATCAAGAGAGCCCTAACCTCTTCTGCAAAGGTAATTTTTACCGAAGACAATTGACTGGTAATTGTATTAAATTCATTTAAGTGCTCCGCTATAGATCCTCCCTCACTCATTTTCAAATTAAACAAACGCTTCATAAGAAATACCTTATTCGAAGCCAAGGGTTTCTCATACAACTTAGCCGTTCATAAGAAATACCTTATTCGAAGCCGAGGGTTTCTCATATAACTTAGCCAATGTCGCCATCAAATCTACAACCATTTTTGCTTCTGTTATATTGAATGCTATAGACAGCGCAAGGCACAATCGAATGGATTCCAATGCCTTTCTATCTAAAATGTCCCACTCTTCATCTAACATTGTGGTCGCTTTCTTTGCCTTTCCTTCCAATGGCCGCCACAAATCCTTTTGATACAGGTAATCCTCCATCTGCATTTTCCATAACTGATAATTCTGGCCGTTAAACTTTTCGACCTTGAATTTGGAATCCTCCATTGCTCCCACTCAAATTTGAAAGTCCTGCCAATTTACAGAAAACCTCGCTCTAATACCAATTGTTAGGGTTTCAAGTAGATTCGAAGCAAATATGAACTAACAATTATATGCAGATTTAAATACAAAAGATAAAGAAATAAAACAGGATACAGATAACACAGAGATTTAACGTGGTTCACCCAGAATGGGTTACGTCCACCATACACAGTCGTCCAATCTTTCTTATTATCTAGCAAAAAAATAGTACATCAACCTTACAATGCCTTAAGCATCCCAGCCGCTTATAACATGCGTTTTTAGGGCAACAAACAAAGTCGGTCTTTTTAGGGTTTTATTACAATGTCGGTTTTCATCAACGAAAAACAGCAAAATTTTTTTTCTCGGGGGCTCCTGCCCCCAAGCCCCTGCTTTTCTCGAGAGCTGCCGCCCCCAAACCCCTGCACAGGGCCCGGCCCGGCCCGACCCCGAACCCCGGTGAGGATACGTGCTAAGTGTACAGTACTTTGCTGATCAATCACCACATTTCAACAGGGGGTGTTCAAACATATTTAGATATTAATTGCTTTTTTACAACTAGTTATGCTTTTTTGATTAAGTTCACTTAGAAGTGCTTATTTTAGTTATGCATCTAGTTTAGCTAGAGTTGAGCTTTATTTAGCTCCACATGCTTGCACTTTAGTTCTCCTAAATTTAGCTCGTTTCTTTCTTTCTAAGCACCTCATTATACAATTGTAATTCATTTTGTAATTTTGAATTCTTTGATTTTGAGTAATATAGCATTCTTTTGTGCAACTCTCGTCTATGGAAGGTGTTCTTGTTTGCCGTTTGATCTTGTAGGCTTGTGTTGCAATCTTTTGTGTTGAAAAATTCAATAATTTGGACTCTTAACCTGCTACAGGGTTGAAGGTGTTGGTTTTCGGGGTGATTGTGACCCTGGAGTCACCTACTCTCTCATCTGGCAAATGATTAAACAAATGACTCTCCTTTTTTGATAAGTTTGAGATGCCCCCCACCATGTAGGCCATTGGTTTGTGCATTTGATGGGGGTGGGTACTTGTGTTTTGTTTTGCTTGCTTTTAGTTTCATCGGTCTCCAGTTTTTGTTCTCTTTGCTTGGAAGTTGTTGGTTTTGTTCTTTTTGACAGCTGGCTTAGGGGTGCCAGGTTCTCATTCCTTGTGAGTCCCATGACTTTTCTCTCTCTTTCGTATGTGTTTAGGATTTTAAATATCTTCAACTTCTTTTATTTGATTTTTTTTTTGAAATAATAAATAAATGACAATGAAATTCACATAAAATAATTTGTGAAATATTTGATTATAGCTGTCCAGGTTATTTGAATCATATTCATATCTTGGTGAGAATAGGTTTGATTTTGATCTTAACTTTTTAAATAAGAATGTAGCTTCTTAAGAAATGATTATTATTTTTAAGAGTATTATATTGCTCAAATTATTGCAGGATAATGTTTTTGTGACTGTGGTGGCCTCTATTCAATACCACAATCTTGGAGAAAAGGCTAGTGAAGCTTTTTATAAGATAAGTGATAAAAGGGACAAATTGAAGCATATGTATTTGAGGGTAAAGTTTATCTTTGAGTGATTTCTTTTAAAAAATAAAATTCAGAGGATAATTGTAAATGAACAATA
Organism: Cryptomeria japonica; assembly: GCF_030272615.1. Classification (NCBI taxonomy): domain Eukaryota; kingdom Viridiplantae; phylum Streptophyta; class Pinopsida; order Cupressales; family Cupressaceae; genus Cryptomeria; species Cryptomeria japonica. Next base: position 418,386,631 of record NC_081414.1, read on the forward strand.
AAAATTAAATCTCTAACTCATATAAGATATTGCAATTGGTAATATAATTTACTAGAATTGCCAATTTTTAGAGCTATGATACTACTTTAATATAGATCCTTGACCACTTTAATCATGGATTCATTTGTTATTATTATTATTTTTTATAATTTCATGGATGACAATTGAAGAAAAGAAATTGTGACCAATAAATTTCAAATTATGAAAGAGGATTTAGGCTCACTACCTTGTTTCAATGTTTGATTTATAGTTTTTCATTGTACTATTTAATTAATAGAAACTGCCTTAAAAGCTAATTTTATTGAGCTTCAAAATTATACTATCAAATTTAATTGGGACATCCATATAGATATTATTTTTAACTTTAGATATTAAAAAAAATAAATTAATTTAAGTTTAAATTATATGTTTGATGGCTATCTTTAATAACTTCTATAAAGGAAATCACCTTTTTTTTTAAATAATAAAAAAAATCATTAAGTACACATTAGGTAGTTATTCATTATACTATTCAAATAATAGAAATTGCTTTAAAAAATAGATTATTAACTATTTTTCTTTGAACTTAAAATTTATACTATCTAATTTAATTGGAACATGCATAATAATATCATATTTAATTTTAGATAATTTGAAACAAACATATTTTTTATTTAATTTTAAATGTTATATTTGATTGCCACCTTTTAATAACTTTCTAGAAGAAATTTAATTAATGTCATACATCATTAGATTAGGGTTAGGGTTAGCGTTAAAGTTATACAATAAAGTTTGGGATCAATGTTACAATTAACATTAAGGTTAAACTACGGTTTAGGTTTAGGTTCATGGTTAATTAAAATTAAAATTAGAATAAAGGTTGGTATTACAATTAGGGTTAGTGTTTCAGGGTTAAGGTTAGGTTAGGGTTAAATAGGATTAGGTATCAATTAGGATTATAGAAGAAATATTTGAGTTAGGGTTAGGACTAGGGTTAAACTATGGTTAGGGTTAGGGTTATATTATGAATAAAGTTTCAATAACATTAGAGTTAATATTAAATTAGGCTTAAGGTTAAGGTTGGGATTCAATTAGGGAATATTTTTTTAATTAAAATTGGGATTGAATCAGGGTTATAGTTAGGGTTTAAATAGTGTTATAACTAAAATTAGGGTTAGGGTTAAATTGAGGTTAGGATTTATGTTATGTTAGGGTTTAAACAAGGTTAGCATTAGGGTTCAAATAGGGTTAGATTCAATGTTAACCTAGGGTAAAAGTTAGGGTTAGAATAAGAATTAGAGATAGGATTAGGATTAGGGTTAAATTAGTGTGAGGTTTCAATAAGAGTCCAAGATTAAGATTAGTGTTCAACTTGAGTTGTGCCTTAATAAGTGTTAAAGTTATGGTTATTTTAAATTAGGATTAACATTCAATTAATGTTATTGATAAAGTTTAATTATGGTTAGGTTTTAATTAGTGTTAGAGTTAAGCTACGAGATACAATTAAGTTAAGATTTAGTTAAGGTTCAAATAGAGTTAATGTTATAGTTAAATTAGGGTTAAGGTTAGAATTAAAATTAGAGATAAGAGTTTCAAACAAGATTAGGGTTTAATTAGGGTTTTAAGAGAAATCTTCAAGCTATGGTTAGGGCTTAATAATGAATATGGTTTGAATATTATTAGGGTTAATATTAGATTAGTAAGGTTAGGGTTAGGGTAGTGTTATATTAGGGTTCAATAAGAGTTAGGGCTAGGGTTCAATTAGGGTTAGAACAAAATTATAGTTATAAGAAAAAATTGAGTTAGGATTAAATTATGGTTAGAGTTTATATAGGGTGAAGGTAAGAGATTAATTATGACTAGGGTTAATGTTAGATTAGGGTTTAAATAAGGTTAGCATTAGGAGTCAATTATGGTTATATTCAATGTTAAATTAGGGTTGAGGTTAGGTTTAGAATTGAAATTAAAGATAGGATTAGAGTTAGGGTTGAATTAGCATTAGTATCAGTGCAAATTTATTGAACCATTTCACATCAATCTCATTACAATCAACTCTTTACTATTATTTATGAATATTAAATATTTTCAAATTTGATATCTCTCGACATACTTAGATTTTTTAAAATATAGGTATGCTAGTTTATTAAACTTATATGTAATGTTTGTACAATAGTGAATGAAATGTAATATATTTGCATAATTTGCAACTATATTAAAAAAATTATACAATCTAAATTATATGTGCGATAATGCAAATAATTGAATGTGAATTTTTTTAAGGTTTAAATTATTTCTCTACTTTATTTACAAATGTTGGTACTAAAAAATTCACACCAATTTTATCCAACTAATTTCTTAAATATTACAATGTGTGCATGAATGAAATTGTGATTAATGAAATTAAGAATAACAACAAAACCCAACTCACAATTAATCAGACAGTGCATGGAATTAGATAATAAATGATAATATTTTCATATACAAACCCTAGTATTGTTTTACTGTTCTTTAATATGTTGGTTGCTTGTTTCATTAGTATGAAAATAACATTCTTTGGATATAGGATTGATACTTGATAATTCTTTGATATGAAATTTAATGCTTGATGAATGATGAAAGATAGGTTTCATTTATAGATTGAACCTAAGGTTGATCAATGATTGAGATTGTTTAGAAGAATCAATGGATCAAAATGATTTAGAGGGCTAGATAAATTTGCATGTGACATGTGTCCTTGTGAGGGGCTAAATTTAGGAGTTAATTGAGTTCATTGATTAGTCAATTGGTTGCATGGATGAGTTAAGTGAAATTGGTTGAAGAGTAGATCGAGAATGTATGTGAGTGAATATATGTGTTAGAGGCACATCAGTATTTATTAATAGAATTAATTAATTAAGACTTATTTAATTCAAGTGCATGATGAAAAATAAGTAAAATATTATTTTTTTAAGAAATAAATTTAGAAAAAAATTTAAATTATTATTTTTTATTTGTGAAGAAAATATTAGCTAATTAAAAATAAATAAATTATTATTAACTAAAAGAAATCAATGCAATTAATTATATAATTAAAATTTAGTTTAAGTAATGTGGATAAAAGGAATAAACTAATGGATTAATTAAATAATTAAAAAAAATTAATTAAATAGGATAAAAAGGATTATTTTTTTATTTTTTTGCTCGGTAAAAGGTCAAAGCCGTATTTTATTAATAAATAAAATTACAATCTCCGCTCAGTGCAGGCATCGGTAGGAAAGAGCGGAGAGGAGAAAACATCCAGCCTTGCCCGAGACCATAGGTCCAGTCAGTAGCTAGTATTTAAAATGCTACATCATTTATTGAGTTACATATATTCCTTTACAATCTCTTCATTCTGGGCGTAAAAAAAGGCCCTTCATAGGTAGTATTTGTAATTTTCCATTTGCTAACTTGCTTTCAACAGACTTCCTTGTGAACAGTTGCCGCTTTTACCATATTTTTTGCCTTCTGATTTACCTGCAAGACAGATTCACAAGACAATCCTGTTGCAAACCACTTCATGAAGTGTTAGTGCAAAAGAAGAAAGAACTAGTATTATCTCCGCATGCTTATGTTATACTTTCCACTCTTGTTATTATAACCTAGGCTTCTTTCATATTAATTCAGCTCCAAGTGTTGGCTATAATATGAAAGATTACCCAGGCTACAACAATAATAGTGGCATAAACACTGGTCAACAAGAGACTGATAATAACACAACCCATCTGTCATGTAGTTCTTGATATTACCTTGATATTCTAAGCATAGAGATGTCTAAATGCAAATGCTGGATTAAACCAATATGCAAGAGTTACGAGAGTACTTCCTGTCACTGTATTTTGAAGATGAATGAATGCGGGTATCCTCAGTTTGTTCTTGTTCATTCATGTCTGAGAAGCTAATATTAGAGAGCCAACATAAGAGTATATGCCTGAATCAAAGAACAATCCAGATTCTAAACTTCACTATTTTTCATATATATATATATATATATATATATATATATGTCTTGTAAAAATCATCAAGTAAGTATCCTTGCCCTTCGTTATCTATGCTACAACAGAGTCATACATTTGTAAGCCATCCTTATATCAAAATGCTTTCATAAACAACTCTATATGTGACTTATACTATCTATAGGTCCTACATCCCTGTGTATTAGAGTGATTATATCAGTATACGACAAACAAAACTACGTTATAAAATTTTATTATTCATCCTTATCATCTACGACTTCCATGCAAGAAAACTATGTTTCCTCAACCTCCATGTCACTAGGGTTATCAGCTTGGAATGGGGTCCAACCCTCCTCTACCATATAGCTTACCCACCAATCTCCTTTCGACTCTTCTACCACACCAAGCCATTGTTTGAGGAATGCAATATTCCTTGTTATATCTAGTTGTCGCGGTTGGCAAAGTTTCCGATCCTTGCTGCTGAGAATAGGTCTCTTAAACTCTATTTCGAGTGTTTCTTCCTTGTCTATGGCTTCCACAACTCTGATGTAATCTTCCAGATAAGGTATATAGAGTTTATCATCAACACATTTGATAGCCATCTCTAGGTCAACCAGATATTCGCTCTTGAATATTAGCTTGCATAGTGAGACTGTGACTGCCTTATCTTCTCCCATTGTGAGTAATATTGCTGCAAACCCTGCATGGATGTCACTATTGACTTGTTTCCTATGCTCTGTGTTTATAATCTCATTTCCTAGATCCTCTTGGTCACATGAATGACCATATCATCTTCCGACCTCAGAATAACTGACCAACGTTTACTAGATATCTCTCCCACAAAAGACATCTCACGCTTATCTGGGCACATGCAAATACTAGAGTCCATCTTTTTTACAAAGTTAAATGGTGAGTGTCTCCACTTAGATATACTGATTTTGTTAATCAGTATTATCGGTAAATCAAGTTATAACCCCGGTTTTGACATGGTGTTATCGTGATGGTTGCCCATTCACCTCCTGGTAAGTGTTATGATTATTCTCTGAAAAATCTGATAGATTTCCTTCCCCATACTGCCTTGCTGTATCGACTATAGGAATGTTGATTTCTTTTTCATGATTATCTATTAGCCTTACACCCTAGCATCTCCAATGTATGATTGGTTTAAGCAGTCGAACAATACTTATATGATAAGGTCTGACATATGATGTATAAGCATATAAATATGTTATATATATATTAGTCTCTATGTATATATATATATATATATATATATATATATATATATATATATATATATATATATATATATATATATATTATTGGAGTTGAGGAAAAATCAACTCTACAGCTCCCAAAGATCACCTGCATGCAAACCTGTCACAGAAAGAGAGAAGCAAAAAAACTATGAAAGCCAGAATTCAGAGATCTAGAAAAGAGGAGTCATATTGATTGTGCAATAAGAATGCAATTCAATAATTATAGTTATTGTTAAAATACAAAGAGAGAATCCTTATAAGAGGATACTCGAAACCCTAAAGGTGAAAAACCTAAAGAATTATAAGATTCCTAAGTTTAGCTTAAGAATGGAGTATAATAGACTAATAATTAAATAAATAATTATTAGCTAATAAAAGATAACTCCAACACCCCCCTTTAAGATGAGCTTAGGGAGTAGCTAGAAAACAACTAAGGACTAAAAAAGCATGTAAAAAAATGTAGGAAAGCAACAATGGGTCCCAACAACTAGGCCTGATGAGGTACCCAAGTACAATAGAATCTCTGTAAAGTGGAGAAAAAGGAGAAAACCTAGTGGGAATAAAACTCCTCTCCAAGAAGAGATGAAAGATCAAGTGAACGACTAAGAGAATGAAGAACACCACTGAAGCAAGAAATATCTGCAAACACTGTCAAAGAGTAACTACTGATATGAAGAACCTCCACTGAAATAGAACATGACCAGGTAGAGAAGACTGTAATCTGCATGAGTGCCCTCAAATGATACTACTCGAATCAGATGGCAAACAAAGGCAAACAACTGAACTTGAAGACACAGATGACATGAAACACCAAAGCCTGAAGAGCTGATCAATCAAACCAAGGAAGCATTAGAACCAATAGGACAAACCTCCCCATAATGCTGAAAATGGAGAGGGACAGGTACACTGAAAAGAACGACCAACAAGAACCGCATGACAAAAAACCAAGAACATTGAAGGTGCAAAGAAAGTACATAGTGTCGTGGAAGGAACACTCACTTAACACACATCATGAGGCTAATGTCGTGGAAAGAACACTCACTTGACAAAGGTAGATGGAAAACAAAGGCAAACATCAACCCCCCCATGACACTTTATAAGTAGTGCATGTACAATAAGGCACAAGATGTGCAAGATCCCAAGTATACAATGCATGATGGCACTTTATCTCAGTGTGTTTGCATAAATAAAATGCTACAATGATCAGAAGAGATAGAAGACTGAAAACAAAAAGCAAAAGATGAGACATCCTACTCAAAGAAAGAGATCCCAGGACCTGAAACATCCAAGATATTCAGTAGAGTGCTGAAAAACAAAAAACTAAATAAAATATACCTGGAGCAGAATCTGGAAAGAACACTCATATGATTGGAAAGTACACAAAACAATCTTTCCAATAATATAAAGTTTTGAAAAAACAGAGTTCAGATGCTCAAATGATGTCTCCCAGAGTGCAAAAAGGAACCTCTGGCTTTGACAGCAAAAAACACCATAAAAAATGAAAAAGAAAAAATTCAAACCTTCAGATTTGGATAGAGCTCGGAAAGAGATTTCCGACGATATAAGGTTTTTGAAAAATCGCCTCCATATGACCAAGTTACGACCAATAGAAAAAAACCCTCTTGAAGGGCATAAAAAGGGTTAAAAAAAAAAACCTTTTTTTTGGACGAAAATTTTCTGACGCATTTGTAGGTACAGTCATATGGATTTTCGTGCCTAAAAAAATGTGCCTATAAAAAATCATGTTCCTGATGCCCCTATCACCGAAAATAGGCAAACTATATATCAAAATTCATGGAATTAGCTTTTTGAATCCACCTATGAAATCCTTTTGGCACCAAAATGTACCAAAAAATCAGCTACCCCTAGAAATGGAAAAAAACAACTGCACAAACCCCCGAATACACAGATCTGAAAAACAAGGCCCAAAATCTCTCATGAAGAGAACAGGGGCATACAGATCTGGAGCTCTGATACCATATTGGAGTTGAGGAAAAATCAACTCCACAACTCCCAAAGATCACCTGCATGCAAACCTGTCACAGAAAGAGAAAAGCAAAAAAGCTACGGAGGCCAAAATTCAGAGATCCAGAAAAGAGGAGTCATATTGATTGTTCAAGAAGAATGCAATTCAATAATTACAGTTGTTATTAAAATACAAAGAGAGAATCCTTATAAGAGGACACTTGAAACCCTAAAGGTGAAAACCCTAAAGAATTATAAGATTCCTAAATTTAGCTTAAGCATGGAGTATAATAGATTAATAATTAAATAAATAATTATTAGCTAATAAAAGATAACTCCAACATATATATATGTCTATGTATGTATATACATATATAACTGTATGCATATATAGATATTTATATGTCTTTATATATATGCATATATATGTATGTATATATAAATATAGGCATATGAACATGTTTTATGTATACAAATGAGCTTATGTATCTACTATATTGAGAAATCTAATAGGAACCAAAAGAGGGGTTATGATGAACTCAACTCTGAGATTATTATTGGTAGGTATATATATGCATATATATGCATATGTGTGAATATATATATATATATATATATATATATAGTTATATATGTATACGTGTGTATATATATATATAGTTATATATGTATACATGTGTATATATATACATATATATCTGATATCTTATATATGCACGTATGCACATACAAGTATATAAGTATAAATATATATGTATATATATACCGCTATCTATGCATATACATATATATATCTGCCAATATATGTTCCCTGCCCATGAGTTACTTGATATGATTGTCTAGATATTAATGATGTGGTTTTGTTCATTCCATTTGCCCCTATATTGGATAGATTATCTGCCAATGCATTAGCCTCCCTATATATGTGATTAATCGTGTAATCTGAGAAGCTTTCCATCAGAGATAGGGCTTTGTCCAATAGACTTCTGAGTTTCCAACCAATTTGACATTGTTTTGGTCCTCATTGCATTAACTATAATGGCAGAGTCCCCTTCTATTTGCAATTTGGATATTTTTAATTGTTTGCACATGTTTAAACCCTCTATTAGGCTCAACAGTTTTGCCTTATTGTTAGTGCATTGACCTAGATATCTGGATCTAGATCCAATACAAATCCCCTCATCCGAATGAATTATATAGCCTACCCCTACCTCCCCAAGATTACCTCTGGATGCTTCATCGAAGTTGAGTTTGCACCATCCAACCTCCGGGGGCACCCATTTGCAAGCTTTCCTTGCTTTGGTTTTGTCTATACCACCCTTCCCAATGAACGAAGGGATTTTAATATCCTTCCACTGCCTTCTAATGAAGTTATCCCATTCTATAAATGTCTTATCATGTTGGGGGATGGTCACATTCTTGCTATTGGAGATTTTTATGATGGAGGCTTCTATTTTTGCTATAAGATTCTCTACCTTCATTTTTGCTTCCCAAAAATTCTCCTGTTCCTCTCCTTCCAAAATTCCCAGATTACTATTGCTGGACTGCATATCCATAAGTTGTGGAAGATGCTATTCCTTTTGATGATTGGCCAACCTCTGAGCCATTCCCTTAGGGAAGGGATAAGGGCGCCTGACCAACATAGTTGGGCCATTAGCCAATACCAACATTTCTGTGTGTAGTTACATGTTATGAAGATATGGTCATTTGTCTCCTCATTTCCTTTGCATAAGAGATAGATTGAGGGCCCTTTGTAGCCCCTATGTTTAAATTGTTCAGCGGTTAGGACCTTCCCCTGAATTGCCGCCCAAGCAAAGAAGCCAACTTTTGGGAGACAAAATTTGTCCCAGCATAGTGTATTTGGGATGTAGTCCTTGACAATGTTTGCCTCATCATATATGGTTCTGAAACCATCTTTATAGTTGTACTGTCCATCCTTTGATCTAGACCATATAAGCTCATTTGGCCCAAGTCTGAATATTATTATTCTGCATCCAAGAATGTTCTTGGACTTTGATGTCCGTCAAGAATGGGAGCATGTTTTTCCATTTCCATCCCATTGTCGATTCTGGTACCATTGTTGTATAATCCCTTACATGATTACCCCATAAAGATTTCATTTGGTCCTTTATATCGGTCACATCCATTAGTCTGTCTATTAGGCAGTATCCCCCCAAGAATCTTCCCAGAAGAAGGTGGATTTACCATCGCGAATATCCCAGGATAGATGATTCGATATAAGCATTCGAATCTCTTTTATAAAATTCCAGATTCTAGACCCCTTGGGTGGGTCTGTATCCCTATATACTGCCTCTCTCCGATTATATGATATATATTTGTTCCTAAGGATTCTGGTCCATTTGGCTTCTGAGGATGTGTACATTCTCCATGCTAGTTTTGCCCCTATGGCCTTATTTTGCCATAGCAATTTCCTAATTCTCATGCCTCCATCACTCTTTTCTCAACATATCTTGTCCCATGATATTAGTTTCATTTTGTTCTTATCCTCTGTACCATTCCAATAGAAATCTCTGATTGTTTGAGTTAATTTCTTATAGGCCCCTTTCAGAAGTGGTATGCATGATAGTAGATAGATAGGCATTGCTGCTAAGACTATTTTTATGAGGGTTAGTCTTCCTACCCCTGTTATCGATAAGGTTTTCCAAGATGATAGCTTCTTCCTAAACCTTTCAATCAGGGGATCCCAGAGTTTGTTGGTTCTGATACCTTTGTCTAGAGGCATTCCTAAATATGAGAATGGTAGATGACCTATTTTGTACCCTAGAAATGAAGCTATTATGAATTCCTCTTGTGCTTCCATATTGAAAAAGAATATCTCCGATTTTTCCTTGTTTACCATCTCTTCGGATGCTAGCCCATAAGATTGTAATATCTTCTTGATTTCCTTAGCTTCATTCAGCTGCCCTTTCCCTAGAATCATTGTGTCATCAACAAACTGTTGATGAGTACATGGATCTACCCCTCCCGTGATTTGAATCCCTGCCAGTCCGCCAACTCTCCATGATGCATCCAGGCTTCTTCCTAAGGCTTCAGACATAATGATAAATAAGAATGGGGATTGGGGATCTCCCTGTCTAAACCCCCTAGATACTCAAAAGAAGCCTTCTGGTTTCCCATTTAGTAAGATAGAGAACCTAGGGTTTGATATGCAGAAGTAGACCCAATTCACCCATTGTTTGTTAAAGCCAAAGGCTTTCATGCAACTACAAATGAAATACCAATCCACTTTTTCATAAGCCTTTTTAATATCTAATTTTATTAGCATATTAGGTTGCCCTTGGAACTGATAGGAGTGTATAGCTTCTTGGACTATGATAATCCCATCCAAAATTGATCTATTGGGTACAAAGCCAGTTTGTTCTTCTGATATTATGGCAGTCAGTAATTATTTTGTCTATTAGCCATGACTTTTGCTAGTAGTTTATAAGTCATGTTGCATAAAGAAATGGGTCTAAATTCTTCCCACTTTGAGGGATTCTCCTTCTTTGGGAGGAAGGCCAAAAAGGTATTATTGATTTCTTTCAGTAACTTCCCTACATTACGGGCAGATTCCAAGGCATCAGTAACCTTGTCCCCTAAGATATGCGAGCATTTTTGAAAAAAAACCAGCAGGGAAGCCATCCGGTCCAGGGGCTTTACCTCCTTGAAATTGTGCTAGAGCCGTTTTCACTTCTTCATGGGTGATTTTGGAGTTTAAATTTTGATTATCACCCTTTGTTATTAGTTTGGGTATGTTATTCAATAAGGTTCTATTGTTAGGAAGGTCCATGTCCTTCCAGTTATTGAGAATATTTTCAAAGTACTTGGTAGCATCTTTTGATCAGATTTTGATCTGTAATGATCTGATCACTGTCATTGATGATCCGAGTAATCTTATTTGCTTCCCTTTTCATTTTGAAACTATTGTGAAAAAATTTAGTGTTTCTATCTCCATCTTCTAGCCATGTCTCTCGAGATTTCTGTTTCCAGTATATCTCTTCTCTGGCCATAATGCCTTCATATTCACATAAAAGCTTTTTTTCGGCCTCATATGTTTCATAGGTCATTCCGTTTTGCATCACAACATTATTTATTGTTTCCAACCCTTTTTCAATTCTTGACTTCTCCTCGAAGATATTTTTTGGATTTCTTTTTGTTCCAATCTAACAGTTTGTGTTTAATCTCTTTCAACTTAGAGACAAGACAATACATTTTAGATCCTTCAAAGACACTGTCCTTCCACCATTTCTGTATGTTGGGGAGGAAGTCTTCATGTGTAAACCACATCATTTCTAACCTCAAAGGACACCCAATTTGCTTTGCTTCCCCCATAAGTTCTAATAGCACTAAGTAATGATCAGAGTCTGACCATGGCGATACGATAGTTTTTAATTCTATTTTAAGGTCGGTCAGGTCTCCTTTGAGGAAAAATCTGTCAAGTGTTTCTACAATGTTGGAGAAACCTTTTCTTTTGTTATTCCATGTGTGAAAACCCAGCTCAGTCCTGATTTCTAGAAGGTTATTATTATTTATCTAGTTTGCAAAGTCTCTTTGTGGCTATCTTATGGTTTTTATCCCACCGCTTTTATCAGTTGAGTACAAGATGGTGTTGAAGTCACCACCTATGATGATGTGTTTCTCATCCTGATTGTTTAATAAGTGTTCAATTTCCTTCCAAATTTATCTCTTTTTATCTGTTGGAATTGGGCCATATACATTAATGCTGATAAACTCAAGATTTAGGCTAAGGGCTCTTACTTTACCAGCCATCCAGTTTTGCATCTTGGTATGGCATGTAAATGTAACTGAGTTCTTTTTTCACATTATACCCTGTCCAGCCGATGCCCCTATAGACTCCACCATTTCCATCTGCCATTGGGTGAATTTTTTGCTAAAATTGTCCATATCAGTCTTACCCAGTTTTGTTTCTTGTAGCATAATTAGGTCCATAGTAGATTTCAGTATGCTTCACTTAATTAATCGTTGTTTGTTAGGGGGCTCCATACCCCTAACATTCCATGTTAGTATATTTATTCCTTTATGGGGGGAAGGGGATATTTTCCTTGTCCCAACAGGGTTGTGATTTTGGCTTGCCCCTCCGCATCCCCATCCATCTTTCTTTTGTCTAAAAAAGACTTCTAACCTCTTTTCTTGCTCATGGTTTTTCCACAGTCTGGAGTTAGTTTCTCACCTCCCATTTGGAGGATACCTTTGTTTTGTGGGTTGATTGAGTTATTGTCTAACGTTATGCTATTTTCCCCTTCCTGCATACTGATCAGTTCATTTAAAATGAATTATCTTTCCTCATTTTCATTCAATCCTTGCACAACAGGGGATTCCTCCAAAGTAGGAGAAACTGTGATGTTTTCCTCATGAGAAACCTCAGTCGGGTTGATGTTTAATGAGGGGGTTTTGAGGGGGCTCCGATCATATTCTGGATTGGAGATGATGGCATTGTTTTCCCCATTTGTCGGAGTATCAATGAATACCTCCTCGACAAATTCTTCAGCTAATTTCCCCATTAGGTTTTCTATGACATTGTTCAGTTATGCTTGGATTCGATCCTCATTAGCATAAGTAGGGGTTTCATTGTTATTTTCAGCTCTGTCTAGATTGTTACGTAAGACCGGGGAAGGAGGGGGGGTTGGGATATTAACAGTCTCTTGCTGACCAGTGTTTATAATAAAACCACCCCTTTCATTGTTAAATTGAATATCTATTATGTCCTTTGATACTTTGTGGTTATCGCTTACATTTACCTGAGACTTATGTAAATTAGGGTTCGAACTCTTACAAAATGCTAAATCTTCAGAGACCAGGCCAATATACCATACCGGTTTTGGGGTGTAATTACCATCTACTGTCTCTAGGGTTATGTTTTTTAGATTTTCCATGCCCTTATTTACTTCTGTTAACAGTTTTATATTAGATTTATCTGACCAAATTTTTTCTACGGCTATGAATTTGCCCAATTTATCCCCAATTTCTATAAGAATTTTGGCATGGATTAATTCAACAGGAACATTATGAATTTATACCCATTTCGATGCTATTTTGAATTCATATCTATTAGCATCAAATTTAGGTTTCCATTCAATAAAATTGAAATTTGCACCTTTGTAAAAAACATATTCTTCATGCAATAGCTTGGATTTCAGAGACTTTTTGTATCATTCAATGTACAAACAATTATTAGCTAGGGTAGTGATACTTACCTGCCCATAGAATATTGTTTTCCACCATTCAACTATTCCAGCGAGAGGTTGATTATTCCCTCTCTATTTTGCAAAGAGCCCGTGTCCTCTGTAGTAATTACTTAGCTCCATGGCTTCCCTGGGAGTCGAAATCTTGATACAATCTGGGTCGGGATTTATCAATGTTAGGGCACCCTCATTCCTTGTCACTTTGATATAATTCTTGCATTCATGGTGGAGCGAGTTCCTCATCCTTGAAGCTGACTTTGAGTTAATTAAATTAGGGCCATGGTATGGCATTGCCCTTCCTCCGTCCTTGGTAGGTCCTCTCTAACCCTCCGCACGATAGGTATGCGGGCAAGATATATGCTATGGCTTTTGAAGGGGTTGGCCATGACCAGAAGCAGTTGATAAAAATACCAATGGTATGCAATTTGCATTGGTGACGCAACCAGGGATTTGCGAGGTAATGGGGATCGCCCACACATTTGACCGCTCCAGAGGAGCCCTAGCCTCCCTTTTCTCTGCCCTAGCAACTCTTCTACCCTTCACCAATTACCACAGTTGCTTTTGTGAAGATGATTCCTTTCCGAATGGAGGCCTTCCAACAATGCTGCAACCCTTTCCTTGATGAGAATGATGATCGACGAGGTGCAGATGCCGATATATAGAGCTCATAGTCATTTTTTGATTATTATAAGATGAAACTGTGGATAAAAAGGATAAATTGATGAGATATATTAATAAAATAATTTCAAAATTATTTAATTAATTTGTTTGGTGTTAGGAGGTAAGTTGGTCTTGTGTGTGGACTGGGTGATATAGATGAAATAGATATTTTTATGTGTCTACATTTTGCCCCTTTTTGAGACAATGTTTTAAGTAGCATTATTTCAAATAAAATAATTTTTTTATGAAATGGATAAAATATGAATAAAATGATGATATGCCCCTATCACGTGATGATAAAATGATGAGATGGTGGTGAATAACTGATGAGGATGAGGAAATGATGAGATGATCATGAGGAAATGATGAGATGATGATGTCTGCCGACAGGGAAGTCATGCAAAAAGTGACACAAGTGAGATCTTGGATAGTGAACGATGGAAGGATCAATAATGGAAGAATATGAATATGAGGAAAGTGAATAAAATAAATGAAGATAATGAATGCTTGATCATGCTAACATGTGGAGAACAACCTTATTTTGATATAGAAAAATGGATATTATGTATCAAGGCATGAGGAACCAAAATGACTATGTATCTAATGCATGGACTTCGATTTTGCAAACAAAAGAGTTGTCCTTATTGCTACCAAACATAATGGAACCTTTTCCAAATATGTGCAGAAGTTAAGACCAAGTGCATGATAGTCCTAGTACACAAGAGGTATGAATGACCTTATAAGCAAAGGATTATTCTTTATACTAAAAGCCGTTACTACACACATAAGAAATGTATTTGCCATGGTAATGTTATGAGAACATCCCACAAACATGACATAGAAAAATGACCATGCCATATTATTTTCTTTTTTAAACACGCCAAGATATCAAAACATCAAGGTAGATTCGAGTTAGATTCAGATGACCAGGATTAGGCAGGAGATGTTGATATGACAAAAATATCTCAAGATGTAGAAAAAACACCTCATGATTGAAGAAACTTAGTAGAATTCCACAAGAAAATGGAGATGTATACGGATGTTGGAGGCCACAAAAATATGATAAATTTTATAAAATAGAGGTTATATCTACAATAAATGATTGTGGGAGCATAAAGAGTAGGTTAGGAATTAAAAATCCTACAAAAACAAGCCCAAAAACTCAACATTTAAAAAAAAAGAAAAAAATGAAGTTAGGGCCATTAAAGAGAAGGCTTTCCAACACAACAGTAGACATGGTTTTCTAGGGGTATACATGTTGAAAGATGAAAGAAAAACATTGAACTACGAACGTGTACACATAGAAGTAGGAGCAAACATGTTAATCCATGAATAAGGCTAGGAAATGGGATAAAACATGTATGCTATGAATCAAATCTATAATAAAATTACTAATGAAGCATGAAAAATAGATTAGGAATGAAAACTATAGAAAATAGTAGCAAAAACAAGTCAAAAACTTAAAATGTGAGGGAAAAGTAAAGCTAGAGTTGTTTGAGGGAAGGTTTCCTAGCACAAAAGTTGGTGTAGTTTTCTAGAGATGAACACATTAAACTATAAAAGTGGAGACATTGAAGCAAAGGTAGACACATTGAAATAACAACCTCTAATGGAAAGCTCGACAAAATCTCAAAAGAAGGTTAGATTTAGGATGTGAGGTTCAACCAAGTGCACCAAAATGTGAAAAATGAATATGTCAAATGAAAAATAAGGATTAAGAAAAAAATTAAATCATATTCTAAACCAAATTCCACCTCAAATTAAGAAAAGGAATTAAACAAAAGATGGAAGAAATTAAGTTTTCTTTCACCCACAACTCATTGTTACACACATAAGATGTGCGTGTTTTTGCTCCAACGGGTTTGTGCTTAAGAGAATATATATGGTTTCTATTTAAACCAAAAAAATGATTTTACATTAGAGATGTCCCCTTAAAATGGTGTGAGAGAGGGTCAATTTATAGAATGATGATGATTGATCAAGAGTTGAGATGATCCAAGAGATGAATAGTTGAGGATGATTGAGAGGATTAGGATAAGTAGACACCTCTAAATAATAACTTGTAAACGATGCACATGAAGAGGGAAAGTGTGAGGATTTTCTTGGGAAAATGAATGGATATAATTCATTTAGAGGATTTTTGGATAAGTGGGATAAATGGGATGAGCATGCCAAGCTTGACCATGACTTAAGCATGCTTTGCAATTTGTGAGTGTATTAATTAGTTAAGTATTTTGTTTCAATCAGTTAACTAATTAAGAGGTATTCGTGGGAGGATTAAATAAATATTGTACTTAATTAATTAAGGGTGGACTATAGAGGAAGGGGGTAAATGATAAATTAATTAAATAAATTATTTAAATTTATTTAATTAACACTAGGAGGGTGATTGGAAAGGTCAATTGAATAATTGGTCTTATTTAATTAATAGTAGAAGGGCATAAAATTGTGTGGTTAGGATGTGAATGATTTTAGGTGTCTACACTAATAAAGAGAACTTAAAAAATCAAGCGAATCAAGGTAAAGTGAGTTTTTAGGGAACGAGGAATTGAAGAAAACATATTACGGTCAAGGAAGACATAAAAACTTGCATAGAGGTAAAATTAGACCCATAAAAAGCACATTTAATTTTTTTTTGGTTACTTGGCTACTTGGCAAAGACTTGAAGGGATGAAAAGCATGAAATTTTAACATAAAGTGATCATTGGGTTCTATTTAAATAATTCATTGAATGGATATAAATGATAGGCAATGCATGTTCAAGCAACAAAGCAACACATCATATAAAAGACATAGAAAATATATAGATAACACATTGCATGGTCCTTGAAGAATTTTCACAATTTATTTTACCATTTTGATATCCTATATTATATCCATAGAATTGGTAAGGAAAACATTAAAAGACATAGTGTCTAAAAATCCATTATCTACTTTTTATTTATTGGTGAGAGATTATAAATTTGGCTCACTCCAGATGAGGCCATAGACAAAATACCTCATCCTTTGCATGAACACACAATATTAGAATGAACTGTACAGATCCACAAGCACAACAACCCAAGAGGAGTAGAAAGGGTGAGCCCACAAGCACACTAGCCTAGTAGAGGTAGATTCGAGTTAGATTCAGATGATCAGGATGCCAGTTCGGATAAAGGAAAGCAAGTGCAAACCTAGAATAAAAATCAGATTGATCCAAAAAAGCCTGTGAATGAAGGAGAAGGTACAAGTGCTAGTACAAAAGAAAGAGCTCAAGAGTCCATAAATCAGGAAAATCCTTAGACTCCTAGGTATGTAAGATTGAATCATTCAGAGAATCGGATCATAGGTGATAAGAATAAAGGTGTGATGACTAGAAGAAGAATTGATGAAGAGTATTGCTTGACTTCTAAAATTGAACCTAAAGATGTTGATGAAGCATGTAAAGATGAAAATTGGGTTAAAGCAATGGAAGAAGAATTGAACTAGATTGAGAAGATTAATACATGGATTCTTGTTCCCAGACCTAAGGATAAAAATGTAATTGGAACTAAATGGGTCTTCCAGAATAAATTGAATGAATAAGGTGAAGTTATTAGAAATAAAGCTAGACTTGTTTGTAAGGGATATTCTTAGATGGAAGGAATTGACTTTGAGGAGACTTTTGCTCCGGTGGATAGAATTGAAGCTGTTAGATTATTTCTTGCTTATGCTGCTTAGAAAGATTTCAAAGTTTATCATATCGATGTCAAGTTAGCCTTTCTTAATGGTGAGATGGAAGAAGAAGTCTAAATTGAGCAACCAAATGGATTTTAATTGACAGATCAGAAAGATATGGTATGTAGATTGAAGAAAGCACTACATGATTGAAGCAAGCCCCTAGAACTAGGTATGCCAGATTGGATAAGTATTTGATGAAGCTTTAATTCAATAAAGGTACTGCTGATAGTAATTTTTTATTTCAAGATTGATCATGATAACATGTTGATAGTTGAGGTATTTGTTGATGACATTATTTTTTATGGAGATGATAGTTTGTGCAAGAAGTTTGCTGATGACATGCAAAATGAATTTGAAATGTCTATGATTGGTGAGATGAAATTCTTTTTGGGATTGCAAATTCCACAGTTAGGTAAAGGTATTTTCATATCTCAGTCGAAGTATGTGAAGGAATTGTTGAATAAGTTTGGTTTAGATGATGCAAAGCCAGTTGGTACTCCTATGGTGACTGGATGTAAGTTGACAAAGGATGATGACTCTCCGAAAGCAAATAAGACTAGATACAGATCTATAATTGGTGGATTGCTATATTTGATTCAGACTAGACTAGATATTATGAATGTTGTTTGTCTTGTTATAGATTTCAAGATGATCATAAGGAATCTCATGTTGTTGTTGTGAAGAGAATTTTTAGATATTTGAAAGGAACTGTTGATTTTGATTTGTGGTATCTTAAAGATAATGATTTTAATTTGAGTGCTTTTATTGATGTTGATTGGGCAGGTGATGTTGATGACCGGAAGAGTACTAGTGGTGGTGCATTTTTCTTGGAAAAGAGATTGGTTTCATGGATAAGTAAGAAGCAGAATGCCATTTCTTTATCTATTGCAGAGGCTGAATACATTGTTGTTGCTAGCAATTGTACATAGGTAATATGGATGAAGCAGATGTTGAAATGTATTAGAGTTGTTTATGATGTACCTACTGTTATATACTGTGATAATTCTAGTGCTATCAACATTTCTAAGAATTTGGTGTTGCATTCCAAGACTAAGCATATATCAATCAAATTTCATTTCCTGAGAGAGAAGGTGAATGAGAAGGAAGTCAGATTGGAGTATGTGTCTACAAAGGAACAAATTGTTGATATCTTTGTGAAGCCTTTGCCTAAGGATGCTTTTGAGTATCTCAAGGAGAAGCTAGGGGTGATTGTCCCTCCGAATAAGAACTAAGATGCATGATTTTTCGTTGGTTTGGTGGATTTCAAAGAGCTATCTTATGATCTGGATTGATGTGTGGTGACTACTACTTAGTGGGAGTAGTCAATGATTCAAATGTTCAGATTTGATTTGATGTTCAGTTGTTGGGAGAGATATTTGTGCAGTATGTGCCTTTAGTATTAATGTCAAAGGGGGAGAGAGAGGTATGTGAAAAACCTATGATGAGCTGTGTGCATGATCTAAGGGGGAGCTGATTATTTTCTTTCTTTGAATTGATTATTTTTCACATCATATGTTGCCATTAATGCCAAAGGGGGAGATTGTTGGATAATGTTGAGAAGTTTGCTAGAATATGTTGTTGTCATTAATGTCAACATGTTCCTTTGTGTGTTCCAGTTTTGTAATCAGATTAAGTGAGTTGGTTTGGCTAGAGTGTTGTAGATGAGTTGTCACAGATTAAAGGGTTTTGAGCTAAGTATCTCTAGTTGATTTAGCATAAGTTTCAGTGGTCCTCATGGTGATTTGATCAAGTTATGAGATCCGGTGTTGCGGTTTGTTTTTGAGTTGTTTGGTGTTGTTCAATGATTTGGATTTTGCTCCACATTGTAATATTTTGGTTTGCGGATCTGTTAGAGTATTTGGGATGTTCTAGTGTGTCCTCAATTCAAATGGTTCATGATTTGGAGGTCCGCAAGTGTATCTTCTAATTTGACAATCAGTTTGATTAGTGTTCTTAAAGTTCGATATAATTTTGATGAAGATTCTGGTCAGTGGTGATGTTGTAGTTGTTGTTATGGTAATTCATGATGCTTGTGGATATTTCTAGATTGTGTCCTATTTGTGTTGGTGGTTTGCATTGATTTTTGTGCATGTTATTGATGTTTTTTCTTATTCTGATGGTGTTCTTCATGTTCTTGGTTGACATGATGATTGCAACATGTTGCAGATGTTCGAGGCATAATTCTTGGAGGTGTTTCATGTTCAAGGTGGTGATTTGGGTCCATACTATGTCTTAGCCAACATTGTTTTGGTTTGCATGTGTTATTGTAGTGTGTATGGTTATATTTTGTAATCTGTGTTGTGGGTTGAGACAACCTTGAAATATAGGTTGATGAGATGTATAAATCAATGAAATTTCATGTTGCGGATGTATTTGGGGTATCTGCTAATGTGTGTAATGTGTGAATGATGCTTTGATCTTTCAGTAGCAAAGAAGTGTGAAGAAGTGTGACAGAGTAGTATATGAGATTAATAAGAATTGTAACTAGGCATGAGGATATGTTATTCTATCAGTTCATGATCTTCCAGATGTAATCCAAATATTTTTGTAAGACAATGAGTCTTCCCCAGGGTTGTAGCCCTTGTTGTTATTGTGTTTTGAGCAGTGAGCTCTAGGAAGCGTGCTTGAATGCATGTGTATTCCCCATTGTAATATTTCATATACTTCTAACATGGTATCATCATATTGTGGGTAGGTTCCCACCGTGGTTTTCTCTTAACCGGGTTTTCCACGTCAAAAATCTTGGTGTTATCTGTGTTATTAATCTGTTCTTGATTTATGCTTTCACTATTATTTATTATATATGAAATTGTGTTTAAGGAGTAAAGTTTTGAGAAAAATGATTCCCCCCTCTCAGTTTTCTGCCTTGTTGCCAACAAAAGGGACAATTAATATGGAATTCTAAGTTGTGACACTTGGTCTTCTATAGTTGGCTTCTAGTGTAGAAATGGTTTCTAATTAAATGTATTTCTAAGTTGTGAATCTTGGTCTTCCATAGGTGGTTTCTAATTTGGTTGCTTAAGAAGATCTAATATTAGTCTCATTGTTGTGCTTGCAAGAGCTTGTATTGGTCTCATGTTAATGCTTGTATGAGTAGAATATTTGTAAATGATTAGTGATATAAAAAATCACAATCTGCATGCACATTATAAAGCTTTTTAAGCCATGATAAAACTTTGCATGCACTTGTCCCATCTATCCCACTTCTCTAAAAATTCTCATCAAATCCTATTCATTCATTTCTCAAAAAAATCCCCTCTTCACACTAAAAAATATGACTTTTAAGACTTTCAAAAATACCTTTTTGATCCTCATTGTTTATCTCTTTTTAAGAAAATTTTAACCATCCAAATATATTTAATCCATACACTCTTCAAGTGCATGATTCACAAGGTTCCAATTGGAGTCGTCTCCTTCTCTCAATCCTCACAATCATAATCAATTGTTGATCACTTGGATCAATCTCAACCCTTGATCAATCATCCTTTTCTTGCCCTCGATTATTTTCTTCCTTGTGATCATGCCCCTCATAATATTTTTTTTCTCTATTTTCTTTCCCCAACTAATCATTTTCTTTTTCTTCTTCCTCACATTTACTTTCCCTTTGTCACTCTTCATTCATCCAACTCTTATCCTCTAATATGTATCATCCTTCTATCGTATTTATCCATATTTTTCTATGCTCTCTTCCTCCACTTCTTACACTCCCCTTCGTAGTCCTTATTTTAACCCCATCATGTCCTTTCCCCCTTCACA
Organism: Cryptomeria japonica; assembly: GCF_030272615.1. Lineage (NCBI taxonomy): Eukaryota > Viridiplantae > Streptophyta > Pinopsida > Cupressales > Cupressaceae > Cryptomeria > Cryptomeria japonica. The sequence continues at coordinate 418,408,126 of NC_081414.1, forward strand.
CCATTGTTGAATCCAATATCATCCCTTCTTGTGACAATCACTTCAATCACGATGCTTACAATGAGAACATGAAAACTAAAAATCATCAAAAAATACCATCCACAGATTCTTCATGGTGAGATATGGTCCCTTGAGGTTAGTGAAGACACTTAATTCTTGCACCTAACACCATGCCCAATGTTGCATCCTAATACCATATTGTAGACACCTAAAAGTTGCACAATGAATTAAGTGAATTTTATTCATTTAATTATCCCTAATTCTTCCAATTAATTAAGTTAAGATTTAATTAATATTCCTATTCTTCTAATTGACCTTTTCATCAAATTAAAGATTCGATTAAATCTCCTTCTTCTAGCCTAACCTATTAATTAAACTAAGGTTTGATTAAGTACCCTTAGACATTTGATTAAATAAATCTTATTTATTTGATTAAATAAATCTTATTTATTTGATTAAATAAATCTTATTTATTTGATTAAAATTCCTTTTTCCCCTTTTGATTAAATTCACATTTAATTGAAAATCCCCTTTGCAAATAAATAAATCTTTATTATTTTGTGAATAGTTCCCCCACTTGCAAATTCCTACAAATGCAAGTTGCATCCCTTTTGGCTATATTAAACCATTTTAATTTGCTAAAATATCTATTTTCCCTCACCCACTTGTAAAATCCCACATCTCCCACTTGCCTCCATAATCATCCTTCTAGAAACCTCCTAATCTCATCCTAATCATGTCTAATCTCCTAATCATGTCCTTTCCCTAAATTTGGGGGAGCCACTTCTCCAAATTTGGAAGAAAGTCTTCAAAATGCCTTTAAGACTTTATCTATTTCAACAATTTAACTTGTCGAGTCTTCGAAACATGTAAGTCTCTTACATAAACCACTAGTGGTTTTCCTCTTTGAGAAAGTTAGCCTCCAAAGTCTTCAAAAGGAATTTATTGCCTCTTACAAGCCCACACCCCTTAGACATGATGGTTGTCCCTTTAACCATTTTCCCATGTTGCACAAGAGTTTACCTCTTGGGTAATAGCATGCCTCCCTGGTTAATGACATTATCCAATGATGTCACTCCTTGAGGTTATCCCTAATTGCTTTCTTAGCATCTAATGCTCGTTTATCATCCTCTCAAGCCCTCTCAAGGTGACATTTGTCAACTTGGGATTGGATTGAATCTCTCCCATGGATTGATAACTTTCAATCCTAGCCCTTGTTGAGATTATTCTATCTCAACCATCCATTTCTCTATTTTGCCTATAAATAGAGCTCATTTCTTCAATTCAAAAAATCCCAATCTTGTGCATCAAAATTATAGTCTTTTGCAGGCTATCAAAGGAGCTCATTTATCACCTTCAAGCATCCAAGCCTTCTATCATTAACATCATAGCATTTAGCTTAATTGCATTTGAAGCAAGGGAAATCGAGCAAGGTGTTAGATGGTTAGTTTAAACACAAACAAACATATAAAATTAAATGAAAGCAATAAACTAACTACTTATACCTTGCAAGAGAGGATCTCTCTTGTTCCTCCGATTGAGAAAATGATGAAGTAGAGGTGCCCTATTGCTCAACTTGATTGGATGTGCTCTTCTTTGGGATGTGGATTGATCTCCAAATGCACAACAAGATTGGTGGATGATTTGATAAGATTTGGATTTGGATTAGATGGGAATGGATAGATTTGGATTTGATGAAGGATCATGAGGACATAATAAGGATATGGATGCCGTAGATTTTTACCTATAATGATGATGCTTTTGATGGATTTCTAGAGCTATGTTAACAACATGAGATTACTTTATTGGATATATATATGAAAAATGAAGGGGAGGAGGCCCCAATTTATAGATTGGAGGAGGCCAATGGAGGGCCAAGATTGACTTTGGGAAGAAGGGTTGAGATTGATTTGAGAGAGAAGACATGGATAAAGGTGCATGGGGAGAATAAAGAGGAATATAAAATTCCTTGGGGAGAGGTAAGATGAATTAAAAATTCCCAAATAAAGGATGCATGGGGGGATTCAAAGAAATTTGAATTTCTTTGAAAGTCTCAAGGTTTATGCGACATGAGTGGAGGAAAATAATGATAAGAATGCTTCTAGAAGAATTAATTAGGCTAAGTGGAGGTTAGGGAAAGTGATTTGTAGGAATCATTTTAGTTAGGTTAATTAATTAAAATTAATTAACTAAGTGGGTTTTAGAAGAAATAATGGTTGAAGTTGCCTTAGAAGAATGGGGAAATAATTAATTTATTGATAAATTAATTATTGGACTATAGTGATAAGATTGATAAAATTTGATTTAATTAACCTTAATAAGAAGGGAATTAACACAATCAAACTGGTTAATTATGTTGACAAGCTTAAGTTAATTAAATATTAATTTAATTAATTTTAGGTGTCTACATTTTGCCCCTCTTTGATATAGCATCGTGAAATGATGTTATATCAAAGAAGAATAAAACATAGTGGATAGAAAAGATGAGGACTAGTAGCATGATGCCCCAGTCATAGGTGAGATGAGGAAGGATGATGAGGAGGTAGTGGTATGCCCCCTCGAGAGGACATGCGAGTTCTAAGAACACTGGATGGGAGGACTAGATAATGAAATGATGAAAGATGGAATGAATGAATTGGAGTCTTGTGAATGAAATGAGATAAAGAAATGATAAATGGATGGGATTTCTTGTTGAGCAAATACAGAGAGAAAACCTAGGTTTGATATAGCTATGGATAGTCTATACCACTGATTATAAGAACCAGGATGATATGAAGATCCAAGGCATGGACTGATGCTCAGTCAAACAGGTATGCCTTGCACACAATCATGCAAGTGTTGATAAACACTAATGCTTGGTTACTGGTTCATACAAGGAAAACCTTCAAACACACCATACCATAAAAACCATGCCCCATTATATACTAGCCAAGACATACCAAGATATAGGACGATCAAGGTATTCCTGAACAAGTATAGTCATGGGACATAAGATAAAAATTAGAGCGAAAAGCTCAATCATGCAAGCAACATGCACATGACCAACTGATATCTCTTGCAAAGAGTAGGACATGGATTTGGATAAACTGCCAGACTAGGGAAGGATGCATCCTGATGGGAAGGTGATGGATTTGGATATAGGTTGATGATTGGAAAAAAGGCAAGTTGGATGTGTGAGGTCTATAGATGAGAGGATTTCCACTTGGATTAGATTAGCATGGTATGGATGGGTGTTTGGATTAGGTGCAAGTCAATATGAGCTTAGATAGATGGGAAAAGCTCAGTTTGATGGATTGGATAGGATGATTAGATAGGATGAACATGGGGATGGATGATTGAGTAGGATTGGATTGGGGATGAGATTAATGATTGAATTGGAAGAGATGGAGAATATGATTGGATGAGATAGGAATATATAGGATAGATGGACTATAACCAATGACAAGGGAGAACCAAGGATTGGTAAGAGAATGGATGGATGGGGAGATTGCTTAAGTGGATGGATGGGGATAATATAAGGAGGACTAAAGGGATGAATAATAGGTGGAAGGGGGGATGGGGTTTTGAAAAATTTGTGGAAGATCAACATTGACACACACCTTGAAGGGTGGTGGAGTAGTGGAGGAGAGGGTTTTGAATTGGATGGAGGATAAAGTGTGGATTTTGGGACATGAAGACTTAAAATAGAAGAAGGGGATGATGGAGTTGGGATGGTGGATTTTGGGACATAAGGACCCAAAATGGATTTTGAAGATGGAGGAGTGTTAGATGGAGGATTGGAGGACTTATGAATGGATGGAGCTTTTGGATTAGCAAGTTTGGATGCCAATTTGGATTTTACTTTCAGATGAATAGCTTCTATGAGTAGTTTGGGAATCCACATAATTTTTGATTTTTTCTTTTGGGGCCTTTGTGGCCCTTTTTATTTTTCTTTCTTTTGGATCATATTTTTCTTTTGAGCATGTTGTTTTGAGGGGACATGTTGATCCTTTGATTTTTGTGGATTTTTGACTTTATGCATTTTAGATTGGGCATCCAAATTGCTTCCAATAGAAATGGTATGGGTGCATGAGGATGAAGGGTTGATGGATTTTATGGATGGGATGGTGGAGAAAGAATTTTGGAAGGGATTCAAGGATGTATGTTCCTGTTGATATTGCCTAGGGATTATTTGAGGTGATGGGGTGGTGGATGGGGGGATGTAAGGACCCAAAATGGATGGAAGGAATGAAGGATTTAACTTTGGAACATAGGGTCCTAAGATGGATGTGGATGATGGATGGTGTGATTTTGATTTATATGAAGGGATTTTAGATCTAGGAGGAATAGGAGATGTACCAACATCTTGAGCGTTTCTTTTCCCAATATAATACTTATTATTTTGGAAACAAGATGTGAGTCTATTTTGAGGGGGATGAGATGTGGAAGGAGGTTTAGGATATTTAGATGGATTGGGATCATGACATGGAGATGAAGGGATAGTTTGATCTTGACTAGGGAGGGTATCATGAGATAGAGTGGGAGGGGTGATTGGATCATGAGATGGAAGAGGATCATGCAATGGTGGGAGAGGATTGGATGTAGGGATCATATGATCATGAGAGGAAGTGGAAGGGATGATATCATTAGATGGAGTGGAGGGTAGACATGGATTTTGAGATGGAGAGGTATCATGAGATGGATGAATGTTTTGAACTTGAGGTGAAGAGCAATTTATTCTAGCATGTGTTGGAACAAGCTCTTGGCATGTTTGGAGTTTTGGGGGTTGTATGATGGAGGAGGATACAGAAGCTTTGATATGAGTAGATGAAGGAATGGGGGTATCATGAAGTGTGGGGGATTGGGATTTGTTTTGAGGTGGAGGTGATGGAGGTGGATGGAGGACTTGAGGAGATTTGACAACTTTGTTTCGAGGTGGGGATTTTGTCTCCTTTACTAGCATGCCTTGGATAAGATTATGGATTAAGGACTTGGAGGATGAGGATAATGTGGATTTTGGAGGATTAGGATTATGTGGAAGTTTGGTATTAGATGGAGGATTGGGATTATGGATTGGGAGGTTAGGATTAAGGCTTGGAGGACTATGGAGTAAAGGATTTGGATGGGGAGTAGAGGTAATGAAGGTGTTGTAAAAGGATGGGGATTGGGATGTGCATGGGAGGGTAGATGGAGGTATACATATTGGATTAGAGGGATATGTAGATGAGGGATAATATGAAGAAATGGATGGGGAATAAGATGGATTTCCCTTGTTAAAGGTAGAGGAATGATAAGAGACATGATGTAGATTGAGATTGGATATAGTGTGTTGATATGAAATGGATGGCGATATGATAGATGGATGGGAGGTTATGGGATTGACTTGGTAGGCAGGTTGAGGTGGTTCGCGAATTTACATTAGCATCTAATCATACCAAGCCTTGAAGTTTGGATGTGAACTTTGGGTAGCCGTGTGAGAAAGGTGGTGATGTTGGATGAAGTTGATGACTAAGATTTATCAAATTTGGATTGAATTGAGGATTGATTGGATTGGATTTGATTGAATCGGATTGGATTGGATTGGTCCTTGGCTTAGGACATGATTGATTTGGATTAGGATGTCACCTTAGCCCCTAGATTAGGACTTCGATGGGAATTGATGATGTGGACCACAAGTAAGGTGACAACCAAGCTAGGTAAAATTTAGATCTTAGGATAATGATCAAACATTCTTCTACTTAGGGTAGCCTTACATTCCTAAGAAAAAGAGGGTAAAATGATTAGGGTTTTGATCAACCCAAAATGATTAAGCAAAGGTACTTGGGGGAGATTATTTCCCAAGCACAAAAGCCAATTGATTGATTGATTGAAGATAAAGGTCTAAATTAAATTTTCACAAAGTGTCTATCATAGGATGAGGTTGATTGATTGATTGGGGGATGATTTGATAAGATTTGGATTTGGACTAGATGGGAATTGATAGATTTGGATTTAATGAAGGATCATGAGGACATGATAAGGATATGGATGCCATGGATTATTGCCTATAATGATGATTATTTTGATGGATTTCTAGAGCTGTGTTAACAACATGAGATTACTTGATTGGATATATATATAAAAATGAAGGGGAGGAGGCCCTAATTTATAGATTGGAGGAGGCCAATGGAGGGCGAAGATTGACTTTGGGAAGAAGGACTGAGATTGATTTGAGAGAGAAGACATGGATCAAGGTGCATGGGGAGAATAAAGGGGAATATAAAATTCCCTGGGGAGAGAGGAGGAATTGAAAATTCTAAAATAAAGGATGCATGGGGGGATTCAAAGAAATTTGAATTTCTTTTAAAGTCTCAAGGTTGATGTGACATGAGTGGAGGAATATAATATGGGGAAATAATGATAAGCATGCTTCTAGAAGAATTAATTAGGCTAATCAGAGGTTAGGGAAAGTGATTTGTAGGAATCATTTTAGTTAGGTTAATTTATTAAAATTAATTAACTAAGTGGGTTTTAGAAGAAATAATGGTTGACGTGGCCTTAGAAGAATGGGGAAACAATTAATTTATTGATAAATTAATTATTGGACTATAGTGATAAGATTGATTAAATTTGATTTAATTAACCTTAAGAAGAAAGGAATTAACACAATCAAACTAATTAATTATGTTGACAAGCTTAAGTTAATTAAATATTAATTTAATTAATTTTAGATGTTTACATCATTATGTTTTAGATCATATCAATTGCATGCTTTTTCATATTCATCTAGCTTAATTATCTCATCATAATCTTCAATTTGGAATTAACTTAACCTCATATCATTTCTACCATCTTGATCATCACTAGCTTTTCATCTTGCATCCTTATCTTTTATTCATATCATCATCTTAGCAATTCACTAGGATCTTAGTTGCATTCACTTTGATCCTAAAATCATTAGTTAAATCTCATTCTCTAGGTTGACATCCAAGAGATCAAGTGCTCTTCCAAGTGAGGGCCACCTTGAATCATAAGGATCTTTAGGGATAGAGGAGCATGGAACAATTTTGAGATTTTTTGGTTCACTAACATGTTTTTGTGATTACTAACTCTAATGCAATGTTTCATGTGTGTGTTGTGATGGTATGATGAAAGAATAAGTATCTGATCAACTACTGAGAGGGGGGGGGGTGAATTAGTAGATAGAAAAATTGATAATAAACTTCACCAATCAATCTCTCAAAGTAAACTTAGAATAATAACCCTGTCAAGATAAAAACTCATAAGATAAAACCAGTTGTCTGTTACAACAATTTAACAATAAACAACTTCTTCATATCTTCAATACTACTGGTTATCATGACTTATCAGAAATAGTTAAGTAGTTAAGTAAATCAACCATGAAAATATAACCACATAAACATTCACCACTTGACACAAATATTTTTGATGTGGAAACCCATATAGGTAAAAACCACAGTGAGATGAGACTCACAAGAGAATATCTAAACTCTTCTGAAGTTCGCCCTGTTAGGAGCCTAGCCTATTAAAGCTTTACAAAAAGTCATGTTAAGAATTGATCCTGTTAGGAATCACTCAGTTAAGGGATTGACTACAAATGCCTTGTTAGAAGCAATAACCTGTAAGGAGTAACCTCAGTAGAGGATTTGAAAATCCAATCTAATGGACTACCTTGTTAGAGGATTTGAATAGCACCAAGCTTGTTAGAGCTTACCCGATTAGGAGATTTTAATTCTGCTATAATTGTTAGAAAACAACAAGAGTTTGCTTATCTGTCTGAATAGAACTACACTTACTTGATTAGATCCATTTCATGCTCCTATCTACCTTTACTCAAATTGCAGATACATCATCCAGTTAGGCAACCACACACTCAAATGAACTGTGTCTATCTCTTTGCCAACTCTCTTAAAACTAAACAACTTTATCAACCTTAAATACAAATCAGTTAGGTCAGTAACACACCAAAAACCTAACTCTCATCGAGATTACAAACAAATTCTGTTCAAGTATGACCATTGGATTACATAGAAATCTCTGCACATCAATCAAGAAAACCTTGATCGTTCCTTGATCACTGCTTCATTGAACTTAGTATCTCATCACACACTTTGCATTAGATGCAATACATTTGCTCATTCCCTAGACAAAAACCATTACAACAACTCGCCAAAATTTCTTGGAATTGTCTTCATACAATAATCATGCATGTCATCATCAGATCATAAACCAATATAACCAATTCACCAAACTTAATCAGTTAGGGTTCATAAAAACAACTAGTAGTGTTTACCAGTTACAACAATAGAGAAGGTTTACACCTTTACACCGATTATCGGTTCTCCTCACAAATTCTTCCTACCGGTTATAGTAACAATATTACAACAATATCAACAATATCATTACTGGTTCAATTGACATCAATGAGAACAAAACATAGCATTAATGCAATATTCATGCAAATGCCAACATGTTGGAGGTGTTTTCTCCTACTAAAGGATGATCCCACACTTCCAACATACATCTTTGGAGCCCACCGTGGGGCTAGACCCCTGAAATTTAAAAAAATTTATTATTTTTCAGCAGGATTCACGCCCAGAAATTTCAACAGCAGTTTAGTGCATATAACCTTTGTTTTGACACATGGATGCCTTCGTGTAGCACATGTGATGGTTCTTCTAGCACATCTCATCATTTCTGTAGCACATTTGACATTTCTCTTCATGCATTTTATATTTCTTTTCATGCATTTGACATTTCTTTTTGCGTGTACAACAGTTCTTTTTGAGCATACAACACTTCTTTTTGCGGATTTGACATTTCTTTTCGCGCATATGAAATAGCGCATATGATCTCTGTTTTCATGCATATTAGACAAAGCCAAAATTTTGTAATCCGAGTTTGAAATTAGGCTTGTCTAAGCCCACCAAAAGATTTTATTTTTCACTAACTCTTATTTTTGCAGGTTTTCCTAACAATTTCTTGCAGATTTGGAGGAGTTAGAATATAATTTGTTTTCCTTTTTGGCTTAAAAATAACTCTTTCTTTTTTTTGGTAAAAAGTGATGATATGATGAATCAATAAGGATCCGGTCAACTACTGAGGAGGAGGGGGGGGTGAATCAGTAGATAGAAAACAAACTTAAGCTTTCACCAAATTTAAACCCAACTCATAAATCAATCACCGAACTAACCAGTTTAAACACTATACCATAAATTGCAACTTCACTGTCAGGTTTACCAGTTGACTAAGATTTCAATATAACAATGTAACGGATCTGAAACTCATATACCATTTAACCAAAACATCAAACCACTTTACTAACATTAGTAATAGCTAATTTTAGATCACTTTCGATCATCTAAACATATCTAAGTGGCTTTACCAGTTAAACATATTAACCATATAAAAACATATAGCCACAAAATCATTCACCACTTGACACAATGATTTTTGACATGGAAACCCAAATGGGAAAAACCACGGTGGGGATAAATATCCACAAGTTTTCTGAACTCTTTTGAAGTTCGCCCTGTTAGGAGCCAAGCCTTGTTAGAAGCTTTACAAAAATGTCCTGTTAGGAACAAATCCGGTTAAGGACCACCCGATTAAGGGATTGACTACAATACCCTGTTAGGAGTTACCTCGATAGAGGATTTCAAATCCAAGCTAATGGATCACCTGGTTAGAGGATTTAGAAAGAACCAAGCCTATTAAAGCTTACCCAGTTAAGGGATTTAATTGTTGAAATTGTTAGAGAACAACTGGGTCTTGCTGATTTGGTAATAGCACTACTCTGCTTGATCAGATCCTTTTATGCTCCTATCTGCCTTCAAAACATTATGCAGATACTCCTTCTGGTTCAACAATCAATCACACTACCACACTTAACCAAATTGCCAACACAAGTACAAACAACTCATCGACCTTAAAAAGAATATAATAGGTTGGTAACACATCACAAAACCTAAGATCTCATAGAGATTACAAACATGACCGTTGGATTACATAGCAATCAACTGCACATTGTTCAAGACAACTTTGACTGCTCCTGGATCACTGTACATTGGATCCTGTAACTCATCACACATTATTTACTTCATTCTATGCATTTGTTCATTCCCAAGATAAAACAATTATCTCTACGTGCCAAAACCACTTTGAAACTCATCACTTGCATCATGCATACGTGGAATAATCATCTCTGATCACCATTCAATCATAGATCAACACAACTGATTCACCAAGCTCCATCAGTTAGGGTTTGAAATATCAACAGGTTAGGGTTACCGATTGATCTCTCTGCTTCAATAGTAATACCGGTTTCCTTCACTGCTCAACTACGAGTTGCATTACTGCATCACTACCGATTGCTATACAACTCCATTACCGGTTACAATTGAAATCAATGACAACACTATACTTCATCAATGCAATCTTCATGCAATGCCAACAATCTCCCCCTTTGGCATTGATGGCAATACAAATATCAATACCCTTTGATTGTGATGATTGAGCATAATGCACATACACATGTATAGGAATCCTGGTTTACATTATTCCATGTACTCTCCTTCAACTTTGTCTCCATGTCTTCAGCTGGTAACTGGCTATATAGTTCTTCTCCCTATCAATCATATAGTTCTTCTCCCCCTTTGACAACAATGCCAAAGTGAATACCAATAACAACTAGTAACAATTCCATGCTTCACCGATCTGCAACTAGCTACCCCCCTATGAAGTAGCTCCACTCTACACCAATCCTGCTTCAAGATGCTCAATAAGCTTCGAGACTGATGTCTTCCAAATTAACTTAATTGGCCTCATGTAGGGGTACAACCCCTAGCTGACCTCTAAGATACTCAAAAGTAGCCTTAGGCAGAGGTTTAGTAAAGATATCCGCTAGCTATTCCTTAGTAGATACATGCTCTAGTAACACATCTTTACTCTACACTTTATCTCTTAAGAAATGATACTTCAACTCAATATTCTTGGTTCTAGCATGCAACACTGAGTTCTTTGAAATATTTATTGCATTGGTGTTATCACAGAAAATCTTTACTAGTTCTGTAATCTTGAACTTGAAACCTTCCAGAATGTGTTTCATCCAGATTGCCTGGGTACAATTCATATATGCTGCAACATATTCAGCTTTTGGAGTTGATTGTGATATACAACTCTGTTTCTTGCTGCTCCAAGACACAAGCCTTCCTCCAAGATTGAATTCTCCTCCGGTTGTACTCTTCCTATCATCAACATTTCCTGCCTAGTCTGCATCTGTATAGAATTTCAAATCAAAGTTACTTGCATATGGATACCATAATCCATAATCAATTGTGCCTTTTAGATATCTAAATATTCTTTTAGTTGCTACCATGTGTGTCTCCTTAGGACTTTTCTGAAATCTGGCAACTATTCCAACTGTATGAGCAATATCTGGTCTGCTGTGGACAACATAATGTAGTTTCCCTATCATTGACTTGTACTCCTCATCCATGGATGCAAAATCATCCTCATTAGATAGTTTGTAGCCTATTACCATTAGTGTTCCAATTGGTTTATAGTCTCCCATTCCAAAAGTCTTCAATACTTCTTTCACATATTTGAACTGTGTGATAAAAATACCATTCTTCATCTGTTGAATTTGCAAACCTATGAAGAATTTTATCTCTCCTACTAGAGACATCTCAAATTCACTTTTCATCTCATTTGAAAAGTCATCACACATGTCATAATTGCCTCTAAAAATGATATCATCTACAAATACCTCACCAACCAGTATCTTATCTCCTTCAGTCTTGAGATATATACTGCTGTCTTCACTGGTTCTCTAAAAGTCTATCTTCACCAAGTAAGAATGTACTCTTTCATACCATGCCCTAGGTGCTTGCTTCAAACCATATAGTGTCTTGTGAAATTTTCACACCATATCCTTTTCTTCAGTCAAAGCATAACCATCTGGCTGTTCAATGTAGACTTCCTCTTCCAGTATTCCATTTAGAAATGCTAACTTCACATCCATTTGATATACTTTGAATATTTTGTATGCTGCAAATGCAAGTAGAGTTCTAACACCTTCTAATCTTGTAACTGGTGCAAATGTCTCACCATAGTCTTCACCTCCTTCTTGTGCATAACCTTTGCATACCAGTTTGGCTTTATTTCTGACCACTACTCCATCTTCATTCAATTTATTTCTGAATACCCATTTAGTACCTATTACATTCTTTTTCGCCGGTCTAGGTACTAGGGTCCATGTATTGTTCTTCTCAATCTAGTCAAGCTCTTCTTCCATAGCCTTGATCTAGTGATCATATCCAAAAGCCTCCTTTGCTATTCTAGGCTCAATAGTGGAGATCATACAAGAATTCTCTCTTATTCTTCTTTTGGTTAACACACAACATCTTTATCTCCAATAATTTGATTAAGATTATGATTGATTCTAACATACCTTGGAATAACACGATCATGGTCTTCAGGTTCTTCTTCTTCTTCTTCTTCACTTTCTTCATCTTCTGCAGAATCTACCTGTTTAGGTTGAACTGGTGTTGTAGTATTCATTTCACCTAATTTTGGCTTCACCAGTTCTGGTCCCAAAACTAGAATGTAAGGTTTATCTTCCTCCTTCTCCTTACTGATTTCTCCTAAATCTTCAGGACACTCATCCACTCAGACATTAGCACTTTCAATGATCTTGTTTGTCTGGTTGTTGTAACATTTGTAGGCTTTGCTCTTGTTGGAGTAACCAAGAAATATGCCTTCATCACTCTTAGAATCAAACTTACCAACATCATCACCTCTCTTGATAAAAAATCTGCTACCAAAAATCTTAAAGTAACTGACATTAGGTGATCTACCATACCACTATTCATAAAGAGTTTTATCCTTACCTCTTTTAACCAATATCTGGTTCATTGTGTAGATAGCTGTGCTGACAGCTTCTCTCCAGAATGTCTTAGCTACACCTCCTTGTATTAGCATAGTCCTTGCAGCTTCAACAATTGACCAGTTGTTCCTTTTTGCTATACAATTCTGCTATAGTGTCCTAGGTGCAAACAACTGCCTCTTAATTCCATTGTCTTTATAGTATCTAGTGAATTCCTCTGAAGTAAATTCACCACCTTGATCAGTTCTTAATCACTTAAGCTTCCTTGCACTTTCTTTTTCAACTAAGGCTCTAAATGCCTTAAACTTTCTAAAGGTTTTTGTTTTGTTCTTCAAGAATGTGACCCACATCATTCTTGAGCAATCATTAGTAAAAATCATAAAATACCGATCACCTTGAATACTCCTAGTCCTTATTGGTCCACAAAGGTCGGTATGAACCAAGTCTAGCAAATGTTCTGTTGAGAAAGATTTTCTCTTAAAGGTTGGGGATGTCATCTTCCCTAACTGACATTTCTTACACTGAGCATTCATCGGTTTGTCCAATTGAGGAAAACCTCTTACTGATTTGGACTTATTGATTGTAGAACTTAGGTGAAACAAGTTACCTTTTGTCTGCTTGCAGATTGCAATCAGTTCACCTTTGCTTCCATAGATTTTGCATATCCCATTCTTGAATCCAAGTGGATAACCTTTGTCATTGAGTTGAGCAACACTCAAAAGATTGTGTTTTAGTCCTTCAACCCAGTAGACATCATCTGCACTTCTCTTTCCATTTAAAGAGATGGTTCCCTTTCCTTTTACCATGTAGGGTGAGTCATTCCCAAATCTTATGTCATGTGGTGTGAACAACCACTGTCTATAATCCAATCATCATTACTATACATGCGAGAGACTAATGCCTTCTAATTTGACATCTCTTCTTTAATAGTAACAAAGACAATGTCCTTATTTGCATCTTCTTTAGATTCCCCATCTGTAATTCCTCCATCCACTGCAATGAGACAATCTCTTTTACCTTTGCCTTTTTACTTCTTATACTTTTCACGTTTGTGCTCATTATCTCCATTTGGACAGTTAGCAACAATATGTCCAATCCGGTTACATGCAAAACACTTCAAAGGTAATTTACCTCTATATTTACCAGTACCTCTGGGTAACCGCTTGGCCAACAATGCTTCAAGCTCAATTAGATTGTCTTCATCATCAACTTCTCTGCTGGATCTAGACTCATGACTGTGACTGGCTTCTCTGCTTTTCCTTACTGGTGGGTTTGAAACCGAGGCTCTAAATACAGACTCCGATCTCTGAAGACTTCCATCATAACTATTTAATTCAAATGCAGTTAATTTACCAATGATGGAGTCAAGAGTTACCTTTGATTTATCAATAGACTTGTTGGGTGAATATTTTGTCACTAGCGTGCCAATGACAAAATATATGATTCACACACAATTATTTCAAGAAATTCATCTCTCCTCTCATCAAGGAGAGGTTCCCTTTGATATTTATTCTCTAATTAACAAGAAATTAAAATATGTGGGTAAGTTTTAGGCATATAACTCTCTTTTTTTAGAGTTTATGTATTTTCCCTCCACTTATTACAATTTTCTATCACTTATGATACTTAAATAAATGAACAAATTACTCCAACAAATTATGCCAAAGCTTACAATCAAGAAGCACAAAGTCTTACTTGAATGTAATTCTAATTAAGCTAATGATTACAAATGATAAGACATTTAACTTGCAGCCCAAAGTCTTCAAGTATAAATTCCCAATTCCTTAAACTACAAGTAACAACAACAATACAAAGCCTACTACTAATCACTTAACATCAGAAAATTTTCCAAATATGTAAACAACACAAAGTCTATTTCCACAATTAGAAAGCTCTTTCATAAACTTTCACAATTTCACCAAAAGATTTGAGATCATAAAGAACGATTATGAGAACTAAACATAAGAATAATTCCAATCACAATCACAATCTTCAGTCCAACAAAAAATTTGGAAACTAGCGGATTGCTATCTTTATTTTCTTGAATCCACTTTTTTACATCAAAAGCACAAAGTCTTAATTGAGATAAAAATTTGGCAGAGTTTTGTGAAGCATATTAAAAGATAAATATGTACAAATGAGGGTCCTACTTATATAGAAAAAGAGTGGAGAAAAATGTGGGCACAATTGACTAATTCAACTGCACAGTCCCACTTGACTATAACTACATCAAAAAGAAAATATGCAGCTGCAAGAAAACTTGCAACATCTAACAATGCAACTACATGAAAAGAAAGTGTAAAAAAGGGGACACTTTATTCATCTTTCTCCTCCTCATTGGATTTCTGAAATTCCTCGAACTTGACTAGAATAGCTTCCATCTCGGCTTTATCCAGTATTGGAGTAGAGCCGGTGATGATACGAACATGGGAAATTGCATCTTCAGCCTTTATGTATTTCTTTTTCCCATCTTTCAACATTGATGCAAGGACTTCAAAACTGACTTGTATTTCTAGTAATTTATCAAATACATTTAATGAGAAATCTTGTTCTGTACAGTGATCAATTAAGGAAATAAATTCTTGTATGATGGCATCACTGGTCACAAGGTTTTGATTATCATCATACAAGTAACAAGGAATACCAACTATTCTCGCTGAAATAAGACCGATTTCATCATCACCTTCCTTCTTTTCTTGATCTTGCTCCATAATAATTGACCTTATTGTTTCTTTCTTATGAGACAATAATGATATAATTTGAATATATTTCTCTCTGGTTGGAATTACCTTATTCTCCATGAGGATGTAAATTCTAAAATTCTCCATTTTATTCCAGAGGGTTGCACTTCTTTCAATATCTTCTGCTTCTTGAGATAATGAAGTTTTAACACCTTACATTTGACTTTGGATAACTTCAAAGTCAGCCAACAATTTAATTGTTGAATCTAGAAGATGAGAACCTTTTGATTTCAATCGAGCAATCCACTCATCCACTACTTGACCTTTTGATGCC
Source organism: Cryptomeria japonica (assembly GCF_030272615.1). NCBI lineage: Eukaryota > Viridiplantae > Streptophyta > Pinopsida > Cupressales > Cupressaceae > Cryptomeria > Cryptomeria japonica. Next base: position 418,424,006 of record NC_081414.1, read on the forward strand.
CACCTATTCCACCTTTTTGAGAGATTCAATACCTATTGAAGAAACAAATGGCTCAATTTCTTGGGAAGATTGTGTGACCTTGAGAAGCACACTGGTTAACTGCCCACATTTCTACTTTATTTTATTCTTTTCATTTCTTCTTGATCAAATCTTTGCATCAAAGAATTTAAAGTAGTTTGGGAATCTAACTTGACACTTTCATGTGTCTCGACTCCAAGCTCTACAATCTGCATAATATAATCCCCAGGTTGTATATTATCCTTATTCTTGTTTGAAGAGGGCACCATAACCTCAACATATTTCCTTTTAGTAGTCAGAACCACTAGTACCTGAGAAACAATCTTTGGCTTTTTAGTATCTTTGGATTTGGGGGGAACCAATTGTTCAAAATCAAATTCATCTGGTGAAATTACATGTTTCTTTCTTTTGGGTGCTACTACATCCATCCATGGTGGTAATTCTATGTTAGTGAATGGATTTGTGGCCTCTTGCTGAGTATCAACTGATATTTGAAGAGCATTCTGACTTGAAGTTGCAACAGTTCTAGATGTAATAATTGGTACTAAGGCTATGGTGTCTAGTGATATGCTAGTTGATGTAGCAATGGTAGTTGCTATTGATGTCTCCTTTGTAGAAACTATGGGTGGAAGAATGGATGGTACGCTAGTGGTAATCACAGTACTTACACGAAGTGGAACTTCAACTATGATTTTCGTGGAAGTAAAAGGCACCATCTGTTGTTCTACAAATGCTTTCTCCATAGTTTCAGTAAAATCCAAAATTGAGGATTCAATAGTGGATGAAGGCATATCATCCAAACTGTAGAAATTAGACAATGTAAAATAATTCTAAGCACCCTCTGATTGTGGTATTTCCATATTCAAATCTTCATCAGTATACTCCTCATCTTCTTGGTCTGAGTCAGATTCAATAGAATGAATAATAACCTCTGTATGAGTTAATACCCATGAAGTGGTGGGAGTATTTCTCTCTCCTTGATGAGCTGGTTCTTCACCCTGTATTTCCTCTTGATGAGGAATTTCCCCTTCTTCTGTTTCTTTTTCTTTCTCAGTTTCTTTGATAGATTGCTGCTCTAGCTCTTTTGTTGGTGTCTCTTGTATTGCCGAAGAAGATTCACCTTTCTTAGACCCTTTGATTTTGAATTTGATATTGGGTCCTTTTCCTTTAGATTGTGTTGAAGGGACTGAGGGTGGCGCTTGCAGATCTACTTTGCTTTTGGTCCTCGTTTTAGCTGTAGCTGTTTTACCAACTGGACCATCACTATTATCATCATCACCAGAACTGGCAAGAAGCTGTTTCATTCTGATCTTCTTTAACAACCATGCATTAGTATTTGCCAAAATAGGAGAAATTCTTTGAGTAATGGATTTACTCTCCTTTTTTGACCATTGAATAGGTGGTAGTGGGGAATCAACAATCTTTCATTCAAAATAGATTGGGTCTATTATGTCATCAGTGTCCTCCATGGTCATCGAGATTTTGGCCAAATCTAGATTTTCAATTTGCTCCAATGTAAGGCGACTAAAATCCATTTTTCTCACATCCTATTCATCTTGACAATCAAACTGTACATCTTCAAACTTGAATACATGAGTGTAATTTATTTTGAGTTTATTCTTCAATCCACAAAAATCAAAATTATTCCAGGCTTTGAATCTCATAGTATTCCATTGCATTTCTTCTTCCATGTTCTTGGCCTTGGGATTGGTCATAACTGAATATCGACCAATAGATTCTGGAAACTTGAAGCCAATTTTATGAGCTTGTGACTGCTTTTCATGTATATAAATCAATTTTTGACATAACTCCATGAGTATAATTTTATCAGATAGATATCTGGGTAAAATAAAGGGTTCTCCTATGAAACATCCTATGGGGATGTAAGTGAATGTGGGGAACTAGAGAAAGACACATCCAAAATGAGAAACCTTATTGTATGCTACCTCTGAAAGTCTCTTCTTTTGTAAGTCCTTATAAAACATACATTTCCATACAACAAAGAACGCATCATTGACTCTTCTGAAATGACTTCCTTGATTATTGATTGTGAGTTGATCAAAATAATTCCAAATAGGCACTAACCTCCTATCACCCTTTGTAGATAAGCCTGGATATTGCCTCATAGAGGCGGTTGCATACACAAGGTATGAGGTCATGTAGAATTTCAGTGTTATTTTGACTTCTTTCAATTGTGCACAGAGTGCATCACTGATCTGCTCACCCCAATCTATCTTGGTAGCTCCTTTCCTGATTATATTCATATAGTAACACATCCAACTTTGAAAATAGTGAGAATCTTTCAGGCCTTTTACCCATGCTAACATGGTAACCATATCATTATATTCCTCGTTGAAGTCACTTTTATGGAAATACTTTGGCCATCTTGAAGTGGTGGAATTTCTAGCAGTAGAGAGAAAGATTGCATTAATCATCTTCTTACACTTTACCTTATTTTCCTCAAAATATTCTTGAGCACTTTCCTGAGTAATGTCAGCTACTTCCTCAACTGGAAAGCCCTTGAATAAACGTTTAAAGAAAACACTATCTAATGTCATAACCAAATTCTAATTGACATCTTTTACTTATCTTGTATTTGGATCAAAATGATCCACCACTGCAAGTACAAAGTCTGGATCATGAGCTGCGATGGGGAAGGAAGCATGCTTGTGCAACTCTGCTTTGATCAAGTTTGTCAAGTGGGGAGGAGCTTTCTCAACTTGATCAATGAACTCCTGCATATTGACATGACCAATTTTTGTATCCTTTCTCACTGATATTGTAGTCAACTAATCTTTCTGGATACATATTGAAGTATTTATCATTCTTTTACTTCATCTTTTTTGCTAATGGTTTGTTTGGTGAGGATTCCAATTGACTTGAGGAAGGCTTTGATTTATCTTGAGACAGCTTTGACATTTTCAAAGTACTGCATCCAACATCAAGGATTAGCTTTTTTGACAATCATCATCACCAGAAAACCAAATTTTATGAAATGGACCAAGAATTCAGAGCTAAAATGGACTTGGGAATAAAACTATGGAAAACTGGCAAGTCAGGGAAAAAAGTCCGACTTGCGTCTTAGGAATCAAAATCCGCATGTCAGACTTTAAAGTTTGATGTGTAGGGGCAAAACGTCTTCCTTGCATATCGAACTTTAAAGTCCGATGTGCAAGTTGGGGGAAAGATATTAGCACATTAGACTTCAAAGTCCGATGTGCAAGGGAAACATACAAAAAAGATATGCACATCGGACTTTAAAGTCTGATGTGCAGGGGGAAGAGAAATGGTTGACATGTCAGGTTTTAAAACCCGACATGTCGATAGGATAAAAACCAACCTACATATCGGACTTTAAAGTTCGATATGTAGGAGGAACTAAAAACCACCTGCTAACATGTCGAGTTTTAAAACTCGACTTGTTAGCAAGGAAGGACGATTCCTGCATAGTGGACTTTAAAGTTCGATATGTAAGAAAGGGAAAAAAAATGAACACAATCATTACCTTGCATGTCGGGGTTTGAAACCCGACATGCAGGTGCAAAATGAAAGAGAGGAAGAAATTAGGGCATCGGATTTTAAAATCCAATGTGCCCTGATTTCGATGATGAACCTAGAGAAAAAAGAAAATGCTGATTTGAAATGAAAAGGAATATGCATAAACAAAAGAAAAACCTGAGAAAAAAAAAACCCTACCTCAACAATATTGATCGGTGGGAAGGAGATGACGACAACACGTTCGAGAGCAAAATCGGGGGAGGAGAGCCGAAGTGCACACGAAAGGCAACTTGGTTAGCATAAAAATGAGATTAACAAACCAAAAAACCAATAAATAAACCCCTAAACAAAACCATTAATGACAACATTAATGTAAAGTGCGCCGTGCATGTCGAACTTTAAAGTCCGACATGCAAAAAAAGACTCCTCGCAAGTCAGACTTTAAAGTCTGACATGCACCTTTCTTAATGCAAAAATGCACATTGGACTTTAAAGTTAGATGTGCAAGGGGAGCTTCCCTATAGATCAAACTTTAAAGTTTGATGTGCAAGATTAACTTGCCTGCAGGTTGGACTTTAAAGTCTGATCTGCAGGATTAACTTGCAAAACACTGCACATCAGACTTTAAAGTCCAATGTGCAATTCTAACCTATAAGAAAAGTTCGACCTTCAGGATAAGTTGTGAAATCTAAATAACTTAAAAATGATAAAATAAAATGTCGAAAAGTAAAAAGTGGCGAACCGATGAAGTTGATCGACCTTTCCTAGAGGATGTGAGGTATGAAACAAACCAATTTTGTAGGGTTGCCTCACGATTTTAGCCGCACTGAAATTGAGGACAACAAGACTTGAGTTCCTGAATGGCTGCAACTCAGATAGCGTAGACCAGTAGAAGGGTTCTCAACACCTTACTAACCACCATGGTATCCTCCACTGTACCACCAACACTTTTGATCTCACTGACTATCTCCTTGATCCTCTGACCATACTGTTGAATGTTTTCACCTTCAGGCATTTGCATATCATCAAATTTACCTTTCAGACTCTCCTCTTTGGCAATATTCACATGCTCATCACCGCTATAGATATCCTCAAGTTTCTCGCACACTTCAAAATTAGTATCCAATCCATGGACATCATCATACTCTGAATCAGACAAGGAACTGATAATGGCCTCCAATGCTTGATTATTCTCCTGTTGCTCATTCTTTTGATCATCTGACAAAATCCCACTAGGTAAGTTATATTTAGTAACAACATGTTCCCATTATTGACTTCCTAAGATTTTGATATAGATTTTCATCCTATCACTCCAAATTTTGTAGTTTTCCTTATTGAGCTATAGACCTTGTTTCTTCATCATGTTCTTCTAGATCTTTACCTCAAGCTGTTAGGCTTATACATAAGAGGACCTGAAATGCTCGATACCAATTGATGATATGATGAATCAATAAGGATCTGATCAACTACTGAGAGAGGGGGGGGTTGAATCAGTAGATAGAAAAAAAACTTAAACTTTCACCAAACTTAAACCCAACTCATAAATCAATCAGCGAACTAACCGGTTTAAACACTGTACCATAAACTGCAACTGCACTATCAAGTTTACCGGTTGACTAAGATATCAATATAACAGTGTAACAGATATGAAAATCATATACCATTTAACCAAAACATCAAATCACTTTACTAACATTAGTAATAGCTCATTTCAGATCACTTCTGGTCATTTAAACATATCTAAGTGGCTTTACTAGTTAAACATATTAACCATATCAAAACATATAACCACAAAATTATTCACCACTTGACACAATGATTTTTGATGTGGAAACCCAAATGAGAAAAACTACGGTGGGGATAAATACCCATAAGTATTCTAAACTCTTCTGAAGTTCACCTTGTTAGGAGCCAAGCCTTGTTATAAGCTTTACAAAAATGTCCTGTTAGGAACAAATCCGGTTAGGGACCACCCAGTTAAGGGATTGACTACAATACCCTGTTAGGAGTAACCTCGATAGAGGATTTAAAATCCAATTTAATGGATCATCTGGTTAGAGGATTTAGAAATCACCAAGCCTGTTAAAGCTTACCCAGTTAAGGGATTTAACTGTTGTAATTGTTAGAGAACAACAAAGTCTTGCTGATCTTGTAATAGCACTACTCTACTTGATCAAATCCTTTTATGCTCCTATCTGCCTTCAAAACATTCTGGAGATACTCCTTTTACTTCGACAATCAATCACACTACCACTCTTAACCAAATTTCCAACACAATTAAAAACAACTCATTGACCTTAAAAAGAATACAATAAGTCGGTAACACATCACAAAACCTAAGATCTCATAGAGATTACAAACATATCGGTTCAAACATGACTGTTGGATTACATAGCAATCAACTGCACATTGTTCAAGATAATTTTGACTGCTCCTGGATCACCGCACGTTGGATCCTGTAACTCATCACATGTTATTCACTCATTCTATGCATCTGTTCATTCCCAAGATAAAATGGTTATCTCTACGTGCCAAAACCACTTTGAAACACCTCATGTGCATCATGCATACGTGGCATAATCATCTCCGATCACCATTCGATCATAGATCAACACAATTGATTCACCAAGCTCCATCAGTTAGGGTTCAACATATCAATAGGTTAGGGTTACCAGTTGATCTCTTTGCTTCAATAGTAATACCAGTTTCCTTCACTGCTCAACTACCGGTTGCATTACTGCATCACTGCCGATCGCAATAAAACTCCATTACCGGTTACAATTGACATCAATGACAACACTATACCTCATCAATGCAATCTTCATGCAATGCCAACGAAAAGAATCTCATATTTCATTTTGGGTTTAAAATAAATCAAATTTTCCTTTGGGCCTTAAAAAAGAACTTCATTTGCAAGGGTTAAAAAGAACCACAAATCTCATTTTTACTTTTTGCAAGTTAGGGAAAAACACTTAAAAATTGGTGCTCTTAAAAAGGACAATTTTTTTTTTAATTTCTTGCAAAGAGGATAAAAAACACAATCAATCTTATTTTTGCAAATTAAAAAGAACAATCAACTTCTCCATTCTTACAAAGCAATTTACTTTCAAGCAACATGCTTTCATTTTGTTGACCAAGATTTCCATTTCCTTGTTAGAAAACAAATTGCTATGTGGGATTAAAATAAACACCATGTTTGATTGGAGCAACATCTCCAATTAGGATCTAGAAAATCATTTCTTTGAAGGTTAAAAGAATTTTGTTTTCCTTGTCTTGAGTGGTAGTTATATTCTCTCCCCTTAATTGGGTGACCAAAAATCCAAACCCACTCTTTTTCATGATTTCTTTACTTTCAAGAAAACTAAATCCTTTAGAGGGCTTGTCTTCCCGAAGCCTTGAGGGGGCTAGCGAGAAGAGAATGACCCAAGTGGGCAACGACTTTATCACCAAGTTTACCAACCCACTATAATCAAATGTGGAGGCTGATGAAAATCCCCTCCAATGAAAGTGTGTATTTGATAGCCTTCCCCTAGTATCCTTGTGATTTGAAAAGCCTTTGTTCTAAGGGTTGGGAAACATCTTAATTGAGTTTATCATTTTCCGCACCGAACAAAATCCTTATTACGAACCATAGAAGTAGAAGCTATGAGCTGAGTCAATTGCCATACATTGGCAATATCATAATGCAAGGGCGGTTAAGAATCCACCCCCAAGATTAATCACCATTTATCTCCCAAGATAACTACCCAATTGTGAAGCAATTCACTTTGGGTTAATTTCTAGAAGGCAAAAAAAATGGGTGCCCTCGAGGGGGTGACAAGGCTGTTTGAGCTGACAGAGTATCGAGACTAGTGGGATATGATATTATCAATGACCTTTGAATAAAGAGTCTACTTGGTGTGTCTTATTTGTATCCAAACCAGTGAAAACATCGCGGATTTGAACACATCGTCAAAAGAACATATACTGAATGTTTAGCATTAGGATGACCATCGTCTTCATGTGTGCTATGCATTCTTGTCATAAATACTTAAATATCTTGCAAAAATATCCAAAAATCAAACTAAAAAATCAATTTCAAACAAGGAGAGATCATAGGGGAAGAAATTTTCTAATCCAACCAAGCACCTTTGGAGGTGGTTATCAACATTTCAACTATCTTTAGGCAAGATTTTCATCCAACCAAAATAGAGGAGTATCAAAACCAAGTGATCAAGATTTTATCATCCAATTATGTCAACAACATTACCTAGCTAGGTATTCAAGTTAGTCAAATCAAGTTTCCATATCGGGAGACTATCCATATGATTTGACGCACTTTGTCATAGGGGCCTATCAAACAAACCCTCTATTCGACTTAGTAAGCTTGAGTATTTGAAATGAAGTATCCACATCAACCATCAACATCAACACTCTTAGACCATTTGTATGACCACTCCCCATGTTTTGAGAAGAAGTCTTCGTCAAAAGACTACGTTGAAGAAGAGACAACCTAGTCCTAGGGAACTTATCAAGAGGAGAAAGTTTCTCTACATCAATCGTCAACTCTTTGCATCACATCACATTTTCTTGTGTCATATGTGATTGTACCTTATAGAAAATCTAACGAATTTGACAAAGAACCTTTGAGAAGTAGGGCTTACATTCAAAAAGTAGCATTTAATAAATGCCTTAACAATGGGGGAAAGATCAATCCCACCTTATTTTTAAGAAATTGCATCACTTACAACGAGGATCAGCCTGAGCCACCAACTCCACCAAGAACCCTGTTAGAAGAGGAGGAATTCACTACTATAGAAATATATTGATGCTCGCTGGAACTCAATCTTGAATCTAGCATGAGTCATAGGGAATCTAACCCTTTTGATGAATACATAAATATGGAAGAAGAGGAGATCACCGAGGAACTCGTCCAACAATGCCAACAAAGTGCTACTTTCCAAAATCTCATGGAAAGGCTTATAGAAGCGGGCAAACAAAAGTACCTCCGCATGTTAAATAGTGAAGGAGTCAGGATGCCTAAGGATTTTGACATAGAAAATTCAAGGAATGAAAGAATCCCAAGAACAAGGTCAAGGACCTACACATATAATACTCAGAATCAAGAGCATTTCAGAGGAGAGGACACACATGATCAAGACAACACCCGCAACCGAGATGATACCCATAATTATGACAATGTTAGTGAACAAGGGGATGCCTATCATCAAAGGTCAAATGAAGAAAATGTTCCCTTAGCTAACATTATGCAACAACTTCAAGCACTCCAACGAAAAATGCAAGATATGCAACAAGGGTCCACAAAGAGGTATTCTTTGGAGGACATTTGTCCTTACCCTTTTGTGAGGAGGCTAAACATGATACCTTTCCCACCATATACAAATATACCAAAGTATGATAAATACAATGGTAAGAGTGATCCCCATGATCACGTCAGGGAATTCTGTACTATGATCTTGGAGTTTTCTTATAATGATACATACATGATGAAAAATTCCCAAGAAGTTTGGGAGGGAAAACAATGGAGTGGTTGTCAAAACTCACACCTCCCAACAAATTATTCGATGAGTTGGTGAATAAATTCATCACACAATACTCCTACAATATCCAACTTGAGGTTACCATGCTTGACATATGCAATACAAAGCAAAAGAACAAAAAAACATTCATGGTGTTCTTACAATGATGGAGATGTATGGTCTCAAGGTACCCACGAGATGTACTTGGAAAGGAAAAGATGGAAATATTCATAGACAATTTAAACGATGAAATGAGTTATCAACTCAAACTACAGTGTCTACCTACTTTTACAAAATTGATAGAGAATGGTATCCAAGTAGAAGAAGCCTCGATAAAAGGGGACCTTAAAATTCTCTAAGGAAGGTGTTAGTTCATCAAGCAATAACACCTATAGCAATCAATATATTAGCAACAACTCAGACAAGTATAGATTTTGGACTAGAAACAAAAGTGTTGTTAATGATGGTGTAGTTGATGCCAACAATGTAAAGTCTAAGAAACTAGTGCTGACTTTATTAGGTATTACACCACCCAACAATGATCAAAGAAGTGCCATTCAAGCAACCAACAATTATCAATGCACTCCTAACCAAGGAAACAATAACAAAAACAACAACAACCAAGGAAACAATAACAAAAACAACAACAACCAAGGAAACAATAACTACCAAGGGAATAAGAACAACAATCAGGGGAACAACAATAACCAAGGGGGTAATGCTAACACTCCACCTCCCCCATATCGAACAACATATATACCATTGGGACAAACCCTGGAATTTGCATTTCGAGAACTATTGGCAAACATGATTATCACATTGCTAGTCATAAGAAACTTTGAACCCCAAGTCAAACCACCATGGTCGAATGACTCGCATTGTTGTGATTATCATCAAAACAAGGGGCATAGAACAAACGATTGCATGAGGTTGAAAAACCTAGTTCAAGATATGATAGACAAGGGATACATAATGGTCGATGGTCATAAAACCAATGGTCAACATGAGGCTTTCAAAAATCCTCTTCCTAATTATAAAAAGGGAGGAGCATCAACGTAAAACAACAACAAAGGAGCCTGCATCAATCACATATACAAAAAACTTAATAAATCACATATTGACATGTGACAATCAAGTAAATATCATAAAGATTATAGATAAAAAGGAACATGCATTGGTAAATGTGCCAACAAGGGCTCAAAAATATGTCTTGAAGGGGAACACATCTAAAGCAAGAACTATCCCCAAGACTCAATATAACTTGGTTTATCAACTACAAAGGACACCCACTCAGATATCAATACTTGAGTTGATTAATCTCTCACCAAAGCATAAGCATATCTTGGAGCAAGATCTTGTAGAAACAACAGTTCCAAACAATCTAGATATCAATCTGTTCTAAGCCATGGTGGCACATATGACGATGCCACATAACAAATCCTTTTCAGAAGACAATGATGTCTCCTTGAGTCATTTGCGTAACACCCAGCTCCATATCGAAGTCCTAGTCTACAAACATCAGGTAAAAAGAGTTCTAATAGATGGAGGAGTTGGTCTCAATATTGTTGGCATATGTGTAGAGTTTGATGACATGATGGTGTATGTTGTCATTGATGTCAATATGCTGAAGTATGAACCGATATATTGAAGTAAGCAAACTGGCAAGTGAACCGGTATGATGGTATGAAGTGAACCGATATGATGGTATGAACCGGTATATGCAAAAAGTGAACCGATATGTTGGAGTGTGAACTAGTATATGGAAAGTTTGTATCGAGGTTTCATTTGATATGACTACCGGTTGGTAGTCTTAGCTTCAGGGTTTCTGGTTGATGCATTCCAAGTCTGTGTGATTCGACTGATGACATCCTATGATGAGTTAGCATTGAAATGAAGATTAGATCATGTTTCCATGTCAGCCTTGTGTGCGTGAAGAATCTCCTTGAAGATCTTGCATGAAGAAGATTGATTCTATCTACCTCGGGAATGTGCAAAATCCTAGTAAACGGTGGAGAGCACGTGATGGGTTATCAGCTTCCAGAAGCGGTGAAGAACGGATGATGGAGAACGTCTTGAGATTTTTTAAAGATTGTTTTACCCTATGTAATGTGTTTAAAAGGCCAGGATTGGACCGACTATAATGTTAACCTAGATGCTTAGGGTTTTAGGTTTTGGCTACCGACCTAATTGTTGTCTATAAGGTCGATGATGATTTTTATTTGAAGTTGTTGGCAAATGATTGTATGTGAGGTGATTCTTGCCAGACTGGAGAAGTGAGTAGATACCTACAGAGTATAATTGCAGATGTAAAGGAACTGAAGTGGATCTGCCTTGGCATTAAGTGCTGTTATCAGATCAGTGTATTACCTGTTGACTTTGAACCATTTCAGCAGTTGGAAAATCCCTTTACTGGGTAGCTTTAACATGCTTTTTGTAAGTCCTTTAACAAGGTGACTCAAAATCATTAAGTTCTTGAAATCCTCTTACAAGGTAACCTTTAACAAGGTTTTAACCTCTAACTAGGTATGTAGCCATCCCTTAATCGGTTGATCCCTAGCAGGATCGGTTCCTAGCAGAACCTATTGTAAAGTCTTTAACCGGACTAGGCTCCTAACAGATCAAACTTTAGAAGAGTTCAAGAACAACTTGTGGGTATTCATCCCCATTGTGGTTTTTCCCAGTTGGGTTTCCACGTGAAAAATAAGTGTGTCATGTGTGATGCTTTTTCATGTGATGTTATAGTGTTTTTTGTTAAGCGGTAATGCAAGTTGATCCAATGGTCATTATATTTCTGATGTATTACTTGTTTAAGCATATGGGTGAAGTGGAAATGAGATATTAGGTTTTGTGAAGAGCTAAGTGCTACCAGTTTATGACTTTTACAGTCACTGTATTTTACCGGTATTGCCTTGATTTAGATCGATCATGCTGTTTACCAGTTAGTGCAGTCTTTGCAGTTTAAGTTGTTAAACAAGTTTTTGTCTATACTGATTCACACCCCCTCTCAGTATATGTTGGATATTTACTATTCATCATTATTCATCAAATATATGTACCTTGAAGCTTATCCATGCATTGGGCTTCTCCAAGAAAGCTCTTGACCCTAAAAAGAAGGTCACTATAAAAGCCTATGATGATGAAGAAAGTTCATCCAAAGGAACAATTGTACTACCCATTCAAGTAGGACTGGTGCAAAAAGACACAATGTGCCAAGTCTTGGACACAGATTTGACATACAACATACTCTTGGGTTATCCTTGGATACATGAAATGCAAGCGGTAGCTTCCACATAACATCAATGTCTCAAATTCCCCTACAACAAACAAGAGATCTCGATATCAACAAACAATAACCCCTTTTAGTACTGCAATGCTATGGGGGAAACTCAAAATGTTTTGGTTCCACACAACAGAGAGGCCCAAGCTTCCTCATCATCCAACAATCAAGAGAAACTCAATTCGGTCCATAGACTTTGAGAAGAAGATGAAGATAAAGGACCAAGGTATGGGGAGTACTCTTTTGAACCCCCATATCTATCAAAATTGCCAACCTCGCCAAAATCTCATGGACAACCTTCCACATCAAGACACCAAGCAGCACAACCCATCAAGAAATTTGATGGTAAATTTATCCAAATCAACACAGTTGCAGAAGAATCAGAAGACAAGGACATCCTCAACTGGCTATACAAGGATGAGGAAGAAATAAGAGATGCTGCACTAGAAATGGTCGTTCCCACATAACAGTATGGAAATGGGTTCAAAATCATGCAAAGAATGGGATACAAAGGAAAATGACCTATTAGAAAGCATCAATAGGGCATCATAGAACCCATACAACCCCATCCACAACTTGCAAAAGACAAATCAGGACTTGGGTATGGCCAACATATTCAACTTGTGCAAAAGAGAGATCACCATCAGAAACTCCAATGGAGAGAAAAGGTGACACAAAACAAAGAATCTTGGCAAGAGGTGCTACACCAAGTAGCTGAAAAGACCAGAAAAGAATAAGAGCATGAAGAAAATGAGAAGTGACAAGAAGAAATCTTTATCCAAAGAGATGATGCTTCTTATTAAAAAGTACATCATGTACAAGCACATGAACAAACTGAATTCGAGCTACAACCTAAGGATATTGCTACTCAAAGAAGGGAAACTATGTATGAGAAAATCCAAAGAGTACAAACAAGCACACATCTTGAATCAACACAAGCCACCCAACTTGTATCGATTATCAGTGAGCTCTTTTCTCCATACAATATGCATGTCCGGTTCAATGGGGTAAACTTGGATAGCAATTCTGAAATAGATTCCAATGAGTATGTATGGGACACTTGTTGTGATATTATTGAGGATATTGAGGTGGGTACAATCCACACCTATAAACTCATTCCTTATGAGGGACAAGGCTCAAGATCTAGATCATTTGAATTCAGACCATAACATATCTATGGGGCTAGCAAGAATGAGCAACTTTAATATGAAAGAGGCAATATCGACGAGAGTATCATCCAAAACCTTGAGACTGTTATAGACCCCACCCATTATACTGACAACTATGACAATATCTATATCATGACTCTTACAATGATGGATCTTGACCTACCAAATGACTCCCTACCTCTCATATATCTCAACCTTATAGACTGGGAAGAACCTAAACACATTGACATACCAATATTCCAAAATGATGAGGCCATCGTTCAATACCTCTGCTCCATCAACCCTAAAACATTCTCCACCTGTGAACCACATAATGATATCTACAATCAGGAGACTACCTAGTCTCTCAGTCGCAAATAAATAAAATTAAAAATTGATGTAATGGTGAAAACCATCTAATGGCAGTGTTGGTGTAAATAATTATTCATCATGGATAGTATTACACTTTACTTAAGTTTACTTAGGTACATGCATTTCATAGTAGTTTGGGTATGAGACACTTGGGTGTTTGTGCCACATTGGGATAGTGTGTGTAGGAGAAATTCCACCTTTTATGGTGTTGATCTTGTTGTTACACTCCACATTCAGTGGGTGATCCACCTCATGTGGACTATTATATTATTTCTCCTACCTACCCACACCTATTTCCTACCTACCCTTGTTTTTTATTGAGCCACATGTCATGTTTGTGTGCTCACATATCCCTAGCCTTGCCTATGTAAGCAGGCTCACCTACATTGTATGTAATTGATATTATTGATCATTTTCTATTGATGAGAATACAATTTATTCTTGTCCTATATTGTGTCTCTATTTTGTACATTTCATTGAGCTCTTGATCTTGGCAAAATCTCACATGGTATCAGAGCCATTAGAGCATCATTGATTCGTCTTGAAGAGGCATTATTGCGACGTCAAGAGGCAGATATGAGGAGCAACATCTTTTGGAGGCGTCCTAGACCAGATCCGACCTTGCCATTGCGTCCAGAAGGTCATTTCCATGAATTTTGGTTATAAAGTTGGCCTATTTTGGTGAGAAATTTTTTTTCGCTAATTTTGCTATTATTGTATGAATTTCAAATTTTTTTTTTAGTTTTTTCTAAAAAAATGAAAAAAAAAAAAAAAATTTTTGAAGAAAAAAATTTCGGAAAAAAATTTTTCGTCAAAAAAAGTTTAAAAAAAAAAATCAAAAAAATTATTGTTTTTGGGGGGTCCGCAGACCCCCCCTGGTGATCTCCGTGACTCGCAAGGTTTGCAGGTTCGTGCATCGTACCCTGCAATTGGGGCACCCACCGTCCGTACCCTCCTCAGCGCTCTGACAACCCCTGCGACCTGTCGACCATTGTCCGTGTACCTCCTCGGCGACGATCTCCCCGGCTCGGCCTCTACGGATCTTCTCTGCCCCATGCGTCCTCTGGTGGCATCCTTCTCTGCCGCCCATCCTCGGGCATTGTACCTGCTGCTGGCTGGCAGTTGACCCTGCCAGCCTAATGGACTCCTCCCGCCGGCCGTTGCATTTTTTGACGAACCTCCTCCTCCCGCCACATCAGTAGCCACGTCACCCGCCATGCAGAGCACACGCAGACCCTGCCATGTCATTTTTTGGCCACGTCAGCAGCCCAGTTGGCTGCCAAATCACCCTGCCACGTCAGATTTCCATACTGCCACATAATATTTTTCGGCCAACCAAATCGCGCCACGTCATCAGTCTGTACTATACGGACGCCCAGTCAACAGGGAGGTGAAGTTTTCATGACGGTCATACGGCCGTCAAATTTAACCCCGTAGTTCGCTGATGTCATCATTTTTTCAAAAATTTTGCAGGCCCCTCTCATTAAGCTTTTTGATTTTGCAGTTCAACTTCAAATGGCCATATCTTGCTCATTTTTGCTCCTTTTTTGGTGCAATTTTTTTTGAAATGGGCTAGAATTTTGTGTAATTTCATATGGTGGAATTATTTTCTAATTTTGATGGACATATTTTTCAGAATTATCAGTTTTTGGTGACTATACCTGTCCAATCCCTGTTTCTGCAACTTCCAAGTCTCCGTTCGGGCTCATACGAACTCCTTTTCAGGTGCCATTTTTTTTGAAAGTGCGTTATTTTTTGTCTACTCTCAGAATATGCTATCAGTTTGCAGCAATTGTGGGTAGAAATTGTACTTTCATCATATGGTCTTATTTGGCTAATTTGGCATTTGTATTGCATAGATCTATCTTTTTGATCTTTTGCTTTGTAGTTCTTAGCCTATTGGGGCAGTTGTAAAACAAAATCAGAAGTCCACCTTGCCATTGTTTGCAAGTGGCCTATTGTACACGCACTACATATAAAGTGCCAAAATCATCATTTTTAGGGGGGTACTTTGATTGACTAAATTTGGGGGGGTGTATCTTGTGCTTTTGTGCTATTGTGGTCCTTCCTTTTGCTGCTATGGGTTCTTCTAAGTTTCCTCTATTAACTCCTCATAATTATGCTACTTGGAAAATTGATGCATGGAGTAAACTTATGGAAAAAGGACTCACTCATTACATTGATGGAACTATTGTTGCTCCCGCTGATCCTAAGGTTGATCCAGTTGGTCACTTGGATTGGCTCACTAAAAATATCATGGCAACTAGTACCTTAAGAAAGTATGTATCAAAGGATCTCATTTTTCATATTGAGAAGTGTACTCTATTCAAGGGTGCTTGGCAAAAGTTTCAAGACTTGTATGGTCAAGTTGATGAGATTAGGGGATATCAAATTGATAGTGATCTCACCATGTTAGATCCCAAGAACTTTGATACTATACAAGATTATGTCACTAAGGCAAATGAGTTGAGGGCACAACTCAAAGATTGTGGCATTGATAAGAAAGATACTCAATTGATATTCAACTTGATAGGCAAGCTTCCACAAGAATATGCAACATTTGTTTCTAGTTTCCAAACCCATAGGATGACAATGGGTTCAAGCTACACAATGCCTACATTTGATTCTTTCAATGAAATTTTGATGATGGAACGAACTAAGTTGATAAGCATGGGCATTCTTAAGGCTTCTAAGTCTCAAGCATTAGTGGCAAATCAAGGGAACAAAGGAAATCAAGGAAAGGACAACTCAAACAAGAAGAAATGGCAATCAAAGCCTAAGGACAAAACATCATCTTCTCCACAACAAGGAGATACATCCTCTTCTAAGAGAGATAATTCACCAAAGAGGGAGAGACCTACTTGTGCCTATTGTAAAAAGGTTGGTCATGAGGAGCATCGTTGCCATTCTAAGAAAATTGATGAGCTCACACATATCCTCAAAAAGCATAACATTGATTTGCCTAAAGTCTACAAGAAGGATGATTCATCAACTTCCACTTCCTCACATTCAAAAGGAAAAGGGAAAGCATTCATGGCTTCTACAAGTGGGAAGACTCACTCTTTTGGGACAAGAAAAGGAAAAGCTCTATGTGCTACTATCAATCATGATTCAGAGAGATGGCTTCTAGATTTAGGGGCTTCTCATCATATGGCATCTTCACAGTCTATGTTCTCTACATTTGAGCCTTGCACCATGCCGCAGATTTTGATGGGTAGTCATACATACATGAATGTGATTGGGAAAGGATCTATTGACATTAGGGATAACTCCTTAAATGATGTGTTGTGTGTACCCCACTTGACAAACAATCTCCTTTCTATCTATCAAATCACACATGGCACAACTAAGAGAGTCATGGAGTTCACACCTAACTCAGTTTTCATTAGACTTGGAGACTAGAGCTATCATTGCGACTGGGGTGGTTGATCATGCATCTCGGTTATACTCCTTTTTAGATTTTGTTGATGATGATGATTTCACATTTGATGACTGTACACATGATGATCACACTTCTTGTGATGGTTCAGATTTTGAGGAGAACTTTGGGCACTTGAACATGGGGATTCTCACATGTGACCCCATTCTTGAGCCTTGTATTTCATCTCCTCATATTGATATCACATCACCTATTGCACCTGATGATGCAGATAGTGCGACAGTTTTGCCTTCATGTGATTTAGTGCAGCAGGATATTCATTGTCTTCCAGCTTCAGATCATGGGATGATTACTTGACAGACATTGCAGGTTTGTTTGTAGAATCCTACATTACAGATTTGGGAGACATCATTGATGACATTCATCTTCTCTTTGATGAAGGTGATCCTTCTTCGATTGTTGCGAGGGAACACTCTAACCCTCTTGTTCATTCTTTACATGATCATTCTTTCAAGGTTGACATGATTGTGGATACTTATGTACAATAGTTGGAGGAGGTCTCTTTATGTTTAGAGGAGACATGTGAGTCTTTGGGACATGTTCTACATCCATCTCCACTAGATCTTGGAGTGCCTTTTTCAGCAGTGTGGCATAGTTTACCACCTTTGGAGGGGGTATCTTTCAACATCGACATGGGGACACTTGAGCAGTTTTCAGAGATTCCAATCATCATGAGTTTTCTTCATACATCTTCCCTTCATGATTGGGGAGACTTCATGGATACACCTTTGGTTTTGTTTCTTCCTAAGGGGAGGAATGTTGTTCGACGTTCGTGGAGTAGTTTCTTCATACATCGAGCTTCTATCATTGGTGCAGATTCCACATTGAGGGGGGGCTTCCTAGTCTCTCTTCTTCTTCTCTCATATGGGGGGGACTTTTTCCTCACATGGGGTTTTGTCCTTCACATTCTTCTATGAGAGTTCTGTTGTATAGCTTTCATCTCTCTTTTGGGGGAGGGTTTTTTCCCATTGGGTTTTTCTCTCTTTCCCCACTTTGTGATAGATTTCATTGCATTGGTTTGCATGCATTTGCATTTGTACATGGGTACCTAACATGGCCTAGTAGCCGAGACCCATCTTGCATTGCTTAGTTGCATTGTAGACTTAAGTGCATTCCCCTAAGTTGCACTTAAGGGGGGGTGTTGGTGTAAATAATTATTCATCATGGATATTATTACACTTTACTTAAGTTTACTTAGGTACATGCATTTCATAGTAGTTTGGGTATGAGACACTTGGGTGTTTGTGCCACATTGGGATAGTGTGTGTAGGAGAAATTCCACCTTTTATGGTGTTGATCTTGTTGTTACACTCCACATTCAGTGGGTGATCCACCTCATGTGGACTATTATATTATTTCTCCTACCTACCCACACCTATTTCCTACCTACCCTTGTTTCTTATTGAGCCACATGTCATGTTTGTGTGCTCACATATCCCTAGCCTTGCCTATATAAGCAGGCTCATCTACATTGTATGTAATTGATATTATTGATCATTTTCTATTGATGAGAATACAGTTTATTCTTGTCCTATATTGTGTCTCTATTTTGTACATTTCATTGAGCTCTTGATCTTGGCAAAATCTCATAGGCAGTATTAGATCATGAAAAAGTAAAAACAAAGGACGTATTTGATGGTGAAAACCTCTTTGAGGTGCCTGAAGATGAGAGACTTGACACTCTTCCTAAACATTACCAAGAGAGATCACCCATCTTGATTGAGCTAACTCAATCAATAAATATCAGCACTGAATTAGCATCAAGAACACATACATCTGGGA
The DNA here is from genome assembly GCF_030272615.1 of Cryptomeria japonica. Lineage (NCBI taxonomy): Eukaryota > Viridiplantae > Streptophyta > Pinopsida > Cupressales > Cupressaceae > Cryptomeria > Cryptomeria japonica. The sequence continues at coordinate 418,443,059 of NC_081414.1, forward strand.
AAATCACTAACGAAAATAGAAAAACCTGACTTTGTCAAATTATTCAAGGAGAAGCAAATCAACTTTGCTTAGTCTTCTGCAGACATGCCAGGGGTAGATCCAAATCTCATCATGTATCACTCGTAAATCTCTCCTAGAGCTAAACCTGTCAAACATAAATTAAGGAAGATGAACCCACATGTCACCATATTGGTTAAAGTAGAACTGAAGAAGTTACTTGATGTAGGATTCATCTGACCCATTGATTATGCGGAATGGATCTATAACATTGTGCTAGTATCTAAACTAGATAAAAGCATAAGGATTTGTACAGACTTCGGGGATCTCAACAAGGCTTGTCCGAAGGATGACTTTTCTTTACCAAGCATGAACACTATTATTGATCTAACAACAAGACATGCTATTTCATCCCTCATGGATGGTTTTTCTGGCTACAACCAAATCAAGATAGCTCTAGAAGATAAGGATAAAACTGCATTCACATGTCCATGGGGTACATACTGTCGGAATGTCATGCCTTTTGGCTTGAAAAATGCTGGTGCAACCTATCAGAGAGAAATGAAAACAATCTTCCATGACATAATGCATACTTTTATGGAGGATTACGTAGATGATTTGCTAGCCAAATCATTCACAAGAGCATAACACCTGGACATTCTGGATAAAATCTTTCAATGACTAGAGCAATTCAATGTCAGATTGAATCCTAAAAAGTGTGTTTTTCGGGGTCACATCCGGAAAACTCTTGGGCTACATTGTATCAGAAAAAAGGCATCGAGGTGGATCCAACAAAGGTTCAGACTATCAAGGAAATTCCACCTCCAAGGAACATTAGCCAGCTATGATCTCTTCAAGGTAGACTACAATCTATCAGAAGGTTCATTGCTCAATTGGTGGACAAATATCTCCCATTCAACCATCTACTTCATAAAAATGTACCTTTTCAGATGGGAGGACAAGTGTGCAGAATCATTCCATCAGCTGAAGCAATATCTCATGAATCCACCCATTTTAGTACCACCAATAGTGGGAAAGCCACTCATCCTCTACATATCAGCAATGAAAGTGTCACTAGGGGTATTACTAGCACAAGAGGACTCAACAAGAAAGGAAAGAGCCATCTATTACATTAGCAGGATGCTGAATGGCTATGGACTCAATTATACTTTCATTGAAAAAGCTTTCTTAGCTGTAGTGTTTGCTTCCCAAAGCTGGGACACTATATGTTAGCTCATACTATCAAGATAGTGGCAAAGATTGACCCACTAAAATATCTACTCAGCAAAGCTGCTCTCACAGGGAGGTTAGCAAAATGGGTCATGATCCTAAGCGAGTTCAACATTCAATATATAGAATGGAGGGCTATCAAAGGACAAGCAATATCAGCTCAACTAGAAGAAGAATCTGTACCAGACAAAAAATGGACCCTATACTTTGATGGATCCTATACACAGAATGGATCATGTGTCGACATCTTGTTCGTCACTCCAGAAGGGCACACAATTATGATATCCTATAGATTGATGTTCCCATGCACCAATAATATCGCCAAGTATGAAGCTCTAGTGACAGCTATCAAAGTAGCCATGGAATGGAAAATCACAGAATTAACAGTCTATGGGGACTCTCAATTAGTTATCAATCAAATCAATGATGATTATCAGACAAAAGATGATAAGAGGATGCTATAAAATTACATGGTAGATGATTTTAAGAAATAATTTGTACACATCACATTTGAGCAGATTCCAAAGCTAAACAATAGAGCTGCTGATGCAATGGCCACTATCTCCTTGCTCCTACAAATTTCGGATAAACAAAATTGCTACGAGTTCCTAGTGGAGCAATTGTTTTCCCTGGCCTATAATAATTCAAAATCCCAAGTCATCTTTTCCCTAAATGGTTATGTTTCCCCCTTATACGTGAATATTTATGCCTACCTCAAAGACAATACCCTCCCACCAGACCTATCTCATAACAAGAAACAAAGCTTTATCCAACAAGCAGCCCGCTATACCTTAACTGCTAATACGCTTTATCGCCAAGGTCTTGATGGTACTCTTCTTCGATGCCTCGACTGTAATGAATCTGAATCCACCTTACATGAGCTTCATGAAGGTATTTGTGGCATGTATTTAGGTGGTCCTACTCTTGCCAAGAAACTACTAAGGATGGGATATTATTGGCCAACAATGGAAAAAGAGTCCTATCAATTTGCTAGGAAATGCCCTAAGTGTCAATTTCATGGTAACCTCATACATGCACCAACGCAAGAGTTGCAACCATTCACTACTTCTTGGCCTTTTTGTCAATGGGGACTCGACTTAGTGGGAAAGATTCATCCTTCCTCATCAAATGTACACAAGTTCATCATCACGATGACCGAGTACTTCACCAAATGGATTGAGGTAGTTCCATTGACTATGGTAACTGGCAAATAGATAGCCTCCTTCATTCTGAATTACCTCATCTATCGGTACGACATCCCTAGTTCCATTATCAAAGATAATGGAAGACTTTTCAAGAATAAAGATGTACAAGAGCTTTGTGAGATATTCCATATCCAACATTGCTTTTCAACACCTAATTATCCACAAGGGAATGACCAAGCAGAGGCCTCAAACAAGACAATCTTGAAAATCCTCAAAAAGACAGTGAATGATGTTAGTAAAGATTGGCATGTCTAGCTTAATCCTGCGCTTTGGGCCTACAAAATGAGTATCCACACTCCTACAAGAGCTACACCATACTCATTGGTGTATGAATTAGAAGCTATCCTACCTATTGAGGTAGAGATTGCATCACTCTGAGTATAATTAAAAGGCCTTCTTCTAGATGAGGAATATTGAGTCAATAGGTTGCAAGAGCTCGAGCTACTAGATGAACATCACCAATGTGCCTTTGATCATATCAATTCATATCAACAATGAATATGCAAAAGATACAATCTCAAAGTCATACCAAGGGCATTCAAAATTGGTGACCGGGTCCTAAAGGAAAATCCCCAGAATCAACAAGATCGAGAAAAGAAAGGGAAATTTGAACCCAACTAGTTAGGACCCTTTGTCATCATATAAGCTTATGGATCAGGAGCATATCGGTTATCAACTTCAGAGGGGATGTACTTGATGAGCCAACCAACAACATCCATCTAAATAAATTCTACACTTGAGTCATCCAATGCATGGATCAAGCAAAAAAGGAAAAAAAAAGACAAGTATAAAAAATCATCACTAAGGTGAAAACCTAGAAAATAGACACCTTGTGGCACACAAAAAAATGAAAAACAAATAAAAAAGTGCAATAAAAACAAGTGGTGAAAACCTGGCAACAGGCACCATTTGTGAGTGAGCAACTCCTCAATCTATCAATACTTGCATCATGTCTCTGGTTCCATCTGATCTAAGCCAATAGTCATCACAAAACTCTTGTACACACAACGTTATCCCATACATACTTAGCATAGTCACTGTCCTTGGTTATTTGAATCAGTTATCCGACTCATATCCCACCATGGCTTGGTGATTAGTGTAAATATCCATATCTAAGTTGTATCAACAACAAGGGGCAAAATCCTGACCTTGCTGGGGACATTTTTCCTTGAGGGTTGTAGAAATCCGACCAAACATGTAGCAAGACAACAAGTATATGAACAATTGATAGTGACCACAATAATGGAAGGAGGATAGACATCAAGGAATTGAACTAATTTTAACTTAACAAAAGATCTATTTGCAAGATGTTTTATTTGACAAAATACTTTTTAGATGGCATGCATGTTTACTTATAGTTGTTGATTTTTGCTTATCATATCTCCTAAGTGACTCAAGGATGTCTCAATGACTCGATAATCAAGAAAGGAATGTGATGTTTTCTTTGTCTGCGGTTTGGGAGTGAAGCCTTCTACTATACCAATTTGTCCGACGACGTGATCGGGTAACATATCACTAAAGACATTTCGGATTTGTATGGGACTAAGGTTAACTCTTGTCTGTTTTACGCAAGAAACACTCAGGTCATCTTGGTTCAACTATACCTTGACGCTTGTGTCATCTTGCAATATCAAAATTCATGTAAGTTATACTCAGGTCATTATGGTTAATTATACCATGATGCTTGTATCAACTTTCAACAAACCAAGGCCCGATGATGAAAACAAAGGAAGCACTGGCACTTTGATCAAAACAGATGGAAACATTTGGGAATGAGAATGCATTAGTATCATTTCATTATCATTATCATCTTAATATTTAATTAGGTTGAATATCATTTTAATCTTGCATTAGTATCACTATCATTACCATGTCATCTTAATCTTGCATTAGTATCATTTCATTATCATTATCATTTTCATCATACATCTCATTTTCAAGATACGTCTCATATCATACATCTCATTTTCAAAATACATCTCACATCATACATCTCATTTTCAAGATACATCTCACATCATACATCTCATTTTCAAGATACATTTCATGTTTCAAATCATTATCGCATAATGCATATCATATCAAGAACATTTGGCATTCTAGATCACATTATCCAAAGCACATAAAAGAACAAAACATGTTTGAAACATTTGCACAATCATAAGCATCTGTAATCATGAAATCCAAACATCATAGGAATATCACCTTCCAAACATATAGTATCAATTAGGCATACATCACAATCGTCATAGAATCATGTAGATGATAAAAATAAAAAATGCACACATCATCTGTATCATCATCCAAGAAAAAGTCATATAGATCAAAGGCATATCATATGGCTCATTGAAATCAAAGTAGCTACATCCATAATATGTATAAACATATCTACTATCATATCATCATGCATATGTGTGACCACATGCTGATCCAAAGGAAAATCAATGATACAAGTCAGATCCAATCATCAGTGAAATAATAAAATGTCCAAAGTCCCTAGACATCATATCAATAACAGTCCATCAAATCAAACAACATCAATATCAATCAAATCAATGAACATCAATAATGAATGAGATCATGAGAGCATCATAATGGAACATCAATGAGTATCATATCAATGGGATCAAAATACAACAATGTACCATATCAAGAGAGAGAATTGAAATACAATGATGTCTGTATATATCAATAAATACATCAGGGTACAATATCAACATCTATGATCATAGTCAAGGGGTAGGATCAACATGACCACCTCCAAAACCTGCTAACTAAGAGCTCAAGCTACCTGCACCTGTGTTGCTGCTAGGGGAATCTATCCTAGGTCCCATGATCCCCTCACTGCCCCCATGTTTGCAAGATCCACCCTGCTGTGAACTGGTTGCATAGGTAGTAGCCCGCTGAGCTATCGACACTGTCGCAAAGTACAAATCCATGTAATAAGTGGCCCACTCAGAGTGATAGAAAAGACTCTGGATAGTCTTGCGTGCCACTCCCTGTGTGGTGACTTGACGTAGGGTTTGCACTAGCTCCTTTGCCCAGACCCAACAATCCCTCTCCGTATCTCGCTCAGCTATGAGCTGAGCAATTTGTGCCTATGCCACCTACAAACCTTGTTGAGCACTATCCCTCTCAGCCATGGCACTACCCCTCTTAGCTCCAGTCAAGTCCCACTCTAAAGACACCGTGGTCACCTGTGTCTACAATTGTGTCACCTGTGCCCAGGCTTGTGTAAGTTGACCCTATATCATTGGAAGCATGGCCTATAAACCTACTAACTATGCCTGATGCTAATGCAGAGGCACTCTAATCTATACCATCTGTGGCTGTGATGACTGTAGATCCTAACCACCAACCTGTTGAGGGGCAGGTGGGGGCATATATATCCTCTATTGGTAAGAAAGTGGTTTTACATCCTCCTCCTCCTCCTCCTCCTCAACTACCATCCCTCCAAATACAATCAACCCTCATCCTCCACCATCCTCCTTAGACTCAATCTCCTCACTAGAAGAATCATCAGTCTCTCCCTCAGATTCGTCATCACTTGAGATCTTCTCAACCTCCACTGCAACAACATCCTCAAACTGCACTGGCCCTCCTAATCCCAACTGTCACATCCACCCACCTCCTCTCCCCCTCACACCCTTCCCACCACCCCTCCCATCTCCTCCCTCATCTCCTCCTCCACCCTCACCACCACCTACTCCCTGGTCATGACTAGTCACACCACCTCTACCTCCTCTCCCACCCCTCCTTCCTCTCCCTCATCCTCGCTGGCCACTTTGATGACCTCCACCTTAGCGCCCTCATCATCATCATCATCATCATCAACCTCCTCAAGTGTAGGAATAAGATCTCTTGGCCCTGTAAGTCATGGGAACATGTGTGTCATAAAAGACTAAGCATACTCATCTGTCATGCCCGCATCAGATACGTCCACCTGCATGTTCCATACATATAAGGGCAAGGAATAGAACTCGGCCCAAGCTATGGAAAAATATAGTGTCAGCCCCCAATATGTCCTCTCCTTGTGCACCCTAGCATACACAGTTATCTCCTGCAACATAGGTTGCATGCAACCAAACCGTTGGTATACCTGAGGAAGAATGAACTGTTGTACAACATAGGGGGTTTTACCCAACAAAACCTTTCTAAAAAACAAATATGGCACCTCAAATCCATCCTTGGGCCAAGGCTCACAAAGCCGATATAGCCTCCACACCACTGCATCCATATCATCTAAGGCCCGTCTCCAATACTCCAACTTCCCGAGCATGGGTTGGGAAGTGATCTGGCCATACATCATCACATAGGGTGCTCTTGCTAGTCTGAATCTATCTCCAATCAGATGAGTCATTTCTATATGCTCCCATGCTCAAATCTGTAGTAGGGTGCACCCGAAAGCTATACTGGCCGCCTCATCATAGACAATCTAGTGAAGCTCATGATATAAGTGAGAAAGAAGACATATACCCCAAGCATATCATGTGCATAGTTACACCATCTACCATAGAACCTGACCCCATCCAAATGACAAACCATGAGCCCTCCTATCAAGAATCAAGAAGCTATCGATCAAGCCTACCAATACTGAAGGGAGTGGGGCATAACTATCCACCATGTCCTACTAGGCCACTGAATAACCAAAAATATGTGGATCACCAAACACATCCTGTAGAGAATTTGTCCTACCAACATCCTCCACATCATACATGACCAGCTCTTCTGTAATTGAAATCTAAAGAATCCGATAGACATCCTCAGGTGTCACTGTAATCTCACCCATCAATAAATTAAAGGTGTTATGCTCACTGTGCCACCTCTCGACTAGCGTGGTGAGTAGACCCCTATTCTTCTGATAGGAAGGCATCTCTAGCAAGTGTATCAAACCACAAACCTCTATAACTACTAAATAATTGACAATCAAACAATCTCTCATCAACAAGGTCTTCGGGTATTTCTCTCAAAACTGAAGAACCGCTCGATGGACCTATATCAACAAGGGGGCATTATATCAGTTTTATTTATCCTAAGCAATCAAGCAATCAACAATCAAACAACAAGGGTATCTATCAAGTGATGATAGTCACGACATCACACAAGGACTATCCTATCAATCAAATAAAAACCATATCAAAATCAAGCTTCATATCAAGAATCAATCGATCGGTCCCATCAAAAACCAAAACAAGTCCCATATCGAAAACCAAAACAAGTCCCATATCAAAAACCAAATCAAGACCCATATTGAAAACCAAGCATCATATGGGAAAACCAAGTTCCATATCAACAACACGATCCATATTGAAAACCAAGTTTCATATCGACAACAAGATCCATATCCAAGACCAAGTATCATATCACAAAAAAAGTACCATATCAAACACAAGAACCATATCGCAATCAGGACCCATATCGACAAGAACCATATCGAAATCAAACCCATATTGAATTCAGAACCATAATGACTTTGACCCATATCGAAATCAAACTCATATAAAAAATAGACCCATATCAAAAATTGACCCATATCAACAAGTGACCCATATCGACCTTGAAACATATCGACTTTGACCGATGTGATCCATATCAAAATTTGAACCATATCAAACTAAATCATATTGACAACCGACTCATACCAGCCCACAACACAAAAATCAACATCACATCGACACAAATGACACAAATCGACACATCGACAAGGTGTAAAACTTCATAACGAACCCAAAAAGCAAAATTGCACATGTCAAAAATTTCTTAAAATTCAAAAAATTGCACGTTGTTTCATATGCGCTAAAAAATACATCAAATGTGCTATTTAATCCATCAAATGCGCTATTTTATCATCAAATGAGCTATTTTATCAATCATATGCACTAAATTGTTTATCATATGCATGAAAATAAACTTGATATGCACGATAATGTTGATCATATGTGCTAAAAACCTAATCAAATGCGCTAAAAAAATTACTGTATGCACTATGGAAATATTCAAATGCGCGAAAAGAAAATTTGGATGCGCTAAAAGAAAAATCAAAAGCACTAAAAGATTCAAAAATAAAAAAAGGTGGAAAAAGTAAACCCTAGCGCTAAAGTTTTTCAAAATTCTAGCAAAAATCGACTAAAATTTAAGCTACAAATTCACGAGAAGGGTTAGAAAATCAAACTCACCAGTGGGCCGTATTTCAGAGGCCGCTAATATCGCCAAACTCGCTTGAATTGATGCAAATGGTAGGGGGGTGCCATTTCTCCTCTCCACTCTCGAGCTCCAATTCTCAACAGACAAGTGCACAAATGAGGTGGAAATGGGCCCTTGGAGGCTTATATAGCCCATGCTGACGCAGGTAGCTGTGATGCCTCAGTGGACATGTGGGGCATGTACGCGCTATCTCCACATAGTCCTATCCCCATTTTTAAATATCACTTTTTAATAAAATGTATTGGGCAATAAAATTTTGAAAAATTCAAAAAAAATTCAAAAATTCAAAAAATTCAAACAAAAAAAATTCAAAATCCAAAATATCAAAAATCAAAAAATTTAAAAATCATCGCACTTCGCATTACTCTCTCAGAAACCGTAATTTTTCTCAATTTATCGCCTGAGGGGGCATATCATCATTATCATATCAAATCTCCATATTAGTCTTTTATCAGCTCCATATCGACCAATCAATTCCACATCAGTGTATCATATCGAAATCAATTTTTCATATCTAAGGAATCATATCGACAATTTTGACGACAAATTGAGCATTTTTCTTTGAATCCACATGTGGTCACAGGTTGACTCAAAGAGGGGCAAAATGTAGACACCTAAAAGTTGCACAATGAATTAAGTGAATTTTATTCATTTAATTATCCCTAATTATTCCAATTAATTAAATTAAGATTTAATTAATATTCCTATTCTTCTAATTGAACTTTTAATCAAATTAAAGATTCGATTAAATCTCCTTCTTCTAGCCTAACCTATTAATTAAACTAAGGTTTGATTAAGTACCCTTAAACATTTGATTAAATAAATCTTATTTATTTGATTAAAATCCCTTTTTCCCCTTTTGATTAAATTCACATTTAATTGAAAATCCCCTTTGCAAATAAATAAATCATTATTTATTTGTAAATAGTTCCCCCACTTGCAAAATCCTACAAATGCAAGTCACATCCCTTTTGGCTAAATTAAACCATTTTAATTTTTTAAAATATCTATTTTCCCTCACCCACTTGCGAAATCCTACATCTCCCACTTTCCTCCATAATCATCCTTCTAAAAACCTCCTAATCCCATCCTTATCATATCTAATCTCCTAATCATGTCCTTTCCCTAAATTTGGGGGAGTCACTTCTCCAAATTTTGAAGAAAGTCTTCAAAATGCATTTAAGACTTTATCTATTTCAACAAGTTAACTTCTTGAGTCTTCCAAACATGTAAGGCTCTTACATAAACCACTAGTTGTTTTCCTCTTTGAGTAATTTAGCCTCCAAGGTCTTCAAAAGGCATGTAATGCCTCTTACAAGCCCACACCCCTTAGCCATGATGGTTGTCACTTTAACCATTTTCCCATGTTGCACAAGAGTTTACCTCTTGGGTAATAGCATGCCTCTATGGTTAATGAGATTATCGAATGATGTCACTCCTTAAGGTTATCCCTAATTGCTTTCTTAGCATCTAATGCTTGTTTAGCATCCTCTCAAGCCCTCTCAAGGTGACATTTGTCAACTTGGGATTGGATTGAATCTCTTCCATGGATTGATAAATTTCAATCCTATCCCTTGTTGAGATTATTCAATCTCAACCATCCATTTCTCTATTTTGCCTATAAATAGAGCTCATTTCTTCAATCCAAAAAATCCCAATCTTGTGCATCAAAATTATAGTCTTTTGCAGGTTATCAAAGGAGCTCATTGGTCACCTTCAAGCATTCAAACCTTCTATCATTATCATCATAGCATTTAGCTTAATTGAATTATGTTTTAGATCATATCAATTACATGCTTTTTCATATTCATCAAGCTTAATTAGCTCATCATAATCTTCAATTTGGAATTAACTTAACCTCGTATCATTTCCACCATCTTGATCGTCACTAGGTTTTCATCTTGCATCCTTAGATTTTATTCATATCATCATCTTAGCAAATCACTAGGATCTTAGTTGCATTTATTTTGATCCTAGAATCATCATTTAAATCTCGATCTCTAGGTTGACATCCAAGAGATCAAGTGCTCTTCCGAGTGAGGGCCACCTTGAATCTTAAGGATCTTTAGGTATAGAGGAGCATGGAACGATTTTGAGAGTTTTTGGTTCACTAATTTTGGTTCACTAACATGTTTTTGTTATTACTAACTCTAATGCAATGTTTCATGTGTGTGTTTGAGGTGTTTTCTCCCACTGCAGGATGATCCCACATTTCCAGCATACACATATCAACACTTGCTCATTATCATGGCGATTCCTCTTTTCATTTACTACCACTACTTAATTAAATAATTTACATTATTTAGGTAATTAGGATATTGTTCATCCATTTGTTTCAAAATAAATAAATAAATCCATCTTCACTTATTTCTCCATAAATAATAGAAAAAAATTATTATTTCATTGTAATTCCTCCATGATTTCCTCCAATTTTTAGTCTGCATAAGTAATTGGCTAAAGTAAATAAATACAAATGATTATTTATTGTCACCAATTTTAGAGATATTAAGGAGCATTTATAACTCTTCTTGACTATTCTTAGTTGATAAAAATTCTCCTCTCATGTTAATCAAGATAAAATCTTCACCATTCATCCCTATCCAAACATCCATTATCTTCAAATCTTGACAAGTACGTACTACAAAAAATTATGCACATCCATAAGAACACATACCTATTGCCTCTCGAGCAAATCAACTTCAATGCAGAGGATTTTACATTGGTAAGATTGTTATGAAATTATTTTATTTTAACTCTCTCTAGCTCAATCAAAGCTATGGTTTGATTTAAATAAGAGGTTTTATTATTACTTTGATCTTCTTGTTTTTTTCTAAATCTTGCAGATACATTTAGTACTAACCCCTCTTGGTCAATGTCCTCTATTTGTTTATTTTAAATTATAATGGTCTAGGTGACCTTTAATGCTTTGGTCATATTGTTAATGATGCTCCCTCATCTCCTCCTCATTGTACTTTACATTTCTTCCTCCCCCCCCTCTGGTGCAGGAGCATCGAGTGAACCGAGTGTACCTCCTGATTCCAATGACCTATATGGGGTCAAATATGAACATTTTGAGTTCTAGATGCTTTCTTGTGTCAAATAAGGTCTAATTAGACCAATAGAATTGTAATAAGGTTATTTTACCATTCATGTAATCAAGTTGTCTAGATGGTCCTAGAAAGGTCCCGATTTGGCCAATATTGTGCAAATGAGTCAAAATGGATCAAATTGATGTAATAATGTAAAAGTTGGTTCCAATGGTCCTTTCATGTCTATTTGGACCTATTTCAATGTGTTTAAGGTCATGGAATGTTGAAAGTAACCAATCATTTTGGGGGACTATGATAGTTTGGAGTCTAAGTTGGTTGAGTAATGCAAAAAATGTCATATTGTCAATTTGTTGTCATGACAATTTTGCACTTTTTGTAAGTCGTGATTCTCCAATGGTCAGTTTAGTTTGAAAAAGGGTTGGAGGAGGTTGTGTTCATTTGGGGTGACACCTTTAAGGACCCCAACCCCGAAAGATGTAAGTGTGTGTTGATTTGATTGTTTTGAGAAGGAAATTGAAGCATCAAAACTATTGGAAATGCAAGAGATCGTCTAATTTCTGTTGATTGCATACTGAAGGTGGATTGGCAAGAATGATCATCATAGAGATCCTGAAACTAGATTGTTTTACCTTTGTTTTGCATTTTGTGTGAATCCTTGAAGTTATTGCTGCCCCATTCTACAAGCAAATCTCTACAGGGTAGCCTAAAACCTTCAAACTCCTAGGGTTTGATTGTAATAATTGGTTTTGGCCTATCAATCCTTAACTGAACACTTTGCCATTATAGGAGATGATAGGCCACTGTATCATATGACAATTCCAAGAGCCATTAAGAGGATGCAAAAGGGTGAAGAGGATGAAGAACTAACCCTAGAATTGGCATCTCTATGTGATAGACAAGTGTTCAGTCAAATAGGCCTAATAGCCCTAGTAGGTCTGTTAGTGCAGTACTGGTTGAGATATCTGCAAGTTAGTCTGGTACCAAAAATTGAGATATTGTTGAGAACTCCCAAAAAGGGTATCTGAAAAATATAATTTGTTTGCCTAGATCCTCAGGGTTACAAAAGTTATCACCCAATTCCTTCAAATGGAGGCCTAATTGCAACCGGTTCTATTTGTGTGCAAGTGAGTCAAAATTGATATTCTGGTGGGTCTAAACCATGAAATCCTGTTTCATTTGTGTTAATATGTTGTGAGAACACCACTCCAAGGGTTTTTGTATTGAATTGGTCAAGTGGGCCATTCAAACCCCTAAAGCCTAGTAGTAGCCCACTCATGTATGCAAAGGTGTGTGTAGTCATACAAGACTTGGGAGTGTTAGTTATTTGTAAGTGGACATATTGGAACCCTTGAGTCTATTGGAATTTTGAGTTTTTTGGTATTTTGCATCAAGATTGCAATAATGATATGTTGTCTTTGATGTCAATTGAATTGGTAAATGGTATTCATGTTATTGCTGATATTGTTGTTTTTGATATTGTCTAGTAACCGGTAAGAAGAGATTTGTGGAAGATGTTGTAAACCTGTATGTTAAGTTTTGTGAGTTGAACCAGTGTAAAGGGTTAAACCTTTCTATGTAATGTAACCGGTAAACCCTATCAATTGTTAAACCCTAACCGACCAAGTTTGATGGTTTGTTATCTGATAAGTGGTAATGATGGAGGTACGTGTGATCATTTGATTAGGGAGATATTCAAATTATTTTGGCACATTTGTTCTTGTATAGGGAAGGAGAAAAGTGGATTGCATCTAATGCACAACGCATGATGAGTTACAAAGTCCAATAGAGCGGTGATCATGGAGTGGTTGAAATTGTCTTGAAGAATGTGAAGAGATTGTCATAATTTCTAATGGTCAATATTGTATCGACTTGTTTGTAATCTCGATGATGAGAATTAGGTTTTTGCTGTGTTACCGACCTAATTGATTTCTATTTAAGGTCAATGAAGTTGTTTGTTAAGGTTGTTGGCAAGGCTGGTAGAAAACCTGTTGAGTGTATAGTTTCCAAACTGGTGAATGGATCTACACTTTGAGTGAAGGCAGACTGAAGGTTATAGAAGGATCTGATCAAGCAAAAGTAGTGCTATTCAGACAGATCAACTAAACTGTTGTTTTCTAACAATTACAACAAAAGTTAAATCCCTTAACTGGGTAATCTCTAAGAAGATTGGTTACTCATTAAATCCTCTAACAAGGTGGTCCATTAGTTTGGATTCTTAAATCCTCCAGAGAGGTTACTCCTAACAGGGTATTGTGCTTCTGATGAGGCATATTTGTAAATTTCTTAACCGGGTGATTCCTAACTGGAATTAGTTCTTAACATGACTTATTGTAAAGCTCTAACAGGATTTGTCTCCTAACAGGGCGAACTTCAAAAGAGTTCAAATAGCTATCCTTGTGAGTCTCATCTCATCATGATTTTTACCTATTTGGGTTTTCCACATATAAACATTTGTGTCAAGTGGTGAATGCTTTTGTGGTTGTGATCTTATTTGTTGATATGGTTAATCTCTGATAAGGCATGTTAAGTAGAAGCATTAAGAGATGAATATGTTGAGTTATGATTAAGCATTGTTGATATTCACAAGATTGAAGTTGTTTACTGTTAAAGTTGTCATAGTAGTTACACCGGTTGAGGTCAAGTATTCTTATGAATATTGATCTTGACTGAGATATGATTACTTTGTTTGACTGAGTTTGAGTTTGGGAACTTTGTATCAGTGTTTCAGTATACTGATTCACCCCCCGCTCTCAGTATTCTACTAGATACTTATTCTTTCATCATACCATCAATTGGTATCAAAGCGTCTCAGGTCCTCTTAATCTAAAAGCCTAATAGCTTGAGGAAAAGATCTTGTAGATCATGATGAAGAAAGAACATTCTAAGTTCAACAAAGATAACTATAGAATATGGAGTGACATAATGAAGATTTACATTAAGAGTCTTGGTAGTTAGTATTGAGAGCATATAGAAAATAAGTAAACTACACCTACTAGACCTCTGATTGATGATTAGAAGAAAGAACAACAAGAAAATCACCAATCACTAGAAGCTATTATCAGTGCCCTGTCCGATGCTGAATATGTAGATGTTCATGGTCTTGAAACTGCATATGAAGTATGGAAGAAACTAGAAGAGATTTATAGCAGTGATGAACATATTAAGATTGCCAAAGAGGAGAGTCTACGAGGCAAGTTTGACGATATGAGAATGTATGAAGGTGAGAATATCCAACAATATGGTCAAAGGATTAAAGAGATAGTTGGTGAGATAAAGAGTGCAGGAGGGAAAGTGGAAGATGCCACACTAATTAGTAAGGTACTGAGAACCTTGCTACTGGTCTATGCTATCCGAGTTGCATCTATCCAGGAGCTAAAATCCATTGATAAGATAAAGGTAACTCTTGACTCTATTATTGGCAAACTTACTACTTTTGAACTAAATGGCTATGATGTCAATGTAGAGAAATCATAATCTGCATTTAGAGCTTCTATCTCTAACCCATCTGTGAGAAGAAGTAGAGATACCGGCCATAACTATGAATCTAGACCCAACAAAGATGCTGAAGATGAAGACAAATTAGTAGAACTTGAAGCATTGTTGGAAAAATGATTGCCTAGAGGCACTGGTAATTATAGAGGTAAGCTACCTTTAAAATGTTTTGCATTCAACAAGATTGGTCATATAGCAACAAATTGCCCTAATGGTGAAAATGAATACAAGAGAGATGAATTTAATAAATACAAGGGTAAAGGAAAGATAGATTGTCTTGTAGCTATTGATAGTGGTGTTACTGATGAAGAATCAGATGATGATGCTAGTGAAGGTATTGTGTTTGTAGCAATTAAGGAAGAAATATCAGATCAGAAGGCACTAGTATCCAGAATGGATAACTCTGATGATTGGATCATTGATAGTGGTTGTTCACATCACATGACCAGTGATCGTAGAAAATTTCTTTCACTGAAGGAATTCATTGGCGGTGTTGTCAGATTTGGCAATCACTCACCCTGTATGGTTAAAGGCAAGGGAGTTATTTCTCTTAATGGGAAAAGCAGTGCTGACGATGTCTATTGGGTTGAAGGCCTAAAGAAAAATCTTCTTAGTGTGGTACAACTTAATGACAAAGGATACCCACTGGAATTCAAAAATTGTATATGCAAAATCTTTGACAACAAAGGAGAATTGATTGCAACCAGTAAACAGACTAGAGGTAATCTATTTCATCTCAATCCTAAAATTAGCAACTATTTGATTGGAAAAGTGGATGATAGCTGGCTTAGGCATAAGAGATTTTGTCATATTAATTTTGACAATATTATTAAAGTAAGCAAGTCTAAGACAGTAAGAGGTCTGCCTCAGCTAGACAAACCGGTTAATTCTCTTTGTAAAGAATGTCAACTAGGAAAGATGACTTCTTCAACTTTCAAGAGCAATTCCTTCTCAGGAGAGCACTTGTTAGATTTGGTTCATACAGATCTATGTGGACCAATAAGAACAAGAATTATTCAAGGTGACATATACTTTATGATCTTCACTGATGATTATTCAAGGATGATGTGGGTCACATTCTTGAAGGATAAAAATGAAGCATTTGGTAAATTCAAGGCATTCAGAGCCTTAGTTGAGATAGAGAGTGGCAAAAAGATAAAATGTCTAAGAACAAATCAAGGTGGTGAATTCACTTTTGCAGAGTTCACTAAATATTGTGATGATAATGGTATCAAGCAACAACTTTCTGCACCAAGGATACCACAACAGAATGGTATAGTAGAAAGAAACAATCGGTCAGTGGTTGAAGCTGCTAGGACTATATTGATACAAGGTGGTGTATCAAAAACATTTTGGAAAGAAGTTGTAAGTACAACTATGTACACAATGAACCGAGTTCTGGTAAAAAAGAGGTAAGGACAAGATCCCATATGAGTACTGGTATGGGAGATCACCTAATGTTGGCCATTTTAAAATATTTGGTAGAAAATGTTTTATTAAAAGAGGTGATTACATATGTAAATTTGAAGCTAAGAGTGATGAAGGCATATTCCTTGGCTATTCTACCAAGAGTAAGGCCTATAAATGCTTCAACAACCGTACATAGAAAATTGTTGAAAGTGTTGATGTTCATGTAGATGAATGTCCCGAAATTGTAGAAGGAACCAGTTCTGAGAAGAAGGATGAATATACTTGCATTTTGATTTTGGAACCTGAAACTATTAAATCAGAAACCAGTAAAGAAAATCCTGATGAACTTGTTCAACCGAAATAAATAAATTCAGAGGAAGATGACAATGATGAAGCTGAACCTGAAGAGAATGATCATGTTATTTCTAGGTATGTGAGACTGAATCATAGTCCTGAATAGATAATTGGGGATAAGGATGTTGGAGTACTAAATAGGAGAATAAGAGAGAACTCTTGCATGATATCCACCTTTGAACCTAGAAGTGCTAAAGAGGTGTTTGGTGATGATCATTGGGTGAAAGCTATGGAGGAAGAGTTAGATCAAATTGAAGAACAATACTTGGACCCTGGTACCCCGACCGATAAACAAGAATGTTATAGGTACTAAATGGGTGTTCAGAAATAAGTTAAATGAAGATGGTGTTGTAGTTCAGAATAAGGCAAGATTAGTATGCAAAGGTTATGCACAAGAAGAAGGAGAAGACTATGGAGAAACTTTTGCACTAGTAGCAAGACTGGAAGGTGTCAGAACATTGCTTGCATTTGCAGCTCATAAAAAGTTCAAGGTATACCAAATGGATGTTAAGTCTACATTCTTGAATGGGATTCTCAAAAAAGAGGTCTATATAGAGCAGCCTGATGGTATGTATTGACAGATAAGGAAGACATGGTATGCAAATTGCATAAAGCCTTGTATGGATTAAAGTAGACACCTAGAGCATGGTATGAATGACTTCATACTCATTTGATGAAGATAGGCTTTACTATAAGTAGTGATGACAACAACATTTATCTCAAGTCTGAAGGAGATGATATACTAGATAGTGAAGTATTTGTAGATGACATTATATTTGGAGATAATGATGACATGAGTAATTGTTTTGCAGATGTAATGAAAAATGAATTTGAGATGTCATTGGTAGGGGAAATAAATTTTTTCATAAGCTTACAGATACAATAGATGAAGAATGGTATTTTCATTACTCAATCCAAGTATGTGAAAGAGGTTTTGAAGACTTTCAGTATGAGTGATTGTAAACTAGTTGGAACCCCAATGGTTACAAGTTGTACATTGTCCAAGGAAGATGCATCTAAGTCTGTAGATGAAAAGGAATACAAGTCAATGATTGGCAAACTACACTATGTTGTTCACAGTCGACCGAATATTGCCCATGCAGTTGGTATTGTTGCTAGATTTCAGAAGAATCCAAAGGAGGCACATGTGATGACAACTAAGAGAATTTTTAGATATCTGAAAGGTACTATTGACTATGGGCTATGGTATCCATATGGTGGAAATTTTGATCTGAAAGCATACACAGATGTTGATTGGACAGGAAACATTGATGATCGGAAAAGTACTACCGGTGGAGTATTCTTTTTAGAAGGAAGGCTAGTCTCTTGGTGTAGTAAAAAGCAAAGTTGCACTTCACAATCTACTACTGAAGTTGAGTATGTATTAGCTTATATGAATTGCACACAAGCTATGTGGATGAGGCACATTTTGGAAGGTTTGAAGATAAAAATCTGAGAACCTATAAAGTGTTTGTGTGATAATACAAGTGCAATAAACATTTCAAAAAATCCTGTTTTGCACGCAAGGACTAAGCACATTGAATTGAAATATCACTTCTTGAGGGAAAGAGTTCAAAGTAAAGATGTTATCTTGGAGCATGTTTCTACCAAGGAGTAGCTTGCAAATATCTTTACCAAACCTCTGCCTAAGACCACTTTCGAGTATCTTAGAAGTCAACTGGGGGTTGTCCCTCTTCATGAAGTTAGTTAAGCATGATGCTGATTGCATCAGTTCCTGAACCACTTGTAGAATCTTATATGGATTGATGAAGGAGTTGATGTATTCCACAGGGGGAGCATCAACATCATAGTGAGAGGAGAATTACATGTTTTACTTTCACTTTGGCATTGCTGTCAAAGGGGGAGAAGAATTATGTGTTTGATTAAGTGAACCAACGACAGGCTGAAGACAAATAGAGCAAGGTGAATATTTGGTAATGTAAACCAGGATTCATATTCACCAATCTCATTAATCTCAGTAGCAATCAGAGGCATTGATATTTGTATTGCCATTAATGCCAAAGGTGGAGATTGTTGGCATTTTGAGTTTGTTGGTATTTTGCATCAAGATTGCATTAATGATATGTTGTCATTGATGTCAATTGAACCGGTAAATGGTATTCATGTTATTGCTGATATTGTTGTTTTTGATATTGGCTAGTAATCGGTAAGAAGAGATTTGTGGAAGATGTTGTAAACATGTATGTTAAGTTTTGTGAGTTGAACTGATGTAAAGGGTTAAACCTTTCTATGTAATGTAACTGGTAAACCTTATCAGCTGTTAAAGCCTAACCGACCAAGTTTGATGATTTGTTATTTGATAAGCGGTAATGATGGAGACACATGTGATCATTTAATTAAGGAGATATTCAAATAATTTTGGCACGTTTGTTCTTGTCTAGGGAAGGAGCAAAGTGGATTGCATCTAATGCACAACGTGTGATGAGTTACAAAGTCCAATAGAGCGGTGATCATGGAGCGGTTGAAATTGTCTTGAAGAATGTGAAGAGATTGTCATAATTCAAGATGCCTCCTAAGAGTGTGGGTACTGCTAGAGAGCTACAAGAGTTGAAGGAGAAGAATGCAAGGTTGAAAGAATCCTATAATGCGGTGATTGAAAGCCTTGAATCCTTAGAGTCCAATCAAAGAAGGAATGTTGATATAGGAGATGCGAGTGATGAAGAGGAAGAATACGATGAATTCCAAGAAGCATATGAGGAAGAACACATAGATCCTGAATAGAAGCAGACACTCAGACTGTTAAAGGCAGTAAAAGGTGATTAGTACAAGGCAAGAGTTGACCTACCTATGTATGGTGGGAAACTAAATGAATAAGTGTTGCTTGATTGGGTAGAAACCATGAATACTTATTTTGAGAGTGAAGAGGTTCCAGAGGATCAGAGTGTTAAAGTGGCAAAGACAAAGTTGAAAGGACATGCTCTCCTATGGTGGGATTATGAATAGATAGAAAGAAGGAAGAAGGGCAGGAAAAAGATCATATCTTGGGACAAGATGGTTGCAAAACTTAAAGGTAAACTTCTTCCCAGAGACTATGAAGTTCAAATGTTTAATAAATTGCAAAGTTTAAAATAGAGGGATTTAGATGTGAAGGCATATATTGATGAGTTTTATAAGTTGAGTATAAGAGTAGGAAGGGATGAAGATGAAGTTGAAAAGGTGGCTAGATACCTTGGTGGTCTTAGATTCAATATTCAAGATGAGTTGGTGATTTCTAACCCCAAAAGTGTGGAAGAATGTTTCCAATTGGCACTCAGGGCTAAGGAGAAAGTGAAAAGAAGGCAAGAGAAATGCACAAGAGGAAGAGGTAGCAACAATAATAGAGGTAGAGGTACATTTCCTTCACAAAAATAGACCCATGAGGATCAAGGTGCTCCAAGAAAAGGTAAAGAACAACCATTTTATGATATTAGAGGTGGATTTGGTAACAATAGAGGCAGATTTGGTAGAGGTTCTAATGAATTTTCAGGAAGATGTTATAATTGTAATGAATATGATCATCCTTCTTTTAAGTGTCCTGAAAAGACAACATCATTGTCATCTAAGGTTGACAAGAGTGTCACATTTTATCAAGAGGAGGAGCAGGTTGATAGTAGTCCAAGGGAGGTTGTATGCAATTCAAAAGTTGGTGAGTGTTTGATGATCAAGCAACATATCTTGAAGACCTCACAAGAGCCTGAACCCATCCAGAGAAGGAGCCTCTTTAGAACAAGGCATCAATGTAAAGGTAAAGGGTGTACTCTTATTGTTGGTTCCAGTTCCACTGATAACATGGTTTCTACTGAAATGGTTGACAAGTTATATTTGGAAAGATTGCCTCATAAGAATCCATATAGAGTTTCTTGGGTCAATGATCATGTTAATCTATTGGTTAAGGAACAAGCAAGGGTTGATTTTTAGATTGGTCAATATAAGGAGAGTGTTCTATGTGACATTCTACCCATGGAATGTAGCCATATTTTACTTGGTAGACCTTGGCAATATGACAACCATACTAGTTATGATGGTAGGAGAAACACTTAAACTATTAAAAAGGATAGGCTTAAGTACACTTTATGGCCAATGAATGATGATGTCAAGGGTAAGAACAAAATAGTAATATTTGGGAAGAAGACATTGCTGGAGGATGAAGAGTTGGTAGCCAAGTCACAGATAAAAAGGGTTGGAAAAGATAATTTGTTTTAAGGTTTAATGGTTGGTTCAGTTTTATGTTCATTTGTAGAGAACATCTTGAAGGATAAATCTGATGTTGCAAGTAAGAAGGAGTAGGTACAACAAACAGAGGTTGGGGAAGTGGAGAAGAAGGTGCAAGGGCAAGCACCTATTGAAGATTCTTGGCATCCATCTAGTACTATGGTGGTTGGAGTTCCTTTGTGGACTAAATGGTTTTTGTATTCTGGTTTTTATCAGTTTCTTGCAAGTTTTTAGAAGGCTGGAGTTGATGTTCCCTCATGTGACATGAGGATTTTTTCAAGGGGGGAGTATGGTGCAGGAGCAATGAGTGAACCAAGTGTACCTCCTAGTTCCAATGACCTATATGGGGTCAAATATGAACATTTTGAGTTCTAGATGGTTTCTTGTGTCAAATAAGGTCTAATGAGACCAATAGCATTGTAATAAGGTTATTTGAATATTCATGTAATCAAGTTGTCTAGATGGTCCTAGAAACATCCTAATTTGGCCAATATTGTGCAAATGAGTCAAAATTGGTCAAATTGATGTAATAATGTAAAAGTTGGTTCCAACGGTCCTTTCATGTCTATTTGGACATATTTCAATGTGTTTAAGGTCAAGGTTTAGAAAAATGTACAAAGTAACCCAATCATTTTGGGGGACTATGATAGTCTGGAGTCTAAGTTGGTTGAGTAATGCAAAAATTGTCATATTGTCAATTTGTTGTCATGACAATTTTGCACTTTTTGTAAGTTGTGATTCTCCAATGGTCAGTTCAGTTTAAAAAATGGTTAAAGGACGTTGTGTTTGTTTGGGGTGAGACCTTTAAGGACCCCAATCCCCGAAAGATGTAAGTGTGTGTTGATTTGATTGTTTTGAGAAGGAAATTGAAGCATCAAAACTGTTGGAAAAATTTCTATTGATTGCATACTGAAGGTAGATTGGCAAGAATGATCATCACATAGATCCTAAAAATAGATTGTTTTACTTTTGTTTTTCATTTGGTGTGAAGCCTCAAAGTTATCAATGCCCCATTCTACAAGCAAATCTCTACCGGGTAGCCTAAAACCCTCAAACCCCTAGGGTTTGATTGTAATAATAGGTTTTGGCCTATCAATCCTTAACTAAACACTCTACCATTATAAGAGATGATAGGCCACTGTATCATATGTTAATTCCAATAGATATTAAGAGGACATGACAAGATGAAGAGGATGGAGAACTAACCCTAGATCTGGCATCTCTATGTGACATACCGGTTTGATGAGTGCAGTGCAAGAGAATTGAGTGGTAGAGCACTAGAAATGGGTTTGAATGTGATAGAGGAGTATTTTTGAGGTTGACACAACATTTCATGGTCAAGGATAGTCATATTTTAGGAGAACCAAACAAGTTTGTGACAGGTGTTCAGTCAAATAGGCCTAATAGCCCTATTAGGTCTGTTAGTGCAGTATTGGTTGGGATATCTGCAAGTTGTTCTGGTACCAAAAAATGAGATATTGTTGAGAACTCCCAAAAAGGGCATCTGAAAATATAATTTGTTTTCCTAGATCCTCAGGGTATCGAAAGTTATCACCCGATTCCTTCAAATGGAGGCCTAATTGCACTAGTTCTGTATGTGGGCAAGTGAGTCAAAATTGATGTTTCGATGGGTCTAAATAATGAAATCCCATTTCATTTGTGTTAAGGTGTTCTGAGAACACCCCTCCAAGGTTTGTTGTGTTGAATTGGTCAAGTGGGACATTCAAACCCCTAAAGCCTAGTAGTAGCCCACTCGTGTATGCAAAGGTGTGTGTAGTCACACACAACTTGAGAGTGTTAGTTGTTTGTAAGTGGACATATTGGAGCCCTTGAGTCTCCCAAGGAATTTTTTAGTGTCATTGAACCATTGCTTGACTTTGTGTTCTATAACGACCCTTTGGTAGGAGGGTTTTGGTTGAGTTTGTGAACCTTAGAGGTTGGTTGGTTCAAGGTTATCCTTGCAGTCTATTGCCTCCTTATCATATTGGTATCAGAGCTAGGAGGTAGGTCCTTGAAGAAGATAGTTGGATTTTGAGAGAAGGGTAAATAAGAGGTTGAAGTCAAGATGCCTCCTAAGAGTGTGGGTACTGCTAGAGAGTTACAAGAGTTGAAAGAGAAGAATGCAAGGTTGCAAGAATCCTATAATGCGGTGATGGCAAGGCCTGAAGCCTTAGAGTCCAATCAAAGAAGGAATGTTCATATAGGAGATGTGAGTTATGAAGAGGAAGGAGATGAGGAGTTCCAAGAAGCACATGAGGAAGAACTAATAGATCTTGAAAAGCAGCGGACAGTCAGATTGTTAAAGGTAGTAAAACGTGATCAGTATAAGGCAAGAGTTGACATACCTATGTATGGTGGGAATCTAAATGAAGAAGAGTTTCTTGATTGGGTATAATCCTTTGATACTTATTTTTAGAGTGAAGAGGTGCCAGGAGATCAGAGAGGTCTCTTTTTCTAAAAAATGAGCAAAGCAAGTTCACCTGCAATCTATCTATGAAATAGCCAACTTCATACACTGAAGAACTTCAGGACTTGGACAACATAACAAGGATTTGAATCTTTCTACTCTTTAGGCTCTACAAAACCTAGGTGGGTGTACCTTTGATACATTCACTCAAACCCATTACACACATATGATAGCATCAATAAAAGCAGATAGATCTCATAAGGCTTAAACAACTACGAGGTTACTGCAGATGGGATAGATCTACATTGAAATCTCAACTAAGTTGAATCATGAGATAGGTGGAACAAACTAAAACTAAAAACATAAAAGTAAATGGATATTTGATTTTAAAAATATCTGAGAATCCCCATAATCTACAAGACTAGTGCCTTATCCAAGGGCATAGAGTCATACATCAAACCGCAAACAAAAAACCTCTACTGCAAATCCATCTCCATCATTAAATATTCCTACATTAATGCCTTCCATAAATGCATTAGTTAGCTCATTCCCAAAATCATCAGATCTTGAAAACATATTCCATTATTTATGATTGATTATAGAGTTTAAATTCTTCCTTGAAGAATACCCACAAACAATCACAACAATCTCCTTGAGATGACAAATTCTAGCCTCCTTGAGGATTTAATTTGTAACAAAGAAATATATATCTAGAGACAACTCTTTGTGAACTTATGCATGCCTTACATACATAAGAACCTACAACAAGAAGATATACTTCATTACTTGAAAAAAGACATTATATTAAAAACTTGGAAAAACTCAGAATTGGAAACCAAGATTAAGGAGCCTTGCTCACAAAAATCTGGAACTCCTACAAAATGAGAAGACCTTAGAGTAAGAAGGAAGAGAGAAGAAATCAAGATTTCATCTCTGACAAAGGCAACTGCGCTATCTTTCAGCATTAACTTCTCACACACTTGGCCTGCATAAAATCCTCTCTTTCTGACTGAAAAATATATTATAAGATCCCGAGGTAACTGCCCCAAAAATATTTGTCGTGGGTTACACTTGATTGCAGAAATGGATTCCTCATTTTTAGAGCTTTACAATGATTTATAACACTTATATATTCAGGCAAAAAAATAACCCCTCAACCATCAATCCCTCTATAGGCCAGTCATTAATTTCTCTTGCAAATTAGGTAGGCACAACAGTCATTTAAATTTTTGAATTTTCTGCACTATAGCTGGGACTATATCATTCAACTTGGACCTTTGCCATGATCCTCCTTCTATGCTTCACCAAGTGGCACCCCCTGATTGGCCCCAGGGTCTATGTCCTGCCACCTCAGCATGACCTAGACCCACCACTTCCTTTCCTCTTCCTTGTCACTAATTCGTGATGGATAATCATTGTGCATCTCTACATATCAGATCAACAACCACCATCCGACCATTTCCAACCTTCTCATTCTTTATTTCTCCTCTGAATTTCTCTCCTACCAGGTCCCACCACTTGGTCGCCAAGTCGCGTCGATTAGCCATCGAGCTACTTTCCATCATGACATAGTGACCACCATCGGATCTTCCATCTGATTGTCAAATCTTCCTTGATTTTCTCACCCGTTAATTTGCCTGGGATACTCTCTCTTCTAGTGGGCCTGCCACGTTTCACTTCCTGATTTGCACTAAGCCCACTTTGATCGCCACCTCAACTTAGACCGGACCTTCCACTGGACCTGGGCTTGCCTTATCGCCGAGTCATGATGGATATTCATCGATCCATTTCCCATTGCAGTTTAGCGACAACCGTTGATCTTCCTCAGATCACTGCCCGATCACCTCCAACCTGCTCGACCTTACCTCTTCGTCCATCTGTGCCACGTGCTAGCCTCCAGCCCGCTTGCGGATCCACCTGTCTCACCACTTGTACCTACCACTGGACTTGGGCCCACCTTGGTTCATTCGATATTACTCTTTGGTTTGTTTGCCAATCCAGTTGGCCACCATCTGGGTGCCACTTGTCACAAGGGTATTCATTTCAGGCACCTCACAATTGCGCTACAGTGACAGTCATGGATAGCCCCAAAATTTCACTCCACCGTTGATCTTTCTCGGATCTGTCATTGGATCTCAATGATCTGCTTGATCTTTAACTTGCCCCTTTTCTACATGTGCTTCATCACCAAGTTGTGATGTGTATTCGGCGGGAATCTTTCTATCGTGGTATAGCAACCATCGTCAGATCATCTGCGATCACCGTCCGATCTGCCTGACTTGCTCAACCTTTAGCTTCTTCCCGCTAGCCTATTGCAAAATTTGGATGCCTTTGTTAGGATTCCCATAGATACTAAGAGGGGGGGGGGGGGTGAATCAGTATCTAACCAGTATATAGAATTTCTTATCTTAAAACATGCAAAACATATTATAATAGTGTACCGGTATGCAAGAAATAATGAAATAAATAGAATTAAAACCATCCACATGAAAAGAACACCATGACATAAGGATTTAACAAGGAAACCCATTGTGGGAAAAACCTCGGTGGGATTTGTGACCCATAATATCCACTTACTGGCCAATAAGAGAATATTACTTACAAGAGGGGCCTGCACATGCAGGAAGGCCAACTGCCTAGAGCTCACTACTCAATGGGAAGTCTCACTGACTTACAATGTGGATTATATAAATCCAATATCTTGTACTACTTTACAATAGCATCTATAATGCCTGATCCAGTACCGGTTTCTGCTATGCTTCTTACATAAACCCTCTAACCTATATTTCGCTTACATCACTTTTTTTCTTCCTCACAAAATGTCTACAATGATCTCTTTTATATATAAGAGTCATTTTACAACATGCCAAGTCGGCTCACAAAGTTTTTGCAATAATAAACAAAATATAATATAACAAAATCCTGTCAGCCTCTATGCCGGTATACTTCTTTTCTCTATGCCGGTGCCGGTGTCCTGAGTGCCGGTGTAGAGTCTGATCGTTGATGCCGGTGAACTATCTTGCCGATGTAATGCCTTGCCAGTGCCATAAGATTGTAAGGTTGCCATCAATGACAAAACCTTCAATCACCTACAATATCTCATTGGAGTGTGCATATGGGAACAATCTCCCCCTTTGGCATTGATGGCAACACTCATGAGAAATTTCAAAAGGTGTATCCAAAAATGTGAAGTCCAAAAAAAATGTTACCAAAAATGTGTGCTCCCCCTGAGCATATGATTCCTGTGATATTTGAATTTTCTCATCCCACTACTCCTCCTTTGGCATCAATGGCAAAGGTTGTCAAGATGTCAGTAGAGTTTCTAGTTTCAACCTTGTAATTTAGTAGTTACAATTTGAAATAGATCCACCAAAATCAAGTTTATACTCTCCATAAACGTTTTACTATCTCTTATTGCTGTCTCTGTTCTTTTAACTGTACCGATGAGATGCTGCAAATGCTTTGCCGATGTTTTCTGTCCCTGTATCAGTGCCTCAGATATTTACTTCTGTAATGATGCTAGATAGTCCAATCTTGGACTTAGTTTTAATCTTAGATGCTTTGCCTTATTCAGTATTCTCTCCTTTTCTCTTTCCAATTTAAGTAATTCTTCCTCAAAATTTGTTATCTTCTGTTCAAAAATTGATAATGTATCAGGTGAGTTGAAAAAATTATCTGCAAGTTTATTGATTTCATCATGTACCTTGCTCATCTTCTTATCTATATCTACAGTCAAAATGTTTGTCTTACAGGTGTCTTTATACAGAGTTTTGTACTCTTTCAATAAATTACACAGTTCTGGTAGAAGTGTGTCAAAATCTCTGGTACACTTCTTTATCTGCTCATCAAAGAATTTTTGCTTTTCAATTTCCAATTTGTCCTTCAATGTCTCTTCCTTTATTTTCTCAATGTTCTCTGTGATATATTTACACAAGGTATCAAGTTGTCCTAAAGAATCTTTATTATCTATATTACAGTTAGGAGCAATTACCTTCAAAATTGGTATTGTGTCATCTATTGCCTTATAAGATTGTGAGCTGCAATCTGTTATCTTTTTAATTGAATCTAACAGTACCTCAGTCACATTAGTTGATTTTTAGCCTGATGATGAACCTACATTCTGAGTACCACCAGTGGAAGTAACCAAGCTTGTATTGACCTCTGGTAGGTCTGTTTGTGTTTGCATTTCCTCAAGCAATGGTTTTTCTACTTCTCCAGTTGCCG
Organism: Cryptomeria japonica; assembly: GCF_030272615.1. NCBI lineage: Eukaryota > Viridiplantae > Streptophyta > Pinopsida > Cupressales > Cupressaceae > Cryptomeria > Cryptomeria japonica. Next base: position 418,470,844 of record NC_081414.1, read on the forward strand.
GTGGCACTGTTTCCTTATGAACCTGTTCCGGTTTCTGTTGCTGTTCTTGTTCTGAAGCCTTTTGCTCTATTTGTTTCTCTATTTGTTACATTGTCTCAGTCTGAGTCTGAGTCTCTACCTGTTTCTCTTTGTCATCTACCAGTTTCTCCTGTGTGTTATCAGTTTACTCAGCTACCAGAGGTTTGCTAGCCATGTCAGTCTTATCAGCTGTATCTTTATCTACCATAATGTTGATCTTTTGAGTATCAACATCCACTGTATATAAGACTTCAAGATTAGGATTGACATCCTCTACATTCATACTTTCAACTGTCGGTTGATCTTTTGTAGTTGTTGTTGTTATTACCGGTGGAGTAATCAAAGGAGGTGGGGGTAAGTTGTCTTTAACCTTGATACTGGGTGGTCCACCAACTTTACCTTTACCCTTGTCTCTTTCTTTCTGATATACCTTTATAGGTTTGTGACTCATGTATTCTTCTTGTTTTTCTTTTTCCACTAGGAAAATGTCCCATGCATTTTCTGTCTCCTCAGTCACCTCATTAACTCTTCCAACCATTAAACCAATTTGCTGGTGTGCAGTAGAAAATACTGACCGGTTGGCTTCAACAATTAAGTCATCAATTTCTTTGGGTGAATTCACCGGGTATACAGCAAGTAGCTTTTCTATCTTTATTTTCTTGTCAAGTTCTACTACTACTTGTCTTCTTGCTTCTAGTCTCTTAAATAGTTCATCTGGTACTTCATCTACTACTTCCATCAAAAATTTCTTATACATATCCATATGCAATATAACACTATTTTCTACTTGTTCTTTTTCATCAGTTGTCAGAGTGTCATATAGTTTCTCTATATTCTTCAATTTCCCTTCCTCTGTAATTTGATTTAACAGTATGTCAAGAGGGGCCAAGTCCTTATTTGTCCTCTTCTTCTTCTTGGGTGTCAGTTTCTTGTTCTTTGGTGTAGCCTTTCTTACCGGAGATCTCACTGCTTGTTGTTTTTGTCTTGTCCTCCTAGGTGAGGGTGTGGATGTCGGTGAGGGATCTCTTTTCCTTACAACTCTCTTGAAAGCTGCAGGCATGTCATTCTCTAAAGATGTTCCTACTGGTGATAGGTGAGTTTCAGGTTGTGGAGATGCTAACTCATCCTTTGTTATACCGGTTTGTTCCATTATTTTATCCTTGATTTCCTTTGCTTGCCTAGAACCTTTTCTTACAACTGCCTCAACCTTTTTCACTCTTTTCTTAGATTGTATTTGGCTTTCAATAGTTTCTGCACTACCAAATACTTCTTCCTTAGGTTCTTTAGGGGCTTCCAGAAGTGCTTTAGCATAAGTTTCAATTATATGATCATCTGTTTCGTAGCCCATCTTTGTTACCCAAACTGTCCTAGGGATGACTGCTTCCATCCATATCTCATCCTTCTTGATTACAAAGCATATTTCATCCTTATATTTGTCAACAATCTTTTGTGATAATCTAATTCTTTTCTTCATTTTGGTTTTAAGTGCTTGAAAGAAATCATGGATATTGTTTTCCTTATCTTCTCCCATATTATTGAATAGTTTTGTTAGCTATTTACCTACCAGTATATCATATCCAAGTTCTTTGTAGCCTATACCAGGAACCTGTTTGGTTATATGTAGCATCAGACATACTAGCAGATTTCCAAATTTAAAGGTTCCTTTCTTTTCCTTCTTAATCTTGCCTAATTTGTCAATTAATTCGTCCTTCAACCACTCACATACATCAATCTTTGCATTATCTGTGACCATATCATAAGCACTCTTAATGCACAGACTTGAAACTTAATTGAGTCTATTTGCATGAGTAGCTTTATATCCTAATATCATGCTGATAAATCTCACATTAATATCTATTACATCATTTACTCTTAAGGACCTTCTGTCGGATGTGGCACCAGTTAGGTTTATAACTAGGTCATTGGAGACCTTTTTAGTCTTGTCAGACCTTTTACCGGTGGTCGGTAACCCTGTGACAACTTTCATAGCTTCCTTGGTGATTTTGTGAATTGCATCTAACTAGAAAAATTCACCATGTACCCTGCTTAAGACTATCCTAATCACATCCTTGGGGAATTCAGGAATGCTAAGGATCTCTGTAAATCCTAGGGTTTCAATGATCTTATGTTCATCTTTTACATTTCCGGATTCATCACATATGACAGTTTTAAACATGGTTTTAATCTCTTCATCTCCTAGTTCCTCAATGTTGCAGTGAATGTAAATTATGGGGTCTTCAGCATAAACAACTCCCTTAGGAATTTGAGAAAAAGAACCTAAGGTATCATCTTTCTTTGCTACTTTGGGAACTAATTGAAATATGGGCCCAGGTCTTTTTATAACTTTGACAACAGTAGGGTTTGCTATATATTCAAGTGCAGAGGTGGATGCCATGATAAAATACCTTTTACTTCCTTTAGGATGGATGATTTCTTGAAGTGTTCTTGCCTCTTGCTTGAAATGCCTTAGCTTGAAATCTTCGCGCTCTTCATAGGTTTGAAATCTCGGTGAAATGAAATGGAGCCAAAACCTCAAATTTATAATGTCTTTTTGCCATCTACCACATTAAATGCATGCCGGTTAAGTATTCACTTAATATTGTCTGCCGGTAATAAAGTAATTTCCAACTTCTCATCTCTAACCGAGGGAATAATAGCACACGTGTCATTAGATTGCCAAACCCTCAAGGAAACTTTCTTCAATTAGATAAAGAACTTCCTGTCGGTGGAGCACTGCTCTGTCTTGTCGGTGAAGCATCACTCTATCTTGCCGGTGAAGCATTGACTGGTTCTACCGGTGGAGGATAATTCCCAATATTTAGATCAGCTTTTCTAATCCATTGTTTTGAGAATTCTTGCTTAACCTCTTCAACTTTTTCTTTACCTTTCAAGCTAGAACTTTTGTTGTCTACCAGTGATCCTTTACTTCTATAGAATTTTGCAATATGCCAAAACTTGTTACATGCATAGCAAGTTACATTATTCTTTTGAATAGCTTTCCCATAACCTATGCTGATTTGTGTTTTGCATTGATTAGATAAATGTCCAAATCTTCCACAAACATAACATCTCACATTCATTCTGCAATTTTCAGAGTTGTGACCAACTTTGTTGCATTTAGAATATTGACTGGTGGGTGTGTTGATATTCTGATAATTTCTAGATCTACATTCATTTTCTCTATGACCATACTTATTACAGTTAAAGCATTTTCCATTGAATTTATAGGCATTAGGTTGTCTTACCGGTTTGCTATGATCTTGAGTATTTGCAGTACCGGAGCTTTCACCAACTTCAAAGCTAATTTCATAAGTATCCATCTTAGGTTTTTGATTCTTTAGCAAAGTGCCAAGTTCCTCTGAGCTTTTCTTGAGTTTTTCTTTATGTTGATTTGCAGTTTCTAGTTCTCTTTCTAAGACTTCTTTCTGTCTCATCAGTTCATTGGAGTCATTCTAAGTGTGCATTAGATTTGTCTTCAATAAATCATTTTCATAGCTAAGTCTTGTGTTCTCATTTGTTGCATCACTTAGTCTTCTGGTCAATTATTCTTCATTCTTCTTCCTATCCTCAATTTCTTTACAAAATCTCATAGTCATATCCTGCATCTCATTCTTTGTTGTCATGTTCTCCAGTTTCAGCTTGCTTAGCTAATCATTAAGTGATTCCTTTTCATCATTCTCAGTTTGCATCTTTTCACAAAGTTCTCTTCTCTTATTTCTTGCAACAATAAGATTCTCTTGAAGTGCCTAAATGATATCCTGAGCTGCCTTTAAATCATCTTCTAGTTTGATATTTTTCAATTTTTTTGTATCATAGTCTGAGAAAGCTCCTTCAAGTTGCTTCATCAGATTTTCCATCTTTACCGGTGTCAAGATCTTCCTCAAGCTATTAGGCTTCTAAAAATAGAGGACCAGGCTCTGATACCAATTGTTAGGATTCCCACAGATACTGAGAGGGGGGGGTGAATCGGTATCTAACCGGTATATAGAATTTCTTATCTTAAAACATGCAGAACATATTATAACAATGTACCAGTATGCAAGAAATAATGAAATAAACAAAATTAAAAAAATCCACATGAAAAGAACACCATGACACAAGGATTTAATGAGGAAACTCAGTGTGGGAAAAACCTTGGTGGGATTTGTGACCCACAATATCCACTTACTGGCCAATAAGAGAATATTACTTACAAGAGGGGCCTACACATGCAGGAAGGCCAACTGCCTAGAGCTCACTACTCAATGGGAAGTCTCACTGACTTACAATGTGGATTATACAAATCCTATATCTTGTACTGCTTTACAATAGCATCTATAATGCCTGATCTAGTATCGGTTGCTGCTCTACTTCTTACATAAACCCTCTAACCTATATTTTGCATAATAAGACGCCTTAATATTTTGCTTACATCACTTTTTTTCTTCCTCACAAAATGTCTACAATGATCTCTTTTATATATAAGTCATTTGACAACACGCCAAGTCCGCTTACAAAGTTTTTACAATAATAAACAAAATATAATATAACAAAATCCTGTCGGCCTCTATGCCGGTATACTTCTTTTCTCTGTGCCGGTGCCAGTGTCCTGAGTGTCGGTGTAGAGTCTGATCATTGATGTCGGTGAACTATCTTGCCGGTGTAATGCCTTGCCAGTGCCATAAGATTGTAAGGTTGCCATCAATGACAAAAGCTTCAATCACCTACAATGTCTCATTGGAGTGTGCATATGCCAACAGCCTTGAGATGCGCATGTGTGGGGGGGCCATTGATGCTGAGATTTCACTTGCCAAAAGCCCTTAAGCTTTGACACTTAATATATGTGGGGCTTTGCATTTAAATATTAAAACTCTCCTCCCCACCACCAATGTGGGATAAATGGTTCTTCATGCCTGGCGACTGAAACTGCTTGAAAGTTTCAAAACCCTTACTCTATCTGCAACCACGCGACCCCATCTAGCTCATGGTAGAGAAGATTTTGGTTCTACACTTGCCAATTTCTGTTTCTTTGATTTTCTTCCGTTGAGCGGATTTGCTGAGAGTTTCATGGCCCATATGACAGGCATGTGAGGGAACGGTACTGACTTCATTTTACCCTTTTTTTTAAAATGGAGCTCAAGAATTGACTCAAATTTTTATGAGTTCCAATAGTGGCTCTGACTGGGGATGGTTGATCACAAGATCAACACAAGAATTCAAAATCTTAGGTAGAGCAGACCACCCAAAAAACATGACACATCTCTTCTTCTCGAAAAAACAGGGGTTCCTTATTGAAAACCACACAACTAAAGAAAAGCAACTGTACAATAAAAAATATTTACATATGACCCCGGGCCATCAAAATTGAAGTTAATGCTTACCTCTATCAAATACATGATTCTCATATCCATGAATCAAGGGTAAGCTATAATTTTCACTGTCATCTGCCTGATCAATCACACTTCCACTTCCAATCAACATATCACACAAAGAAAAATCAGCATACTGGTAATCACCAAAGTTGGAAATCAAACAGATGCTGAAAGTGTTGATCACTATATGACATATAACTGTCATACCCTTTATAATTATTTTCCAGCTGAAAAGAAAAGTACCATCTCCCTCTAAAAGATGGGAACATCAGGCACATGCTGATCTCTAGTTTGCACAAAAGGAAAAAACTCATCCTTAATATTGTCTTGCAAACTAGAGAGGAACATTTCCTCACAAAATGACTGCATTTAAACATCTTGCTGATCACAATTTCTATCAACACTTTGCACACATGGAAATATATCATCAAGTAATAGTTCACTAACCACTTGCGAATCTGGGAAAACAACTTCAGACTTGTCTTTCTTTTTAACAACAAAATCCACACAATGCATATCAAATTCTGAATTCATATCAGCATATGAATCCACATTATCACATATATTAACCTTATATGTATTTTCATCTTGTCTACTATTCAAATCAATTGTAGGGAAAGAATAAATATCATAAGTATCATACCTCACACCCTCAAAAATATCATCAGTATCAAAACATATACTAGTTGGGTATGAGAGATTGGGGATACTTCTGGATGCATACCTCTTAAGATCAACAACTAAGAGTTTTGAGATTTTTTCACTACTTAGTGAACCTTCTCCTTCATTTTAAATTTTCCTTGGCTTTACCTTCTGTGCTGTAAACATTGTCCCAATCTGATGCAAGCATTAAATCTTTTGTGCTAATGTCTTTGTACACATTTATTTTATCATTACAACAACTTGCATCTACATCGTTACCTTTATCATGCTGATCATAAAGTGCTTCTATATGTTGCAACATGGTTTCATAACCCTGGTTGCAAACACTTTGTGGATTGAACTTAACAACAAGATGATCTACATTATTCAAATCTGAAACCTCAACAGGCTCACAATTATTTGAACAATAACTTATGTTCTCACAATTTTCTTCTTGCTCTGAATACACATTTGTATTGTCATGCTGAGAACAAGAGTCATCTTCAACATCATATGAGAAATCTCCGCTCATGGACTCATCTCCATCACTGTATCCAATATTATGTTCATTTTCAGATTTATTCATTTCAATCTCATCTATCCACTCTTTACTACTTGCAACACTTTCTTCTCTCAAGGCTGTAGACCAATTAATTGAGTCAGGCTCATCAAGCTCTAAGAATAACTCAATCCAAAAAGACTCATGGGGTCTAATATCAGCTGGAAGCTCATTTAATGCAACTATAAATCTTTCATAAAAGACATATGATGACTCTTCCTTTCTCTTCCCTACTTTCTCTCTTAAAAGCAAGATGAACCTATCTTGGATCTTTTGAAGACATACTTCAATCTCTCTATCAATTTCTTTCAGATTTGACAAAGGGTTTTCGGATCTAGGAACCACATCTAGATCCATCAAATTTGAGAAATCAACTATACCATTACTTGGACAATGCCTCTTACTATTTTACAAACACTTTGCAAAACACATACAGTCATTAACTTCAAAACTTGAAATACTTCTCACAATATTTCTGATTGAAACTTTTCAAAATAGGAAGTATGTGAAGTGCATATTTCTTTTCCTTTTTATGGTGACTGTTTCACCTTATAAGGAACAAATAATTATTTCATGAATACTTTGAGGAATACTTGGAGTAAAATTGCTGCTGCTGTTCACTTCACTTCTAACTAAAAAATTGAAGAACTCCTCCAAATCTTAGGTTCGTTCATACAGAGTCACCACCTCCTTGAAGAGGAATAAAATTTCAACCAATGATCTTCACTCTGAAACACTTTCAGATTTTCGGGTCTCACACACTAGAGTCACATAATATTTTTTTTTAAAATTTCTCAACAACAAAATCTAGGACACATACTTTCAAATCTGAAAATAACTTTCAGATTTCTAAACTTCTGAGACTCTTCCCCAAATGAATTTTGGCCAGACTCATGGGTTTGTCTACAATCAACAAGGTGAATAAAACTACTCCCAACCTTACTGAAAATGCAATTACAAGACACTCTCCTTCCCCAATAGAGTCTCCATTTTTGTTGTTCTAAAAAATGAGCAAACCAAGTTCACCTGCAATCTATCTATGAAATAGCCAACTTCATACAATGAAGAAATTCCGGACTTGGACAACATAACAAGGATTTGAATCCTTCTACTCTTTAGGCTCTGTAAAACATAGGTGGGTGTACCTTCGATGCATTAAATCAAACCCATTACACACATATGATAGCATCGATAAAAGCAGATAGAACTTATAAGGCTTAAACAACTAGGAGGTTACTACAGATGGGCTAGATCTACATTGACATCTCAGCTAAGCTGAAGCATGAGATAGGTGAAACAAACTAAAACTAAAAACATAAAAGTAAATGGATATTTGATTTTAAAAATCTCTGAGAATCCTTAGAATCTGCAAGACCAGTGCCTTATCCAAGGGCATAGAGTCATACATCAAACTGCAAATGAAAAACCTCTACTGCAAATCAATCTTCATCATTAAATATTCCTACATAAATGCATTACTCAGCTCATTCACAAAATCATCAGATCTTGAAAATATATTCCATTATTTATGATTGATTATAGAATTTAAATTCTTCCTTGAAGAATACCCACAAACAATCACAACAATCTCCTTGAGATGACAAATTCCAGCCTCCTTGAGGATTTAATTTATAACAAAGAAATATATATCTAGAGACAATTCTGTGTGAGTTAATGCATGCCTTACATACATAAGAACTTGCAAAAAAAACACCTACAACAAGAAGATATACTCCATTACTTGAAAAAATACATTATATTACAAACTTGGAAAACTCAGAATTGGAAACCAAGATTAAGGAGCCTTGCTCACAAAAATCTGGAACCCCTACAAAGTGAGAAGACCTCAGAATAAGAAGGAAGAGAGAAGAAATCGAGATTTCATCTTTGACAATGGCAACTGACCTATCTTTCAACATTAACTTCTCACACACTTGGCCTGCAGAAAATCCTCTCTTTCTGACTAAAAAATATATTTTGAGATCCTGAGGTAACTGCCCCAAAAATATTTGCCATGGGTTACAATTAACTACAGAAATGGATTCCTCATTTTTAGAGCTTTCCAACGATATATAACACTTGTATATTCGGGCAAAAAAATAACCCCTCAACCATCAATCCCTCTGCAAGTCAGTCATTAATTTCTATTGCAAATCAGTCAGGCACAATAGTCATTTAAATTTTTGAATTTTTTGCACTATAACCAGAACTATATCATTCAACTTGGACCTTTTCCATGATCCTCCTTATGTGCTTTGCCATGTGGCACCCCTTGATTGGATCTGGGGTCCCTGTCCTGCCACCTCAGCACGACCTGGACCCACCACTTCCTTGTCTCTTCCTTGTCGCTAATCCGTGATGGATATTCATCATGCATCTTTGCATAGCAGATTAGCAACCATCATCCGACCATTTCCAACCTTCTTGTTCTTTATTTCTCCTTTGAATTGCTCTCCTGTCGGGTCCCACGACTTGGTCACCAAGTCACGTCAATTAGCCATCAAGCTACTTTCCATTGCAACATAGCGACCACCATCAGATCTTCCTTCTGACCATTAGATCTTCCTTGATTTTCTCACCCATTAATTCACCTAGGCTACTCTCTCTTCTAGTGGTCTTGCCATGTGTCACTTCCTGATTTGCATTGAGCCCACTTTGACCGCCACCTCAACTTAGGACAGAACCTCCACTGGACCTGGGCCCGCCTTGTCACCAAGTTGCGATGGATATTCATCAAGCCATTTCCCATCGCGGTTTAGTGACAACCATTAATCTTCCTTGGATCATCGCCCGATCACCTCCAACCTGCTCGACCTTTACCTCTTTGTCCATCCATGCCACATGCCAGCCTCTAGCCCGCTTGTGGATCCACCTGTCTCACCACTTGGACCTGCCACTAGACTTGGGCCCACCTTGGTTTGTTTGATATTACTCTTTGGTTTGTATGCGCATCTAGCTGGCCACCATCTGGGCACCACCTGTCTGCCACTTGTTGTGAGGGTATTCATTCTGGGCACCTCAGAACCGTGGTACATCGATAATCATGGATAGCCCCAGAATTTCACTCTACCGTTGACCTTTCTCAGATCTACCGTTGGATCTCAGCAATCTTCTTGATCTTTAGCTTGCCCCTTTTCTGTAGTGCTTCGTCACCAAGTCACGGTGAGTATTCGGTGGGCATCTTTCTATCATGGTATAGCGACCACCGTCGGATCATCTACGATCATCGTCCAATCTACCCGACTTGCTCGACCTTTAGCTTCTCCCCGCCAGCCTGCCACAAAATTGGGATACCTTGAGATGCACGTGCGCGCGAGGGGCTTACCGGCACTGAGCTTCCACTTCCTTAAAGTCCTTAAGCTTTGACACTTAATATGTGTGGGGCTTTGCATTTAAATATTAAAACTCTCCTCCTCACCACCAATGTGGGATAAATGGTTCTTCATGCTTGGTGACTGAAACTACTTGAAAGTTTCAAAACCCTTACTCTGTCTGCAACCATGCGACCCCATCTAGCTCAAGGTAGGGAAGATTTTGGTTCTACACTTGCCAATTGCCTTTGCTTGGATTTTCTTCCGTTGATTGCATTTGCTGAGAGTTTCATGGCCCACATGACAAGCACACGACGGAAGGTTACTGGATTCATTTTACCCTTTTTTTGAAATGGAGCTCAAGAATTGACTCAAATTTTTATGAGTTCCAATAGGGTCAAAGTGGCAAAGACAATGTTGAAAGGACATGCTCTTTTATGGTGGGATTATGAATAGGAAGAAAGAAGGAAGAAGAGAAAGACAAAGATCATATGTTGGGACATGATGGTTGCAAAACTTAAAGGTAAATTTCTTCCTAGAGACTATTAAGTTCAAATGTTTAAGAATTTGCAAAGTTTAAAACAAAGGGATTTAGATGTGGAGGCATATACTGATGAGTTTTATAAGTTGAGTATAAGAGTAGGAAGGGATGAAGATGAAGTTGAAAAGGTGGCTAGATACCTTGGTGTTCTTAGATTCAATAGTCAAGGTGAGTTGGTGATTGCTAACCCCAAAAGTGTGGAAGAATGTTTCCCATTGGCACTCGAGGCTAAGGAGAAAGTCAAAAGAAGGCAAGAGAAATCCACAAGAGGAAGAGGAAACATAAATAACAGAGGTAGAGGTGCTCTTTCTTCACAAAAATAGACCCATGAGGATCAAGGTTCTACAAGCAAAGGTAAAGAACAACCATTTTATGATTTTAGAGGTGGATTTGGTAACAATAGAGGCAGATTTAGCAGAGGTTCTAATCAATTTTCAGGAAGATGTTATAATTGTAGTGAATATGGTCTTCCATATTTTAAGTGTCTTGAAAAGACACCATCATCGTCATCTAAGGTTGATAAGAGGGTTGCATTTTCTCAAGAGGAGGAGGAGGTTGATAGTAGTCCAAGGGAGGTTGTATGCAATTCAGAAGTTGGTGAGTGTTTGATGATGAAGGGGGATATCTTGAAGACCTCACAAGAACCTGAACCCATCCAGAGAAGGAGCCTCTTTAGAACAAGGTGTCAATGTAAAGGTAAAGTGTGTACTCTTGTTGTTGTTTCCGGTTCCACTGATAACATGGTTTCTACTTAAATGGCTGAGAAGTTATATTTAGAAAGATTTCCTCATACGAATCCGTATAGAGTTTCTTGGGTCAATGATGATGTTAGTCTATTGGTTAAGGAACAAGCAAGGGTTGATTTTCAGATTGGTCAATATATAGAGAGTGTTCTATGTGACATTTTACCCATGGAATGTAGCCATATTTTACTTGGTAGACCTTGGCAATATGACAACCATACTAGTTATGATGGTAGGAGAAACACTTATACTATTGAAAAGGATGAGCTTAAGTACAATTTATGGCCAATGCATGATGATGTCAAGGGTAAGAACAAAATAGTCATGTTTGGGAAGAAGACATTGCTGGAGGATGAAGAGTTAGTAGCCAAGTCATAGATAAAAAGGTTTGGAAAAGATAATTTGTGTGAAGGTATAATGGTTGGTTCAGTTTTATGTCCATTTGTATAGGACATGGTGAAGGATAAATATGTTGTTGTAGGTAAAAATGAGAAGGTACAACAAACAGAGGTTGGGGAAGTGGAGAAGAAGGTGCAAGGGCAAGCAGCTATTGAAGATTCTTGGTATCCACCAAGTACTATGGTGGTTGGAGTTCCATTGTGGACTAATTGGTTTGTGTATTATGGTTTTTATTAGTTTCTTGCAGGTTTTTTAGAAGTTTGGAGTTGATGTTCCCTCATGGGACATGAGGATTTTTTCAAGGGGGGGAGTATGGTGCAGGAGCACCGAGTGAACCAAGTTCACCTCCTGATTCCAATGACCTATATGGGGTCAAATATGAACATTTTGAGTTCTAGATGGTTTATTGTGTCAAATAAGGTCTAATGAGACCAATAACATTGTGATAAGGTCATTTGACCATTCATGTAATCAAGTTGTCTAGATGGTCCTAGAAAGGTCCTTATTTGGCCAATATTGTGCAAATGAGTCAAAATGGGTCAAATTGATGTAATAATATAAAAGTTGGTTCCAACGATCTTTTCATGTCTATTTGGTCCTATTTCAATGTGTTTAAGGTCATGGTTTATAAAAATGTTGAAAGTAACCTAATCATTTTGGAGGACTATGATAGTCTAGAGTCTAAGTTAGTTGAGTAATGCAAAAATTGTCGTATTATCAATTTGTTGTCATGACAATTTTGCACTTTTTGTAAGTCGTGATTCTCCAACGATCAGTTCAATTTGTAAAATGGTTGGAGGAGGTTGTGTTCATTTGGTGTGAGACCTTTAAGTACCCCAAACCTCAAAAGATGTAAGTTTGTGTTGATTTGATTGTTTTGAGGAGGAAATTGAGGCATCAAAACTATTGGAAAGACAGGAAATCATTTAATTTATATTGATTGCATACTGAAGGTGGATTAGCAATAATGATCATCACATAGATCCTAAAACTAGATTGTTTTACCTTTTTTTTTCATTTGGTGTGAAGCCTTGAAGTTATCTCTGCCCCATTTTACAAGCAAATCTCTACCGGGTAGCCTAAAACCCTCAAACCCCTAGGGTTTGATTGTAATAATGGGTTTTGGTTGATCAATCCTTAACTAAACACTCTACTGTTATAGGTTATGATAGGCCACTATATCATATGTCAATTCCAAGAGCCATTAAGAGGACACAACAAGGTGAAGAGGATGGAGAACTAACCCTAGGTCTGGCATCTCTATGTGATAGACCGGTTTGATGAGTGCAGTGTGGGAGAATTGAGCGGTAGAGCATTGGAAATGGGTTTTAATGTGATAGAGGAGTATTTTGGAGGTTGAGAAAACATTTCATGGTCAGGGATAGTCATCTTTTAGGAGAACCAAGCAAGTTTGTGACAGATGTTCAATCAAATAGGCCTAATAACACCATTAGGTTTGTTAGTGCAGTATTGTTGGGATATCTGTCAGTTGGTTCAGTACCCAAACCTAAGATATTGTTGAGAATTACCAAAAAAGGTATCTGAAAATATAATTTGTTTGCCTAGATCCTCAGGGTGTCAAAAGTTATCACCCGATTCCTTCAAATGGAGGCCTAATTGCAACCGATTCTGTTTGTGGGCAAGTGATTCAAAATTAATGTTCTGGTGGGTCTAAACCATGAAATCCTATTTCATTTGTGTTTAGGTTTTATGAGAACACCCCTCCAACGGTTATTATATTGAATTGGTCAAGTGGGCCATTCAAAACCCTAAATCCTAGTTACACTCATTAATGCAAATGTGTGTGTAGTCGCACAAAACTTGAGAGTGTTCATTGTTTGTAAGTGGACATATTGGAGCCCTTGAGTGTCCCTAGGCATTGTTTAGTGTCATTGAACCATTTATTGACTTGGTGTTTGATGAATACTAAGAGGGGGGGGTGTGTGAATTAGTATACCCAATAAACTTACCAAACACTTAAGCAATTTTACTGCAGACCGGTATAACCCTTTAAACAACAAATCAGTTAATACACAAACAAGCCAAATAACAAATAAAGAATTCACCCACAATTGAACAATCACCATAACACAAGATGTTTTGACATGCAAATCCAAATTGGAAAAACCATGGTGAGTAAAACTCACAAGTCTACTATCTGCAGAATAGCAACGAGATCGGTTAAGGTTAGACTAGTTAAGGCCTTACAATGTTCTTCACCAGAACAAATCCTATTAGGAATCCTGATCTCTGTTAGGAGATAAGTCCTATTAAAGACTACTCTGTTAAAGGATTTCAGATCCACAACTGTGAACCACCTTGTTAGAGGATTTAGAACAGGCTTAACTGAGCCTACCTGGTTAAGGGTTTTTGACTTGTCGAAGAGATTAGTGATCAACAAGTAAGTGATCTACAAAGTAGCACAAAATGCTTAGTTAGATCCTTGATTTCTCTTTCTTAATGCATTGCAACATTACTCCAGTCTTCTGTCCTTCACACGTTCAATCTCTATTGCAAGATACTATTTGCAAAGACCTAATCTTCTTATACACCACACTCAAAACCCTAGACATGATGTCCTCATATAGGAATCCAATTTCATGTCGGTCCAATGAGATTAGATTACAATTTCCTAGGTACAGTGCATTTGGACATAATTGTAACACAACACAGAATCACCGCATCAGTGTCGGTGGATGATAACTCATCACACTTTACAAGTTTTCTAGTTAACAAAATAAAGTATATTGATTACTGGTTTACAAACAAAGACTGGTAAATTGGAACATTGTGTTCCGATCTTAAAAAGATTGGCTGCCGCTTGGGGTTCTCATACCGCTTGAGGTCCTTGATCATGCTTGGACCGGTAAGCTCCTTCTGCTTATTCAACCAAATGGTGAGTGAGTTCCCTCATGCTATATTCCCCCATATCTCCTTTCAAGCGGTTAGACTTAAAGAAAGGTTGGCTTTGATACCAATTGATGAATACTAAGAGGGGGGGTGAATTAGTATACCCAATAAACTTACCAAACACTTAAGCAATTTTACTGCAGGCCGGTATAGCCCTTTAAATAACAAACCGGTTAATACACAAATAAGCCAAATAGAAAATAAAGCATTCACCCACAATAGAACAATCACCATAACACAAGATGTTTTGACATGGAAACCTAAATGGGAAAAACCACGGTGAGTAAAACTCACAAGTCTACTATCTGCAGAATAGCAACCAGATCGATTAAGGCCTTAAAATATTCTTCACCAGAACAAATCCTCTTAGGAATCCTGATCTCTGTTAGGAGATAAGTCCTGTTAAAGACTACCCTGTTAAAGGATTTTAGATCCACAATTGTGAACCACCTTGTTAGAGGATTTAGAATAGGCTTAACTGAGCCTACCCGATTAAGGGTTTCTGACTTGTCAAAGAGATTAGTTATCAACAAGTAAGTGATCTACAAAGTAGCACAAAATGCTTAGTTAGATCCTTGATTGCTCTATGTTAATGCATTGCAACATTACTTCAGTCTTTTGTCCTTCACATGTTCAATCTCTGTCGCAAGATACTATTTGCAAAGACCTAATCTTCTTACACACCACCCTCAAAACCCTAGACATGATGTCCTCATATAGGAATCTGATTTCATGTCGGTCCAGTGAGATTAGATTACAATTTCCTAGGTACAATGCATCTAGACATAATTGTAACATGACATAGAATCACCACATCGGTGTCCGTGGATGATAACTCATCACACTTTACAAGTTTTCCGGTTAACAAAACAAAGTATACCGATTAGCGGTTTACAAACAAAGACTGGTAAACTGGAACATAGTGTTCCGATCTTAAAAAGATTGGCTGCCGCTTGGGGTCCTTATATTGCTTGAGGTCCTCGATCATGCTTTGAGCGGTAAGCTCCTTCTGCAAACATCGATAGTCTTCTACAAACAAAGAATATGCATACATTGACATATGATACCGGTTTGAACAATACATCACATACTACCGGTTGAGAATAACTCATATAACAAATAAGTTTGTGTCCATCAATGACAATCACAACTAAGTACAAACATCATCAAAATGGGAACACTTAGGAAAATTTGACATCTAAGTGCTTACAAAACAAAAATGGTGCCATAATCAAAATTACTCCCCCTAAGCATATACACTACTCCCTTTGCCAAAATTACAAGCATGTACTACTTCCATTTGCATAAAATTTTCAAATACCACTCCCCCTTTTCCAACAATGACAAAGTAATGCAAACACGCTGTAGAGATTTACCAAAATCATATTGCATAACATGAAAGCAAAGTATATGATTATGACAGTAATGAGTAAAACTTTTCAAAAATGAATTTAAAGTTTTTCAGAAATTCCTTCATGTCTGTAGACCAAGTATGTAGGAGTGAGACAATAATTTCACTCCGAGTCTTCATCTAGAATGCTAACTCCTCCATGGCATCCATAGTGCTCATTTCCTAAGTGACAATAATGGCTTCCATGTTTAGAAAGAACTTCTGAAGAATCTGCAACTTAGGTAATAAAAACAACTAAAGCTTCTGCATATCTTGAGTCGGCTTGGAGATCTCTGAATCAATCCTAGCAATCTATTGCCTGTCAGTCTATACAGTCTGCCCATACATTGAAAAGGAATCATATGGCACTTTTAAGGTCTCTATATACTTATTTAATTCCAATTGGAGTTGACCTATCTTCATCAGAGCATCATCACAAAATAGATCAAGCTAGCAGATTTTGCTCAAAAGTTTATGTCCTTCAACCATTGCCACACTGATATCGTCTCTCTGATGGGTCATCTTGGCTCTATCTTCATCAATTTGCTTCACAAATGCAACTTTTAGTGCTTTTTCATGCTTTTTTTCTGCAATATCCAGGGCAACATCTTCCAATGATTGCACTTGATCATCCACTATTGTGCATAAAAGCTTCAACTGGTCTAGTGAGGAATCAGTACCAAAAAGATCAGTATTAGGGACTAAGTTTGAAAGAGTATCAACAGCAAATCGAACAACATCTTTTTCTTTCTTCTTTCTTAGTTCCTCCAATCTTTCTTGAGCAAGCTGAATACTTCTAAGTAGCCCATTTTCATCTAAAGATTTGGTAAGACATGCAAGAGTCAATTCACTATGACCGGTGGGATCAACCTGTTTAGATTGAACTTGATCTCCAGTTTCCTTGGGAATCTCAGAAGTCTATCCTCCTTCCTTTGCTTTGATCTCCTCTTGTCTCTTCTTCTCCTGCTCTTCTTTTTCCTTGGCCTCCTTGTTGGCCTTCTCTTTCTCCTCTTTTTCTGCATTCCCCTTCTCCGCTTTCTCCTTCTCTTCTTTCTCCTTCTCTGCTTTCTTCTTCTCCACTTTCTCTTTCTCTTCTTTTTCTTTATCCACTTTCTCCTTCTCCGCTTTCTCTTTCTCTGCTTTTTCCTTCTCTGCTTTCTCTTTCTCTTCATTTTCTTTCTCCACTTTCTCCTTCTCCACTTTCTCTTTCTCTTCTTTTTTCGTCTCCGCTTTCTCTTTCTCCACTTTCTCTTTCTCATCTTTTTCCTTCTCCGCTTTCTCTTTCTCCGCTTTCTCTTTCTCATCTTTTTCCTTCTCTGCTTTCTCCTTATCAGATTCCTATGGTTTAGTACCTTTAGAATCTAATGCATCCACATCGATAGGATCATTTTGTTTAGCTACTCTTTCTCCTTGATCATTGAAGACTTCATCCGGTTTTGATTTTGATAGGTCAAACACTTGCTCGGCCTATAGATTTGCTTCAGATACCTTTTTCATCTTGACAACTTTTTGAGCATGCAGATGAGTGTCCTTTTCTACTTCAAAGATTTTCCCTTCAAGTAACTGAAGTCTTCTCTTTCTCATAAAAAAGATGCCTTTGTACCAATCAAGAATCTCAAATAATTCAGAATTGGAAGCATTTGGGAAATATTGAGCAAAAAATTGCTCCCTAATTGTTTGCTCCTTTTCAATGACAATGCACCATTTATTGTCCAAAGAATCATACAAAGAATTAGAAACTATAGGTTTAATATCAATTGGAGACTGATCATTATCACATAAATACTTAATGAGTTCTTTCTCTACCTCCTAATTTTTAGTATCTTTAAGATCATCAAAATAATCTTTTAGATCATCAAGAATTTTACTTCTAATATTCTTTATAATCCTTTGATAATGTGTCATAGGCTTGTAAGAAGCAATGTGTATATTTACCTATGCAGAGGTTACAGGTACATTACTAGTTAACTTGGTCTTCTTACCTGATTGCCTCAGCTTCTTCATTTCAGCTTCCAGTTCAGTGTCTTTTGAATCCTGTGCTTCATTCTTGGTTTTCCTCTTCCTCTCAAATACCTTTTGTGGAATAGCCTCCAGTTTCTTCTTGGCTAGTGACCTCTTGGTCACTTTTGGAATGGCAATAGATGTAATCGGTACTGATGCCGATGGCACAATTTTCTTTTTCCTCCATTTCGGTACTTCAGTAGGATTAACCCTCTCAGAGTAGTTACCGGTCCTCTTCTTCTTTGGATCAAGCGGTGAAGCAAGTAGGGTAGAGGCATACCCAGTGAGTATATCATTCACCACTTCATAGCCCATAGGCTCAACTTCCTCTTTTCTTGGCTCAATCGCTTCCATTATGCAATGATCCACTTTGATCATGAAATAAATATCATCTTCATACTTCTTAACCAGGTCACCTAATAGCCTTGTTCTCTGGTTCATCTTCAATCTGAACTCATCAAAATACCTATTCAGAGTCTCCAGATAAGTAGATCCCACTACTTGTAGACTCTCCTTGATTTGTCTTGTAACCGGTAGGTCACTTGACCATTTAACATCACCAACTCCCAGAAAATACCCTTGAAAGTAGAAAAACAACCTGACAAGTAGTTGACTAAACTTGAACCTTAGTGCCTTGTTCTATTTGATAGATTTCAAATTCTCCATGAGTTGTTTTTGCATGTAGGTACTCAAGTCGTACTCTGCATCTTCCTCGATCATTCGATAAGTGACATGCACCGCAGCTATAGGAACATAATTCATCTTTCTAGCATCGAATACTCTATACCCGATCACCATGCATGCATACTTCACCAAGTCATCTCTAATGGTGTTGACAGTCATTGCCTGCTTGTCGCTCATAGAACCGATGAGCTCTTCCATTTTGGATTTTGTGATCTTATGAGGAAAGTGACTTCTCCAATATTCCAGAAACCAGTCACGACATGGATTGCCTCTGGTGTGATATCATGGGTTCGCTCAAGATACATCTTGTCACCATGAACCCTACTAAGAATAATTCTTATATGGTCTTCTGTGAATTCCTCAAGAAAATATGCTACATTGTGGAAATTCTTCTTCTCGATCACACTGTACTCTGGTTTAATCTTCTTATCTTTTCCAGAGAACAAACTCAACTAGGAGTGAATCACTAGAGACCCTAGGTATTCCAGTCTGCAATCAATGTAACCAGAAACATCCCCTTCGACAATGACTCCATCGGGAATTTGAGATAGGGAATTGTAATTCAACTTCTTCCTAAGAGATCTGGATGACTCCTCAGCTGCGAAAGAACTAGAAGAGAATTTGGATGGAGAAGCAATGTCTAAATAATTCCAAATGATAAGAGTGATCCAACAAAAAATACCTTTTCACTCAGAACTAGGGTTCACCAATGTTGAGCACAATACACTTCTCCAAAATCTTGCTTTACCACTCTGACCTCCACTCTGGATAGCTTGAAATGACTGCTGAGTCTTGCATAAGATTTCTTTATGGATTTCTTTGAATGCAAGATTGATCGCTTTTGTTGCATAGCTCAAGTTAGAAAAATGCTTCTTTGAAAATAGGTAATTAAAAATGAGTACAAGAGTCACCTTTATACATGCTCCTACCTACCATAATAAATGCATCATCAATAGGGTACAAACCCTAATTATACTTTTTACCACTTCATTTCTTCTGTCGATCAATAGGTAACCAATACAGATAAAAGAACTTTACCGATATACTCCGGGGGTCCGAAACATTGTTACTGATATGTTCCCCCTTAAGCTTTTTGAAGCTTAATTTGCCGATTCAAGGGTCTCCACACTAGGTGCAGAAACTGGTACATCTTGTGGCTTCTCTTCATATTTCTTTTTCCAAGTTTTATTCATATATGCTTGGATGGTTTCAACATCGACCTTTCCTTTACCTTCTAGGTCAACCGTTCTGTCTTCTGATGGGTTTTGTCTCAGTCTACATGATCTAGCAAGATGTCCCAGTTTGTGACAATGATAGCATACCATACCGGGCGCTCTCCATGGTCTAGTGTTCACATTTCCATTCTTTCTCCTACATGTTGCAGCAGTGTGACCGCTACCATGAAAGATCACATAGGTTGCATGCCAACCGTTTGATGCTCCATAACCTTTTGACTAGTGGTCATAGGTTCTATACCAGTTTGGGTTCTGATTCATAAGAGGTTCTTGGGCAACTCCTTTTGATCTCAGTGCATAACCTCCAGGGTTGTTCATAACCGATCTGCACTCAAAAGATCTACGCCCAAACTTGTTGCATGCATAACAATGACCATTAAATGTACCAGTTCTAGCCTTGTGGTTAAACACATTATTTTGCCTGTAAGGGAAATTATTATAATTCTTGCTCCTACATATATTGGCAGCATGTCCTTCCTTATGACAGTTAAAGCATATAGGTATGAACTTTGACTTACCTTTACTTTTGCTATTGTTCTTAGATACCGGTTGCTCTTTTGGTGCATCAATCTTGGTTCCAAAGGGTTCACCTTCCTCTTATGCAGAGAAACCAAGTCCAGTGGTATTCCTTGATGGCTTCATTGATTCCAACTATTGGTCTAGTTTTGTAGAGCTCAGGTTGAACTTTGCAAGTATCTCCTTCATCTCAGCAAGTTCTTTGAAAAGAGCTTCATTGGTCTTCATTAGGGTTTCATTCTTAGAGATGGTTGCATTAAGTTCTTCTTGCATTTCTTCTTTCTCTTCCTTACGTTCTTGCAGATAAGTGGTAATGGTACCAATTTCTTGATTCAACTTAAAGATCTCATGCTCCTTATCCTTCACTAGATCCTCAACTTTTCTTTGGTTTTCCAATTCCTGACTCATCATAATGGTCAGTGCTTCTAGCTCCCTCCTCAGGCTAGTTTTTGACTCATTCAATTTCTCCACTTCTTCAACTAGGGCATCCATGTCTGCTTCATTAGAAGAGTTGTTTTTAGTAATTTCAAGCATTTGCTCAGCAAGTTCTCTTCTTTTGGCTAAAGAGGCTTTTTGCTTGACCTTAAGTTCATCATAGGCTCTCTCAGATTCAACCAGATGGTGAGTGAGTTCCCTCATGTTGTATTCCCCCATATCTCCTTTCAAGCGGTTAGACTTCAAGAAAGGTTGGCTCTGATACCAATTGATGAATACTAAGAGGGGGGGGGGGGGTGAATTAGTATACCCAATAAACTTACCAAACACTTAAGCAATTTTACTGCAGGCCGATATAGCCCTTTAAATAACAAACCGGTTAATACACAAACAAGACAAATAGAAAATAAAGCATTCACCCACAATAGCACAATCACCATAACACAACATGTTTTGATGTGGAAACCCAAATGGGAAAAACCATGGTGAGTAAAACTCACAAGTCTACTATTTGTAGAATAGCAATCAGATCAGTTAAGGCCTTACAATGTTCTTCACCAGAACAAATCCTCTTAGGAATCCTGATCTTTGTTAGGAGATAAGTCCTGTTAAAGACTACCCCGTTAAAGAATTTTAGATCCACAACTGTGAACCACCTTGTTAGAGGATTTAGAATAGGCTTAACTGAGCCTACTTGATTAAGGGTTTTTGACTTGTCGAAGAGATTAGTGATCAACAAGTAAGTGATCTACAAAGTAGCACAAAATGCTTAGTTAGATCCTTGATTACTCTATGTTAATGCATTGCAACATTACTTCAGTCTTCTATCCTTCGCAAGTTAAATCTCTATTGCAAGATACTATTTGCAAAGACCTAATATTTTTACACACCACCCTCAAAACCATAGACATGATGTCCTCATATAGGAATTTGATTTCATGTTGGTCCAATGAGATTAGATTACAATTTCCTAGGTACAATGCATCTAGACATAATTGTAACACAACACAAAATCACCGCATCGGTGTCCGTGGATGATAACTCATCACACTTTACAAGTTTGTCGGTTAACAAAATAAAGTATACCAATTAGTGGTTTACAAACAAAGACTAGTGAACTGGAACATAGTGTTTCGAACTTAAAAAGATTGGTTGCTGCTTCGGGTCCTTGTACCGCGTGAGGTCCTCGGTCATGCTTTGACCGGTAAGCTCCTTCTACAAACAATGATAGTCTTCTACAAACAAAGACCATGAATACATTGGCATATAATACTGGTTTGAACAATACATCACATACTACTAGTTAAGAATAACTCATAAAACAAATAAGTGTGTGTACATTAATGACAATAACAACTAAGTAAAAACATCATCAAAATGCCAACAATGTTGTGTAAGGACCCTTTGTTAGTAGGCTTTTGGTTGAGTTTGCGAGCCTTAGAGGTTGGTTGGTTCAAGGTTATCCTTCTAGTCTGTTTCCTCCTCATCATGTTGGTATCAGAGCTAGGAAGTAGGTCTCTGAAGAAGATAGTTGGGTTTTGAGAGAAGGGTAAGTAAGAGGTTGAAGTCAAGACGCCTCCTAAGAGTGTGGGTACTGCTAGAGAGTTACAAGAGTTGAAGGAAAAGAATGGAAGGTTGCAAGAATCCTATAATGCGGTGATGGAAAGGCTTGAATCCTTAGAGTCCAATCAAAAAAGGAATGTTGATATAGGAGACATGAGTGATGAAGAGGAAGAAGAAGAGGATTTCCAAGAAGCACAAGAGGAAGAACAAATAGATCCTGAAGAGCAGAGGACACTTATATTGTTAAAGGCAGTCAAAGGTGATCATTACAAGGCAAGAATTGACCTACCTATGTATGGTGGGAATCTAAATAAAGAATAGTTGCTTGATTGGGTAGCATCTATGGATACTTATTTTGAGAGTGAAGAGGCACCCGAGGATTAGAAGGTCAAAGTGAAAAAGACAAAGTTGAAAGGACATGCTCTCCTATGGTGGGATTATGAACAGGTAAAAAGAAGGAAGAAGGGCAAGACAAAGATCATATCTTGGGATAGAATGGTTACAAAACTTAAAGGTAAATTTCTTCCTAGAGACTATGAAGTTCAAATGTTTAAGAAATTGCAAAGTTTAAAACAAACGGATTTTAGATGTGAAGGCATATACTGATGAGTTTTATAAGTTCAATGTAAGAGTAGGAAGGGATGAAGATGAATTTGAAAAGGTGGCTCTATACCTTGGTGGTATTAGATTCAATATTCAAGATGAGTTAGTGATTCCTATCCCCAAAAGTGTGGAAGAATGTTTCCAATTGGCACTTAGGGATGAGGAGAAAGTCAAAAAAGGCAACAGAAACCCACAAGAGAAAGAGGTGCATTTCCTTCACAAAAACAGACCCATGAGGATCAAGGTGCTACAAGAAAAGGTAAAGAACAACCATTTTATGATTTTAGAGGTGGATTTGGTAACAATAGAGACAGATTTGGTAGAGGTTGTAATCAATTTTTAGGAAGATGTTATAATTGTAATGAATATGGTCATCCTTCTTTTAAGTGTCCCGAAAAGACAACATCATTGTCATCTAAGGTTGACAAGAGGGTTGCATTTGGTCAAGAGGAGGAGGAGGTTGATAGTAGTCCAAGGGAGGTTGTATGCAATTAAGAAGTTGGTGAGTGTTTGATGATCAAGCAACATATCTTGAAGACCTCACAGGAACCTGAACCCATCCAGAGAAGGATCCCCTTTAGAACAAGGTGTCAATGTAAAGGTAAAGTGTGTACTCTTGTTGTTGAATCCGGTTCCACTAATAAGATGGTTTCTACTGAAATGGTTGACACGTTACATTTGGAAAGATTGCCTCATAAGAATTTGTATAGAGTTTCTTGGGTCAATGATGATGTTAGTCTATTGGTTAAGGAACAAGCAAGGGTTGATTTCAAGATTGGTCAATATAAGGAGAGTGTTCTATGTGACATTTTACCCATGGAGTGTAGCCATATTTTACTTGGTAGACCTTGGAAATATGACAACCATACTAGTTATGATGGTAGGAGAAACACTTATACTATTGAAAAGATGGGTTTAAGTACACTTTATGGCCAACAAATGATGATGTCAAGGGTAAGAACAAAATAGTCATGTTTGGGAAGAAGACATTGTTGGAGGATGAGGAGTTGGTAGCCAAGTCAAGGATAAAAAAGGTGGGAAAAGATCATTTGTGTGAAGGTACAATGGTTGGTTCAGTTTTATGTCCATTTGTACAAGACATGGTGAAGGATAAATCTGATGTTGTAGGTACATCAAACAGAGGTTGGGGAAGTGGAGAAGAAGGTGCAAGGGCAAGCACCTATTGAAGATTCTTGGTATCCACCAAGTGCTATGGTGGTTGGAGTTTCTTTGTGGAATAATTGGTTTTTGTATTCTAGTTTTTATTAGTTTCTTGCAGGTTTTTAGAAGGCTGGAGTTGATGTTCCCTCATGGGACATGAGGATTTTTTCAAGGGGGCGAGTATGGTGCAGGATCACCGAGTGAACCAAATGTACCTCCTGATTCCAATGACCTATATGGCGTCAAATATGAACATTTTGAGTTATAGATGGTTTATTGTGTCAAATAAGGTCTAATGAGACCAATAGCATTGTAATAAGGTCATTTGACCATTCATGTAATCAAGTTGTCTAGATGGCCCTAGAAAGGTCCCGATTTGGTCAATATTGTGCAAATGAGTCAAAATGGGTCAAATTGATGTAATAATGTAAAAGTTGTTCCAACGGCCCTTTCATGTCTATTTGGACCTATTTCAATGTGTTTAAGGTCATTGTTTAGCAAACTGTTGAAAGTAACCTAATCATTTTGGGGGATTATGATAGTCTGGAGTCTAAGTTGGTTGAGTAATGCAAAAATTGTCATATTGTCAATTTGTTGTCATGACAATTTTGCACTTTTTGTAAGTCGTGATTCTCCAACGACTAGTTCAGTTTTAAAAATGGTTGGGGGAGGTTGTGTTCATTCAAGGTGACACCTTTAAGGACCCCAAACTCCAAAGGATGTAAGTGTGTGTTGATTTGATTGTTTTGAGAAGGAAATTGAAGCATCAAAACTGTTGGAAACACTGGAAATCGTCTAATTTCTATTGATTGCATATTGAAGGTGGATTGGCAAGAATGATCATTACATAGATCCTAAAACTATATTGTTTTACCTTTTTTTTTGCATTTGGTGTGAAGCCTTGAAGTTATCACTACCCCATTCTACAAGCAAATCTCTATTGGGTAGCCTAAAACCCTCAAACCCCTAGGGTTTGATTGTAATAATGGGTTTTGGCCTATCAATCCTTAAATGAACACTCTGCCATTATAGGAGATGATAATCCACTATATCATATGTCAATTCCAAGAGCCATTAAGAGGACACAATAGGGTGAAGAGGATGGAGAACTAACCCTAGGTCTGACATCTCTCTGTGACAGACCAATTTGATGAGTGCAGTGCGAGATAATTGAGTGGTAGAGAATTGGAAAGGGGTTTGAATGAAATAGAGGAGTATTTTGGAGGTTGACACAACATTTCATGGTTAGAGATAGTCATCTTTTAGTAGAACAAAGCAAGTTTGTGACATGTGTTCAGTGAAATAGGCCTAATAGCCCTATTAGGTCTGTTAGTGTAGTAGTGGTTGGGATATTTGCAAGTTGGTTTGGTACTGGAAACTGAGATATTATTGAGAACTCCCAAAAAGGGTATCTAAAAATATAATTTTTTTGCCTAGATCCTTAGGGTGTCAAAAGTTATCACCCGATTCTTTCAAATGGAGGCCTAATTGCAACTGGTTCAGTTTATGGGCAAGTGAGTCAAAATTGATATTCTGGTGGGTCTAAACCATGAAATCCAATTTCATTTGTGTTAAGGTGTTTTGAGAACACCCCTCCAAGGGTGGTTGTATTGAACTGGTCAAGTGGGCCATTCAAACCCCTAAAGCCTAGTAGTAGCCCACTCATGTATGCAAAGGTGTGTGTAGTCACACAAGACTTGAGAGTGTTAGTTGTTTGTAAGTGGACATATTGGATCCCTTGAGTCTCCCAAGGCATTTTTTAGTGTCATTGAACCATTGCTTGACTTGGTGTTATGTAAGGACCCTTTGGTAGTGTTAGCACATATTTTTACAAAATACTTTGTGCTATAATAGATGCCCCTTTTCTTATCATTTGAGCATTTACTGCGGGTGTTTTATATGTAGGAGTATATTGAAGAAAATAGAGTTGTCCAAAGATTAACTGACATCACTAAGACCCCCAAACCCACACATATAAAACAATGGAAAAGGATTTGGAAACTTTCAAGTGTGCTGCACTAGCAAAGGGAAAGCCTTTATCCCACATTGTTTGTGGGATAAGCTCATTTTACGTTTAAATCCAAAGCGGCCTATATGATAACTGTC
The DNA here is from genome assembly GCF_030272615.1 of Cryptomeria japonica. NCBI lineage: Eukaryota > Viridiplantae > Streptophyta > Pinopsida > Cupressales > Cupressaceae > Cryptomeria > Cryptomeria japonica. Next base: position 418,497,012 of record NC_081414.1, read on the forward strand.
AAAAGACAAAAGGCTTATGGCATGAAGAAGGTTGAATCCGATGGACCCCACATGTGTGCGTATCTCGAGGAAACCAAAATTTTACAACAGACTGGCGAGGATGGAGTTTAAAGATCAAGCAAGTTTGACTGATCGGACGGTGATCGTGGAGGATCTGACGGCTGTCGCTATGTTGCAAGGTAGAGATGCACATTGGTTTAAACCCACGACTTGGTGACTAAGCACATGCAGAAAAGGGGAGGTTAATGAGCATGCAAGTTCAAAGTGGATCAACGGTCGTTGCTATACCGCAAGATGAAGTTGCACAACCTATATCCCCCGTGACATAGCGACTACCAAGGTGGCAGATGAGGTGTCATCTAGGTAGATATACAAGCAAGTCAATATGTGCCATGTGGTGGAGCATAGAAGAAGAACCTAGGTCCAGTGGTGGATGAAATGGCAAGAAAGATCGGGTCCAGTGGCAATCGAGGTGGATCTGCAGGTGAACCAAAAAGCGACACGCGACATAGACAGACAAAGAAAAGAGAGAGCCGCTCAAGCAGGGTTAAAGGATGAGCAGATTAAGGAAGTTGGACGAAGGTTAAGGGGTGAGCAGGTTGAAAGAGATCCAATGTCTATCACTATACCGCAATGGGAAATTGCTCGTCAGTTACCCATCGTGACTTGGCAACTAACCGCTAGCGGCAGGCGGTAGAATGAAACGATTGAAGTGAAATAGTTTGATAGTACTGAGCTCATCAAACAAACTTGGGCTGCAATAGATCTCAAAAGGGACTCACCAAAGGCAGTGGTTTCATCGACATGAGGTTCATCAAATAAATTAGACGCGGTCCCATCAAAAAACAAAAGGTATAGATGCAATTGTAGAATTGATAAGACCTATGAACAATTCGTCGATGAGGAAGTTTGGCCAATAGATAAAGGGTGATCTGCCAGTGAACCAGAAGAGGATACGTGGCACGAATGGATGCGCAACAAAGGGGAAAATTCTTGAAAATAATAAAAGCGAAGTATATTCTTAGCTTTATGTTATTTAAAAGTGCATTAAAGATAAAATTTATTTATATTTAAATGAATGCCCTGGATATACATCTTAGGGAGAAGTATTATTTTTTAAATAAATGAGTTTTAAATTTGTAGAATTATTTTCTTAAAATATAAATACTTTGGCTTTATTGGACTATTTTAAACCATTATTTATACAAAGATAATTGACTTTTCAAAATCTAAGGTATACCTAATTTTCAAAATTAAGGAATTTGATTGGCTTATCTTGTGTGCAGGAGATAATGAGAGGATGATGAATATTTGCCGAAGATTTTTATCGAGATGAAGAATAGAAGACACATTATTAAAGCATCATTTAGTTAAACCAAAGGGTGTGTCCTTTGGAGGGAAATTGTCTGTGTATGAAAGGGTGTATCCTTTCATGTATGCCTTTTGATTTAGATACTTATAGGGAGTCATTTTTTATGTAAAAAGGGGGGGTCACAAGAATGACATGATGTAGGGATTGAATACCATTCTGTTTTAGAGAAGTCTATAGGAAGAAGAAGTATCATTTTGTGCAAGCAATCTATAATGAAGTATTTACAAGTGCATCTTATGTATGCAATTTGTTCTTGAAGATTAATATACAAGGTTTATTGTCTCTTTTCCAAATATTGTGTACAGTTTTGTGTTGATGAGTTATCTTTGTCCTCTTGATAAATCTGTTTATAGATTTTCTATGATGTAAATCACATGCCGTTGCATTAAGTGAAAGATTGAGTTCTTATTGTTTGTGTAATGCATATTGAACCTTCATAGTTGATGAAAAATGTCTCTTGAGTTGATAAGATATTTTGTCCACAAATTGTCATATATATCTCCAGATAGAGGCACTGGTTTGTTATTAGGCTTTTAAGGTTTTGATCTGTATGCATTCAAGGTCCTTGATAGAGAAACGTTCTTCCCAAATCCTATTTGAACTGATCTATGTAGATTTTATTTAAGTCCTGAAAGCAATCTCATTTTCAATATACATTCATAATAATTTATTTTCAAAGCATTCAGTTAAAGCACATAATAAAGCATAGTTGCAGAACAATAATTTGCCAGTTGTGTAAACTTGCTAAAAGGTTTAAATCCACTATAAATAACCTCTTTTTGTGCTTGAGGGGAGAAGGCACACCCACCTAGGTTCAATGGAGCCTAAAGTGTAGAGGGATTTGGTCTTTGACCATCCCTGTTCGTTGGCCAAGGCCGATTGGACTACTTAAGGATTTGGCAAGTCTTTTGGTCTTCCAATCTATGGTTTTGGGCACCAACAGGTAGTAAGGTTTTGGTTGAGTTTACGAGCCTTAGAGGTTGGTTGGTTCAAGGTTGTCCTTCCATTCTGTTGCCTCCTCATCACCCTCCTCTTCTATTGTTCTTCCTTCTCCTTTTAAAACCCCCATTGCAACCATTCATCCCCTTCCACCATCTTGTCCTTAACTCACCTTTCTTGTTCCTACTATTACATATACATACATTTTCCTCTAATTATGCTTCCACTATCCCTACCTTTGTTTCTATTCCACCCATTTTCCGATATGCCTCTCCTCATGACCACATCCTAACTTATATTATAAAATCCTAGTGAATCTTTCATTATTTTGGGGAGCAAATATTAATTTTTTTATTAAGGAAAATATATTAAATTTCGTTGGCAAATTTTTTTTCAGTTGCATAAGAATTGTTGAAAAATTAAGGCAAATCGTTCATTATTTTTTGGAGAAAATAATAATTACATTGGTGAATTTTTACCTATTGCGTGAAAATTGCAGAAAAATTAAGGTGAATCTTTCATTATTTTTGGGGGAAAATAATAATTCACTAATAATTACATTGGCAAATTATTATCTATTGTGTGAAAATTGTAAAAAAATTAAGGTGAATCTTACATTATTTTTGGGGTAAAATAATAATTACATTGGCAAATTTTATCTACTGAATGAAAATTGTAGAAAAATTAAGGCGAATCTTACATTATTTTTGGGGAAAAAACCAATATCGCAAACATGTCACATCTTCGTTGTAAGTGTACTGCATATCTATTTGAATTAGAAACCATCTTTTTCTCACATATGAAATCTTGATCTAATATTCTAAGAGATCCTTTCGCGTAGAAAACACTCTGCCTGTAATGCCAGCCAAAATACCCTATAGAAAATAAATAAACTAACTAACAAATAAATATTTTTTTTTTCTAAAACATCTACTAAAGCAACATAATAAACTATCGTTACACAAGATCATAGATTAACATCTACATGAACATAACCATAACCAAAGCATTATATGACACAAGCAGAAATAACATCATAACAATCATTATCTCGATGCATACATATATTCATTCATTCCCTAGGGCACTTCAACATCACTACTTACTATAAATAACACATAAACACATCCATATCATGAAACCATCAACATCCATTTCATTTAGGTTCTTACTCAAATACTTTTTTCTTAACATGAGAATCATTTACTTTCAATGCATAATCCCATTAACTCTTGGATTCATTTTAAACATCAAACCAAATATTCCTAATTCCCTTATCCTTATCCATCTATCACAACATGAATCGAATTAACCATCTTCTATGATAGAACTAGATCATTCCTTAAGAATCACATTACATCTCATCAAGATTGTACTCACATACATAGTCAAGAGTTATAACAAGAATGTTAAACTTCTTCCAAATAGAAATACATATATTTAGGACTAACTCATGAATCCATATACTACAAGAATACATATAAACTATTCATTCATTTTCAGATCCAATATAGAATCCAAATATCCATCTTTTCCACATTAAACATTTATTACAATACATTCCAATGCAATGATTACAACATCTCACATCTTTACAAGCCATAATCTAAGCTACTACTTCATGTCCTAATGCATAGAATACAAGACATAAGAGTACATAATCTCCTTTACATTTACAATGTCATCATGATACAATAAACTATCTCATCCCCTTTAAATCAACTCTGCATAATGAAGAATCATAGAGTCCATACAAATCTACAACTACTCATTCATTTCCATATCCCAAGAATAACTAACATTAAAGATTAACATCTTTCAAATCAAGGCATACATGATCATTTAAATATCCACTACTATCTACAATATAAACACAAGATAATCCAATTGTATCACTCAATCATTTAATTCCTTTCTAATCTATAATTACATACACATTTGAATATCCATTTACAACAATCTCATCCAATACATCTCATTCTGAAATCAACCTACTACAAGTCCTAATACATATATTCACAAGATACTAATTACATAGTCTTCTTTACTATTACATCTTTCTTGAGATACAAAACACATGATATCAATTCCAATCACATAGATTATGCTCCAAGATCCATCCACATGATGAGCTAATATAAATCCATGTCCATGTACACAATCATCCAATGAAGAACATCCCAATGGAAGAAGGCATCAAACCACCCGACCATGTGAAACCAAATAGGAACCACCCCTCATGCTAGGGAGTTGACATGAGGTTCCAACTCACACTATAGACCTAGGATGACACCACAAAACCAATGGACTCAACAAGACATCCACAAGGACAACAATCATGGATATAATTACCAAAACACATCACAAGGCTGACATAAAAGAAATAAACTCCCAGAGGCATAATCAACAATCAAGGCATAAGGATAATGGACACATGTAGGGAAGAGTGTCATCACATGCTAGCCTCATGTGGAATCTATCTCAACCTTGGAGCCAAACAAGGGAGATCGGTTTACCACACCAACGGTCTTCCCAATCTTAATTAGATCCCAAAACAATCTCCTTGGGACTCTCCATTGGGGCACAAACACAAATTCATTATCTTGATTAAGTGATTCCTAATTACCCAAACCACTAATCAATTTATTAAAGTTATCACTTGCAATTACAAAGGAAAACTCTCCATGTGGTTCTTTGGTTGGTCTAGACCCTAGCGGTCTATTGGTCATGACCCCGGTCGACACATGCAAGAGCCCACTCCCCCTAATCATGGAACAAGACCTCAAAGTGATACATAAACCACAAAGGCCATCACAAAAACATCATGAAGTCTCTCCAAAGACATAAATACAGTCACAACATCATTGATACAAATTGAAGCATAATATGAATCATACACCCATATGCAAATAAGAGCCTTCACCAAATCAATACAAAAATGGACCAAGGAAAATACATAAGATCACAAAGGTAATAAAAAACAATACCAATCCTCAACAGTAAGGCATAAACATCCCACTAGAGTTCCCAAATATATCTCTCAACAACAAGGCTTTCATCCTCTTGCTGGAGAGAAGCATCACATATGCACAACACTCAGTGGTAAGGCACAAATAATCCCACTAGAGTCATAAACAACCATGAAAGGATCAATATCAAATAAAAACCAACTCTGAGAATATCAACAAAAAGAATAGAAGCCTCTAGTACAAGCCTCATATCAAGAAAAGTGACCAAATTGAGCAAATATTGACAAAACTTACAAAAAAGATAAATTAGCGCATAAAAGGACTAGTTTGGTGCATCCATAAGCCATATTAGTGCATTTGGGTCAAACATTAGCACATCCATGGCATACTTTAGCACATCCATGGAAAACTTTAGCTCATTCAATTCAAAGAGAAAAAATGATATAAACGAAAGGTATAAAGTGACGATCATGCTTAATCTTGCATATAGGTTCATAAAATGATCACTTAGTGCTCCCAGAAGGTGCAAGAGGAAAAAAAAAGCCCTAAAAACATAAAATTGGATTCACAAAATCACACAAATTTATTTCAACATCAAAATCATGCACCTTTTGTACACAGAGTTACACAAAACTTGCCCAGATTGCACAAGACTTCATCAATGGTTACTGATGCTCTGCAAAACTGACAAGTTAGGTTAAAATCTATGGTATTATAACACACAAAAACAACAAGAAACAGGATTAATGTTGGTGTTATTCAACCAAAGATTAACCTAAGCAAGCATATCAAAAGAGATACTAAGATCATGCTAACATATTGAACAAATAAAACAAATATAAGAAGGCATCTCCAAATGCCTCTTAACATGTTCTTAGCTCCTTCTCCTTTGTTCCTCTCCTCTAAAAGTTCCAAATTAGTGTAGCTCTCAGCAGCTTTTTGCATTATGGATGCTTATGGAGGTTCAAGATTGTAGATGATTACTCTAAATGCTATGCAAATGTAGATAAAAGCTAATATTAGATGCTATAATGCTAAAATGATTTATTTTAGGCCAAAATAACAATTATATGAGTTGATTATGCTAAATGCTTGAGGATGCTTTTTTTGAGAATTTGAAAATGAAGAATGTGAGCTCTATTTATAGGTAAAATGGAGCAATGGATGGTTGAGATTGAGTAATCTCAACAAGGGTCATGATTGAATGATTTGAGATCCATGTGAGGGATTTCAACCCAATCCCTGGTTGACAAGTGTCAATGTGAGATAGGTTGAGAGGAGAGGGAATAAGCATTAAATGCTTGACATGACCTGAGAGTTAACTTGGGGGTTAAGGTCAAGGTTGGGTTGAGTGAATAAATTCTTTATTCAAAGAATAAAGCCTTTATCCAATGGATAAACTCTTGTGCAAAGGCAAAAGGGATAACCATGGTCAAAGTAATAAATGCTTGAGGAGACACATGAGTGCAAGTTGAAATAACCATAAATGGTTATGTAAGAGCCATAAATGGTCATGTAAGAGCCATTAGTGGTTTTGGAAGACTTTGGAGGTTAAATTGTTGAACACACAAAGCATTTAATGCATTTCAAAGACTTTGAAGTCTTTGAGAAGTGACTCCAAGTTGCTTAGGAATGTGACAATAATTAGGGGATGGATTAGGCTAATTAGGAAGGGGTTAGAAGAATCTAGAAGGGTGTTTAGGAGTGCAAGTGGATTTGGTGGGTGAGGAAAAATAAGATTTTTATTTAAAATAAATTAATTTATTTCAATAAATGTGTGCAAGTTGCATTTGTAGGAAAATGCAAGTGGGGGGGGATAAATGATTTAAATAAATGTTTTATTTAATTTATTTAAAAGAGGAAAAGGGGATTAAATGAAATAAATATAATTTATTCATTTAATTGATTTGTGAATTTGGTATAATGAATTAATTAAAATAAATTGAATAATTTATTTAATTAATAGGAGAATTTTTGAAGATGAATTAATTAAATGTTAATTTAATTAACTGATGGCTAGTGTATTTTTAATCAAATAAATAGGAAATATTCATTTAATTAAATTGGATAGATTTATGTGACTACATTTGCCTCTCTTTGAGACAGTGCAGTTTATCGCGTTGTTTCAAAGAAAGAAAAATAGGTGTGAAGAAAGTGCCCCATAAAATGTTAATTTAATGGGTGGTATGCCCCCTCGAGAGATGGGCCGAAAATTTCAAAAAATCGGGTGATCTCTCGAAAAAGAATGAGAAGTGGATGGGAGGTAGAATAGAAGAAATTAGCAATAATGGTGAAAGAATGGAAGAAAATGGAGTGAATACAAAGAAACACCAAGCCAACGAGTACCCTTAGGTCATGCAAGAGATACAGAGCAGATGTAGGTTGTGGTTTGGATTGATGCTATATAATTGATCAAAATGGTTGGACAATTTGGTGCAATTGGTTAAATTGCCCCGGGCGAGTCAAAGCATGAGAGTTGATGCCATTTGTTTGCTTGGATAAGATAAAGTCCGAGTAAGTGAATCAAAGAGACCTGATGTGACTTAGATAATTGATGTAATTGCCCGATGAAGTCAAGGTATAGAAAGCAAAATACTCTTTGAGACTTAGATAATTGATGTAATTGTCCGTTATGATTGTGTTTGATTGGTTGATCAATTGATAGTATGTGCGTGTGATGGATGGTTTTGATGAATCATAGCAGCCCCGTTGAGACTAGGTCATTATGATAAATGCCTGTTGTAGTCTAGGATTACCATGATCGATTACCTGTTGAGACCCGAAGATACTTGATCAGAGTATTTATTGATAGTCTAGGTGTGTGTGAGTTGATGTGCCTATGCAGATAGAGTAACTGGCTTGATTATAGGATGACTTGGGATGGGAAACACAATCCCTCCTTTTAGAGATGGATGGTGATGAACGTGGCTTGATTGGGTTGATGTGATACGATGAAGGGATTTATGATAATGATTGAGATAGGGAGGGTGAGGGGGGGATTCAATGTTAGATAGAAGAAATTGAGGACCTATGACTCATTCCTATGGAAGAAGAGGAAAATAGAGTATCCATTGTCATTACTATGTATGCATGATGTGCAACTATTATTAATGTATGGATGGATGGAATGCAATAGAATGCAATATATACAGATGAGATGAAATGATGATCCATAGTGCTTTATTTTTCATCATTGAGCTTTTAAAATGTTGTAAGAAAATACAAGCAACTTGATATAATGATTCAAGATGACCTGAGTATTCCTTACATGGATTTTGATATAGCAAGTTAATACAAGCAACTTGATATAATGGATCAAGTTGACCTGTGTATTGCTTGCGGAACAGACAAGGATCATCTCTGTTCATGCATGACTTGGATCGTCCTCCTTGATCTTGGGCTGATCACATCCTGAGACAAGTTCACACCCTAATAAAAGACAAAAAAAAACCTTTATCCAAATTGGATTAGGAGGAACCAAAGAAGGAGCATTGTGCTTGTAAGCAGGCAGTATATATATAAAGAATAAAGAATATGGATCCTTGGTAATGGTTCATGCTCATATGGTCAAGGTATACGCTGTAGTCAGCAAGCCGTAGTGATCTATGACTGCATTTTGCATAAGATCAGGTAGCTTAGTGAACGTCCCACGTAGACACCATTAGTACATGTCCTAGAACTTCAACGGAATAATGCGCCGAAGATACACAAACAATGCTGTAAGATCTTGATATAAATAATGAATGAATAACTCACAAATCAATCAAGTATTTTGATAGCTTAAACATAATTTTCTTGTCAAAGAAAATGTCATTTTGTCTTTGTTTTGGTAAGGAAGGATGCATCCTTGTTGAAGACAGTTTAAGTGTTGATGTTGATTGTTTGGTCGATTTGGAGAAGTGATCATCGTGCGAGTATTTTTCAATGCTTGTTTGGTATCTGCTTGGATGAGTATGTACAATGTGTCTGCCATGTGTTTGTTTGATTTTTTATGTTTTATCATGTTTTTGGATTTTGTGATTGTTTTGAATGTTTTTGGTATTTTGCGAGATAGTTTTGAATGATGAACTTAATGAATCACTAAACAATGTAGAATCCACTTCCATCAATAGGTTAAGGGCATTGCCCCCAATTTAGACATGACTATGAAAAAGCGAGATGCAAGATGCATGAAGTACTTTCTTGATTGCAGATTAATAACAAGCCATGGTTTGGACGGATGGATGTGTGTATGTAGTGGATGTGATCGCAACAAGTCTGAAAGACAATGGAGCCATAGCCTTTACAAGTGGCGCCCGTTTACCAAGTTTTCACCATCGCACTTACCCAAGGTGCCACCGGAGTGGTTGTTCACTGTTTGGATGCATGATTTTTCTTTACTATTTTGATGTTTTTGTATTTTCTTCAGGTCATCTATCTGGATGTTTTTGGTATTTTTGCCAGTATATATGGGAGCCTGATGCTCTGTGTAGCTTATGTATAAAACCATTTGAGGTGCATGTTGTTGATCGGATTTGCTAGTGGTTCTCCTTTTGAAGTAGCCAACTGATATACCCGGACCGAAATACAACAGTGACAACATATGGACCCAGCCAATTTGATTCAAACTTTCCTTGATGTTCTCAGTTGGGTTGGTTACGAGGATTTTCTCGAAGAACAAGATCACCTACCTCGAATGTACGAGGTTTAACTCGATGATTATAGCTTTTGCTCATGCGCTACTAATAGGCCTTGAGGTGATTGTATGCAGCTAGTCGTTTCTCATCAAGTAGCTCTAAGTCTTGGAGATGGGATACTCTGTATGCTTCATCATCTATGAGATTGTGAAAGGAAACCCGTAGTGATGGTATCTCGACCTCAATAGGTAAAATAGCTTCTGCACCATAGACTAATGAGTAGGGAGTTGCGCCTATAGGGGTTTGAATGCTAGTTCAATATGCCCATAGTGTTGGATTCAATTGAATGTGCCAATCATGACCGACATCATTGTCTATCTTCTTTAGGATCCTCAATATGTTCTTGTTTGATGCTTCGGCTTGACCATTGCCTTGTGGGTAATAGGGAGTGGAAAAGCGATGCTGGATGTGAAACTTCTCATAGAGTTCACGAACATCTTGATTTTTGAAAGGAAGACCGTTATCTGTGATGATGGACATGGGTACACCATACCGGTAGATGATGTAATTGAGGATGAATGAGGCGATCTACTTGCTGGTAACTTGGGTAAGTGGAATAGCTTCGATCCACTTTGTGAAATATTTGGTGGCGGTAATAATGAATTTATGGCCGTTGGATGAAGATGGATGGATTTTACCCACAAGGTCAAGGCCCCATTGACAAAAAGGCCATGGTGTTGTGATTGGTTGCAATTCCTATGCTGGTGCATGTATCAGGTCTCCATGAACTTGGCATTTCTTGCACTTTCTGACAAAGTAGTAGGAGTTTTTTTCCATGGATGGCCAATAGTATCCAGTGCGTAGGAGTTTCTTGGCTAGTGACGAACCGCTTGTATGAGTTCCACAAATTCCTTCATGTACCTCTTCCAAGGCCTTTGTTATCTCATCCTATTCCAGACATTAAAGGAGAGTACCATCAAGACTACGTCGGTATAGGGTTTCAACAATAATGGTATATCGAGCAGTTTGGCGAATGAAGGTTTTACGTTGGTTATTCGATTGGATAGGAGGAAGGGTGTGATTGCAGAGATAAGTGTAAAACTCACCTACCATGGGGATTCAGAACTGATTAGGTGACATATCATCTCAGATTTGGGGATATCATAAGTGGGGATCCAAAGCTGTTCTACCAAGAACTTGTAGTGTGTTGAATTCTGTGGAAGATCTAGGAGAGAGGCGATGGTAGCCATAGCATCAGCAGCTCGATTCTGATCTCTTGGTATCTACTCAAAGGTGATAGTAGTAAATGATGCCTTTAATTTGTCCACCATTTGTTTGTATGGCATGAGTTTGTCATCTTTAGTTTGATATTCATTAGTTTCTTGTTGAATGACTAGTTGGGAGTCGCCATATACTTGTAGTTCTTGTAACTTCCATTGGATGGCTAGCCTGAGTCCTGTGATCAAGGCCTCATACTCTACTATGTTGTTGGTGCATGGAAATGTGAGTCTGTAAGACTTTGGGATGTTGTCACCTTGAGGTGTGATAAACAGAATGCTTGCCCTCGAGCCATGCCTAGTGTACGAACCATCAAAGTATAGTTTCCATGGTTGTGCTATTGTGATCATGAATATCTCTTCATCTGGAAAACTGGAAATGAGAGGATGATTGCCTATGAGTGGTGCATCGGCCAACTAATCTGCAATAACTTATCCTTTGATAGCCTTACGGTCTACATACTCGATGTCAAATTCACTTAGAATCATCACCCATTTGGCCAAGCGACCTGTCAATGCTACTTTACTGAGTAAGTATTTGAGTGGATCAATCTTTGCAATGAGCTATACCTTGTGTGTCAACAGATAGTGCCTCAATTTAGTGGCTTCCAAGATTACTGCTAGGCAATCTCGCTCAATAGGGGTGTAAGTGAGTTCATAGCCAACCAGTGTGCGAGAGATGTAGTAAACAACACACTCTTTCCCTTATGCATTATGTTGTGCCATTAGTACACCCAATGCTGTACTTGTTGTTGATATATAGAGTAATAGAGGTTTGCTTGGATCTAGTGGGATCAACAATGGTGTATTCATGAGATAGTCTTTAATCATCTGGAATGCTTGCTGGCATCTGGCATCCCATTGAAAGCGGATGTTTTTGTGTAGTAGATGTGTAAAGGGGTGACACTTATCTGCCAGTTGTGTAATGAATCTTCAGATAGATTGTAGCCATCCTTGTAATGTCCTTAGCTGATTGAGTTCTTTGGTGGTGGCATGTCCATGATTTCTTTGACCTTTGTTGGATTGACCTCAATGCCTTTGCTTGAGACAATGTATCCTAGAAGCTTCCTTGAGGTTACTCCAAAGACACATTTCTTTGGGTTGAGTCGAACATGATATTGTTTCAATCTATCAAAGATTTTATCTAATATGTTGAGATGACCTTCTCTGGTGAGTGATTTTGCTAGTAAGTCATCAACATAATCTTCCATTATAGTATGCATCATGTCATGGAAGATGGTGGTCATTTCTCGTTGATAGGTTGCTCCTACATTCTTGAGACTAAAAGGAATTACATTCCAACAGTATGTGCCCCATGAACATGTGAAGGCTATCTTATGTTGATCCTTTGGTGCGATCTTTATCTGATTGTATCATGAAAAACCATCCATGAGTGAAAGCAAGGCATGTCCTGCTGTTAGGTCCACTATGATGTCGATGTTTGGTAGGGGGAAGTCATCCTTAGGACATGCCTTATTCAGATCTCTAAAGTCAGTACAAATATGGATGCCCCCATTTGGCTTGCTGACAGGCACAATATTGGATATCCAATCTGTATAATCAATTGGTCTAATGAAACCAACAGCTAGGAGTTTCTTGAGTTTTGCTTTGACTAGTACTGCAATCTGAGGATGCATCTTACGAAGCTTCTGCTTGATAGGCTTAGCTCCTTCTACTACAGTGAGGTGATGCATGACTAGATCACGATCAAGCCCAGGCATGTCTGCATATGACCATGCAAAGTTGATTTGACACTTTTGAAAGAACTCTACAAATTTAGGATGTTCCTCTGGAGTTAGAAGAGATGCCAGATGTATGTGGTGAGGAATTTTAGGAGTTTCACGTTAGGCTCACCAAATGATGCTCTACAAAACTGACAAGTTAGATTAAAACCTGTGGTATTATAACACACAAAAACAACAAGAAACATGATTAATGTTGGTGTTATTCAACCAAAGATTAACCTAAGCAGGCATATCAAAAGAGATACTAAGATCATGCTAACATATTGAACAAATAAAACAAATATAAGAAGGCATCTCCAAAAGCCTCTTAACATGTTCTTAGCTCCTTCTCCTTTGTTCCTCTCCTCTCCAAGTTCCAAATTAGTGTAGCTCTCAGCAGCTTTTTGCACTATGGATGCTTATGGAGGTTCAAGATTGTAGATGATTACTCTAAATGCTATGCAAATATAGATAAAAGCTAATATTAGATGCTATAATTCTAAAATGATTTATTTTAGGCCAAAATAACAATTATATGAGTTGATTATGTTAAATGCTTGAGGATGATTTTTTTTAGAATTTGAAAATGAGGAATGTGAGGTCTATTTATAGGTAAAATAGAGCAATGGATGGTTGAGATTGAGTAATCTCAACAAGGGTCATGATTGAATGATTTGAGATCCATGTGAGGGCTTTCAACCCAGTCCTTGGTTGACAAGTGTCAATGTGAGATAGGTTGAGAGGAGAGGGAATAAGCATTAAATGTTTGACATGACCTGAGAGTTAACTTGGGGGTTAAGCTCAAGGCTGGGTTGAGTGAATAAATTCTTTATTCAAAGAATAAAGCCTTTATCCAATGGATAAACTCTTGTGCAAAGGCAAAAGGGATAACCATGGTCAAAGCAATAAATGCTTGAGGAGACAAATGAGTGCAAGTTGAAATAACCATAAATGGTCATGTAAGAGCCATTAGTGGTTTTGGAAGAATTTGGAGGTTAAATTGTTGAACACACAAAGCATTTAATGCTTTTCAAAGACTTTGAAGTCTTTGAGAAGTGACTCCTAGTTGCTTAGGAATGTGACAATAATTAGGGGATGGATTAGGCTAATTAGGAAGGGGTTAGAAGAATCTAGAAGGGGGTTTAGGAGTGCAAGTGGATTTGGTGGGTGAGGAAAAATAGGATTTTTATTTAAAATAAATAAATTTATTTCAATAAATGTGTGCAAGTTGCATTTGTAGGAAAATGCAAGTGGGGGGGGGGGGATAAATGATTTAAATAAATGTTTTATTTAATTTATTTAAAAGAGGAAAAGGGGATTAAATGAAATAAATATAATTTATTCATTTAATTGATTTGTGGATTTGGTATAATGAATGAATTAAAATAAATTGAATAATTTATTTAATTAATAGGAAAATGTTTGAAGATGAATTAATTAAATGTTAATTTAATTAACTGATGGCTAGTGGATTTTTAATCAAATAAATAGGAAATATTCATTTAATTAAATTGGATAGATTTATGTGACTACAGTTACAATGGGGTAAAGAGAAGATTATCACACCAAAATGAAAGGCAACAAAGAATGTATAGGTCCAGCATAAATGAATATAACAAGAACCATAAGCACAACAAGAAAATCACTTGCAAATATAACATACACAATCACATTCCTTCCCCCCATAGATACATATGTATAAATAGAACCATGAAATTTCCTCCTCAATTAATATATAATATATAATATCAAATAAATTTCCCATTAATTTCAAAGACAATCTTTGAGAAGACACAGAAGACAAATTATTTTTTGGAAATCAAAATGCAAGAATAAGATCAAGCTCCAACCTGGAGAATTGAAGTGATGACCAAAGCAATTCGAAGAAGTGCAACCAATCCAATCCAAAATTCCAACAATCCAATTCCAAGCTCAATCAAGAACCCAAAATCTTCAATTAAATTTTTTAGAGATGCCAACCCCAACAACGCACAACAAAAACCAATAAATAGAAAAATTAAACCAAAACTATAGAAATGCACTGACCAATCAAAATATTCCTACAAATCATATTTTACACATACCATGCATAAAATCGAGGTAAGTAATATTTAATAATATTATTTACTTACCCCCACCAAATCAACCAATCAGATTAAAGGGTGGGTAAACTATATAATTGTAGACACTTAAATTTGGTTAATCAATTTAATCAAATTTATTTCCCTTATCCATTTAATTAATTAAATATCTTAATTAATTAGCTCATTCCTATTAATTAATATCTAATTAATTAGCCCCCTTTGATCCTATCATATTAATTAATTTCTAATTAATTAATTTTCCAATCCTATCCTCCTAATTAATTAATCTAATTAATTGATTATCCCATCCTCCCAATTAATTAGCCTAATTAATTAATTATCCTTGTTGTCCATCCCTTTTGATTAATTAATTTAATTAATTAAATATCCCCTTTCCAACCCCCATGGATTAATTAATTTAATTAATTAATTAGTGTGTGTGTGTGAAAAAGTGGTCTGTAAGCTACACGCACAACACTTCAATTAAGTCATTATATGCATGGTTAATAATCAATAATCAATAAGTAAAAAACCATAACAAAGCGACTAGTTGCCTTCTAAAAGATGCGAGTATAAGATTGGTCTCAGATTCTTATAAGAAATATCAGTGACTAGACTACACCAAGACGAAGGATTTAATCTATATGATATTAACTATATGGATGCAAGATGGATGAATAATTCAAGCAAATAATCAATTCAAGCAATAATGGATGTAAAATGGATGCAAATAATCTAAAAAAGCACAATAATCTTCAATGACTCCAGAGCGAAATTAGCGTGATAATAATCTCCAAGCGTGTTCTTAAAAATCTCTGGGGTAAATTGGAATGAGAGCTGAAGACTGAATTTATAGAGAATCACAAAAGAGAAAAGCTCAATTTAGGATTAATTGAAAATAATTGAGAAATCAGGTTAAGTTAACTTTGAGATAGATTCCAATTATAGTTTAATTGAAATGCATTCAAATTAGAAGTCCAAGTTGCATTGGAAATAATAATAAATTAATTCCATGCATTTGTGATAAAAATAGATAATTCTTTTATTTATTCAAGAAAAGAGTCTTTTCAATGCAACTGAACTTCTTTTTCTGAAAAACTTTGAGTTCCAATTTTAGAGAATAATTCAATAATTTAATTAAATTGCTTTTCTGATTTCAAGTTCTAAATTTAGAAAAAGAAATAATATCTCAAGTTTGATTTCTCTCTCAATTCAATTCTTTTTTGTTTATTAATTCCTCTTTTGTTTTGTAATTAATTCCTTTTGCATGATTAAATGACAATTTTATTAATTAATTAAATATGCAAGGATATTTAATAAATTAAAATAGGATAATTGATCAAAATGATATTCTTGGAAATGATTCAATTAATTAAATGAATATTAAGTAATTGATTTGCCATGTGATATTTGATGATTAAAGAATTAATAATGTGCTCAAGATTGATTTAATTGCCTTTGGTTAGGACCTTGGTGACGTTGTCGAGATTAGGGGCCCATGGTTTAGATGACCATTTTTAGGATATTACATTTGCCCCTCTTTGAATTAATGTGCAAGCAACGCGTTGGTTCAAAGAATGTGTGATGTCTAGGAGATACCAGTTCTGAACTTGAACGATCACGAACTAGATGTAGAGAAAGGTGTTTAGCTTGATTCAAAGTGACAAAGCTGAATGAAGTATGATTAAAGCAATACCGTTCCCAAACTTGATTGAATTAAGGAATGATAGAAACAAAAGATACCGAACTTGAACTTGATTGATCAAGAAGCGAATCTTATTGATCTAGAACTTGATTGAACTTAGATGTAGTGAGTGATGATAAAAATCAATCTTGAACTTGATTGATCAAGATACAATGAAGATAAACTATCCAGCCTGATCAAGAAATGAATACTGAACACCAGCTTAGATTGAGTGTGATCAAAGATACTCTTTAAAATTTTGATTGAGTTTAAATGAATAGTCATCTTGATTTGAAGCGATGAAACTGATTAACGTTAAGAGATTGATTCAGATGAAGGACAAATATCAGCTTGATTTGAAGCGATGAAACTGATATGCCCCTAGCGATTGATTCGATTTAGATGATCGAGAGATCTCAACTTGATGTGAAGTGATGAAGTTGAGATGCCCCTTAGCAATAAGAATTTATTTTCTTTAGTTAAAAAAAATTGAAAAATTTTCTCGACTTGTGAGATATGAGATCATAAGGTCGTGAGTACGCCCCCTCGGGAACGAAATCGAAAGATAGCGAGGGTACATGATAGGCAATTATTGACGATGATAAGTTATTTGAGCACAAATTGATTCGGAGGAATATTTGAAAAATTCGGCGTTGATTGGTGAAATTGAGCGTAGAGTTGATCGTAAAGTTGATGTGTAGGTTTGAAATTGATATTCAGTGTTGAAATTGAGTGCAATTTTGAAGAAAAAATGAGCATTTGATGAAAAGAGCGCTAAGCGGTCCAAATTGTGAAATTGACTAGCAAAATGATCTCGAATTTTGATTTCAATCCCAAAAATGGAATCAGAGCGGGCGAATTAGCTAAGGGTACAATTTTCATGTCCATTAGAGCAAGTTGAAATATTAGGTTTTTGGCTATATATGGGACGAAAGTGTCATTTTCAAATCATTTTAGCCCTCCAAGTTTGAAAATTCAAAAAGCCTTCTGCAAAGAAAATGGTGGTCCCTACTTGTTAGCATCTATTTGAGCACTAGAGATGTCATAATCGACCCTGAAACTATGAGCTAGTGGTAAGTGATCGATCTTAAGCCTCTTTATGTTTTCAATTTTGAATTTGTTTTGTTCATTTTTCAAGTTTTTCGCATGTGTGGGGTCGGGTTTCACGTTTTATTGTGCACAGGATTCTGTCTTGTATGAGTAACTGGTAAAATTTCTTTTGTCATTAGAATTATCATTCGGGATGCACCCTTGTATCGTACGACAGGTCTATTAAAAGATCATGTTGTCGTGCGAGAGCCAATAGTTTGTCATTTGAGGTTATTTTGTCGTGCGATAGCTATTCCTGACTCATACGAAATTCTGCTTCTCTGTGTTTTTTCGTTCAAGAGACGGTGAGCATTTTTGAAGGTCTAAACGTGAAATTTTGATTTTGCATTTGACTTAGCTGGATTTGCGTGATGTTTTACTTCCCTTGTAGGCTCAATTGGAATGTTTTCTAATGCTTCGTTGTTGGGTTTTTGTAGGTTCAATTACCTCCTATGCTCTTTAGATGCATTTATCCTCTTACTATGGCATTAGTTCAACATTTATCTAAGGTTGAGCAGGCTCATATTGACTTGTGCGGCTTGACTCATCTATTGAGATTACCTGATATCCGTGTGAACCTCAGAATGCTCACGACATTAGTAGAGCATTTCCATTCAGAGCATAACATGTTTCATCTGCCGGTGGGGGAGTTGACTATCACTCCCGAGGATGTATATAGGATCCTCCGTATCCCTTTTGCTGGGGATAAGGTGGATTATGATTCAGGGCACCTTCAAGGATTACAGGTAGTGAGGCATGTCTTCAGTGATCCTGACATTTTGACTCATTCCATTAGTTGGGACATATTGATGAGCAGGTACAACAAGGAGTTTCCTCTGGCATGTGTTCTAGCAGGGTTCATAGGCTATTTTCTGATGCCAGATAGAGGGCAGTAGGGTTTCTAGTGTGGATGGGGTCGGATGCTAGAGAGATTGATAGAGACCCCTCACAAACTTGGCTGGGGTTCATGTTTATTGTCCCACATGTATCGAGAGATGCATGAGATCGTGTACAGAGATGGGTTGAGCATGGCCGCTGGTGTATATATTTTGCAGGTGTGGTCTTGGGAGCACCTTCCCATTTGTTGGCCCATAGTAGATGATAGTAGAGAGCCTGGGAAGCCAATTATATATAGGTATGCCGGATACATTACGCAGCCCCATCTGGGCAAGACAAATTTTTGGAGACAATAGCTAGATGACCTGATAGTCATTGTATGGAGACCGTATAGAGGTTTGGAGCCTTGGGATGACTGGAAGATGGTTTGCAGGGACCTTTTTATTACGCGCCCTCTCATCGAGAGATTGTAGACCATTGTGGATGGTTCGTCATTTCTCAAGTGATGAGGCAGTATGGCCGACCTCAGGGGATCTCACACGAGTTTACAACGTATGCACGTTACACAGATGAGGAGAGACATGGATGGTCTCCACGGTTGTCCTATGCTTTGGTGATGCAGGAGTTGACTATTTTACACCACCTGAGGTGGGATTATATGGATGATGTGGCGGATGCAGGGGTATTGCCCCAGTATAGAGATTGGTTTCAGCAGCTTTCGTTCCCTCGATTCACAGATCCAATAGAGCAGGCTCCTCATATTGAAGATGTTGAGGATGATGCCCCTGCACCGGCACAGGGACAGGGATAGGGCCACAGGCAGGGATAGGCACAAAGAGCTGAGGCTCCACGGTGGAGTGGTGGTGATCCTGGTGCTAGCAGCAGTAGGGTGCCAGCTGATGTTGGACAACAAAGGGGTGAGGGTGGATCCCTAGGGCATGTAGGAGTGAGATTGGGTGGGACTGAGGAGGAGCAAACAACTCCGAGACAGTTTCGGTAGCGGCAGGATGAGCAAGGTGGAGCTATAGGTGGAGATGGGGGTGGAGAGCCTGTGAGAGAGTAGGGGACTAATGCAGGGTGATCGATGAGAGCATGTCTTGCAGAGCTACAGTCATAGTTGATAGTGGCTCAGATTCAGCTGGCACAGCGAGATCGATAGCTTGCCGAGGTGAGGGCTGAGCGTGATTGCCAGATTGCATCATTGAGGATAGAGTCAAGAGAAGAGATAAAGGATTTACGACAAGAGGTCCTTCTCCAGAGTAGTAGGGCAGCCTACTATGTGGCAGCATATAGTTTCATAGTTCCCATTGCACAACAGGTGATACCCTACTCGCAGAATATGGCACGATCAGAGGGAGCTCAGGCACCTCGTCAGGATCTTAGGCATCAGGCTCCTCCTCCACCACCAGGCGATGAGGGAGAGGGTGCTAGCTAGATTATTTCTTTTTGTAGCTTAGATATTTTTTGTAGAGACACCCATTTTTGTATCCTATATGATTCTTGCTCCAATGGGAGTTTGTATATGTCATTTGACATCATTTTGTACTCTTAGACTTGACATGATATATATACGAGATCCGATTTGACTTCATCGTACTTGTGTTGATTCGTTTATGAGATGTCTTTTATATGCTTTATTCTATATGTATGCATTTCTTTTCAATATGAATGTATGTAATGCAAATGATTATGGATGTCTATTTTTGGTTCTTTTCATATGCAAATAAATAAATGTGTAATGAGTAATATGAGTAATGCCATGTTTTCATTTTTCTATGCAATAAGATGAATGCAAATGAGTAATAATGAAATGTATGAAACTATATTAAATGTTATGTATGCAGCTAACATCTCAAAACACAAGTACTAGATCGAAGAAATGATGATAAAGAGACCACTTAGCGTAAGAAATGATGATGCTTTCAGCTCTCATTCAGAAGATAAAGAGATTATTACCATACCAAAATCACTCTAAATTCACAAAAAATGCAAAATGATATGCAAAATGCATCCTAAACCTAGTCACTGGATTTAAAATACTTAAGATTCATCACTGAGAATAACGAACACAACAGGAAGGTTAGAGTTCCTTTCTTTTTCAATGTGCAATATGTATTATGTTGTTTGCAATGACCCTTTTTTCGTTCATATCCTTGGACATATTTCGCAGGGACCCGAATTGCATCATAAAGAAATTCCCTCAAAATAGACAAAGAAATGATATGGACCTCCCTGTAGCATACAAATAAGTGGAGTCGAGGTATGTGAGGCGATTTCATCTTTTTGTGAAGGCTCTTATCACAGACACCCAGCTAATTTATATGTTTCTAGATCATTGGGATCATTCTTACAAGCATAAAACAAAGAAAATATTATGCCCCCAATCCTTTCTCCTCTTAGTCACAATAGACTTCCTCGAGTTACTCGAAGGGATAATAATCGAAAACTAATATAAAAGACAACACACAAAGAAAATTTTCATTCATAACTCAAACTGTTTAGTGATTGTTTTCCGTTATGTTGTTTTTCTTGTTTACTTAGTGATAAGAAACTCTTTGGTAGTTAGGAGACAGGTAACTGACTCAAAGTGGACAACCAGGTTTGACTGATGGAAAGATGACTTGTTTGACACTGCTTAGGATATGTAATGTGCTCTATTTGAGTAACCTAAGACTAGGACGCGATCAACTTCAAGTCATGAGGGTTCCAACGAACCAGGATGTCACGAAAGTGACTGCAAAATATGTACAAGTGAAAGCAAAGATGCATGAAAGTGGGAAATGCCAACGTTGCATTGATAGATGGAGCGCTTGAGTACAAGAGGCACCTGTTTGCTAGGTTTTCACCTGCTTGGCAGAGATTCTTTTTTTTTTTACCAAGGTGCCTGTTTACCAAGTTTTCACCAGGGCATTTTCTTTCTATAATATTTTTTTTTCTTTTGATGATTTTTCCATTTTTTTAATTCTTTTAGGACTTTTTCCAGCTGTACAAGTTGGTGGCTTTGAGAATGCCAAGCGAAGAATTTCTTCAAGTGGATGGTGTTAATTAGTTCACGGAGCTATTCTCCTTCTGAGTTTGAGAGTTGATAGGTACCAGAGCTGAATACTGTAGTAATAATGTAAGGACCCAGCCAGTTGGGTTAAACTTCCCTTTATTGTCGTGAAACTGTTAATTTTTTGGATTTTCTCTCAGAAATAGGTCACCAACCTGAAATTCTCTTTGTTGAAATTTATTGTTATATCCTCTAGACATTCTCTTCTGATACACTCTGAGATAATCAAATGCCACTTGCTGACGCTCATCCAGCAATTCGAGTTCTTGCAATCTAGATATTCTATGATCTTCATCAGTAACAAGACCTTGCAAAGAAACTCTTAGAGATGGTATTTCTACTTCAATAGGTAATACTGCTTTGAACCCAGACACCAAAGAGAAAGGTGTAGCCCTAGTAGGTGTTCTGATACTTGTTTTGTAAGCCCATAGTGCAGGATTGAGCTGCAAATGCCAATCCTTCCCAAATTTGTTCACTGTTCTATGCAAGATAGTAAGTAGGTTTTTGTTAGACGCCTCAGCTTGTCCATTACCTTGAGGGTAATATACCGATGACCAGTGTTGTTTTATTTTGAATTTCTCACAAAGCTTGTCCAAATCTTTATTCTTAAACTGTCCTCCATTATCAGTCACGATGGACAAAGGTATCCCATACCTGTAGATGATATAGTCCAAGATGAACAAGGCGACCTGTTTACCGGTTGCTTTGATGAACGAAACTCCTTCTACCCACTTGGTGAAATACTCAGTGGTAGTTATGATGAATTTATGTCCATTGGATGATGCAGGATATATCGGACCAATGAGATCAAAGGCCCATTGTTGAAAAGACCAATGCGTAATAAATGGTATGAGGTCCCTTGCCAGGGCATGTATGAGATTTCCATGAAGCTGACATTTCTCACAAGTCTTAGGAAATTGGATGGCATCTTTTTCCATCCTTGGCCAGTAGTAGCCAGCCTGTAATAGTTTTCGAGCTAAAGTAAAACCATTCGAATGAGATCCACAAATACCTTCATGAACTTCCGATAACACACGTTTACATTCTTCAATTTCTAGACATCTAAGCAATGTACCATCCAAACCTCATCTAAATAAATCATTAGCTATGATAACATACCGTGAAGCATTTTGAGTTAGGTTTCTTTTCTCATTTCGAGTAAGATTTCCAGGGATAATTTGGTCGCATAGATAGGAAT
This sequence comes from Cryptomeria japonica, assembly GCF_030272615.1. Taxonomy (NCBI): domain Eukaryota; kingdom Viridiplantae; phylum Streptophyta; class Pinopsida; order Cupressales; family Cupressaceae; genus Cryptomeria; species Cryptomeria japonica. The sequence goes on from NC_081414.1 coordinate 418,519,853, forward strand.
AGATGTAGCTATATTGGGATGAGTCATGTCCAATAATAGAACAGACTATTTAGGTCTCAAGAGAATCATAAGCGGGGTAATATAACTCTTCCACCAGGAAATCAAAGTGAAAATTGGACTCCTGTAACTCAGGTATAGATGCCAAGGTAGCCATAGCATCTACTGCTCTGTTTGCAGATCTAGGAATCTGTTGGAATGATACAAAAGCAAAATACTTCTTAAGATCATCAACCATCCTCTTGTAAGGCATCAATTTCTCATCTTGAGTCTTATATGTATCATTGATTTGATTAACCACTAGCTGACAATCTCCATAAATATACAATTCTGCAACCTTCCATTCAATAGCTAGTTTTATCACATTCACCAAAGCTTCATATTCTGCAATGTTGTTTGTGCAAGGGAATGGAATCTTATAAGACTTTGGGATTGAATACTTCTGAGGAGTAATAAATAATATGCCAGCACCTGAACCATTTTGAGTAAAGGACCCATCAAAGAACATTTTCCAAGGTTGTTGAGTAAGGTGCATTATAGATTCATCTGGAAACTCTATGTGTAGCGGTTTAGTATCTTCAGGCGGAGCTTCAACAAGTTGATCAGAAATCACCTATCATTTTATGGCTTTGCATTCCACATATTCAATGTCAAACTCTGTAAGGATCATGACCCATTTCTCTAATCTTCTTGTAAGTGTTGCCTTATTGAGAAGATACTTGAGTGAATCAATTTTGGCCACTAGCTTGACTGAATGTGCTAGCATGTAGTGTTTCAGTTTTTGTGATGCAAAGACTAATGCCACACATTCTTTTTCTATTATAGTGTAGTTCATTTCATAAGACACTAATGTCCTGCTGATGTAATAAATAGCTCATTCCTTTTTGTTGTCATCCTGTTGCGCTAGAAGTGCCCCTAGTGATGAATCAGTTGTTGATATATATAAGATTAGTGGTTTACCCTGAATTGGTGGCATCAATATCGATGGATTTGACAGGCACTCTTTTATTTACTGAAGATGTTGTTTGCACTACTGATCCTAGTTGTATATTATTCCTTTTCTCAATACTTTTGTGAAAGGTTGAGCTTTGTCTGCTAGCTGAGAAATGAATCATCTGATGGATTGGAGATGCCCCTGTAGACTTCTCATTTGACTGATGTTCTTTGGAGGCGGCATTTCCATTATAGCTTGGTCCTTCTCAGGATCAACCTCGATTTCCTTCTTTGAAATGATGTAGCCAAGTAGTTTACCAGATGTCACTCTGAATGCACACTTTTTTGGATTTAATCGGAGTTGGAACTTTTCCATTCTGTCGAGTATAGGACCTAACTCTTGAATATGCGTTGATCTTTTCATAGTCTTCACTAAGGTGTCATCAACATAATCTTCCATATTCTTATGCATCATGTCATGAAAAATGTTGTAACTTCTCTTTGATAGATCGCTCCTGCATTCTTTAGCCCAAATGGCATGACGTTCTAGCAAAAGGTTCCCCATGCATAGGTGAAAGTTGTCTTTTCTTGATCTCCAGGAGCTATTTTGATTTGATTGTATCTGGAGAATCCGCCCATTAGTGAGTACATTTCATACCCAGCAGTTATGTCGACTATCATATCAATATTTGGTAATGGAAATTCATCCTTCGAACATGCTTTGTTAAGATCTCTAAAGTTAGTACAAACTCTGATAGACTTGTCTGCCTTTGCACAGGTACTATGTTCAAAATCCATTCAACATAATCTATAGCTCTGATGAATCCAACTTTCAGAAGTTTTTCTAGTTTAGCCTTGACTAATAGTGCTATATGCGGGTGCATCTTATGGAGTTTTTGCTTAACTAGTTTTACTCCTGGTGTAATTGAAAGATGGTGCCTAATGAGATCAGGATCCAAGCCTAGCATATCAGAGTAGGCCCACGCAAAGTATATTTTCTTTTCTAAGAATAGTTGAGTGAACTCCTTCAATTCTTCTGCTAATAGTGATTGAGCTACACAAATGATGTTTGGTGTCTCTTGACTCCCAATGTTCATTGGCTGAGTTGGCTTGATCAATATGGAGGACCTTTCCTAGAAATGACTTGGCAGTATATCAAGTATCTCACCTTCAGGCGCCTCAGGGAGGTTTTCACTTTTAGGTACGTCCTTTATTTTCTCTTTTTTAGATTCTGACACCGCCACAATGTGGTTTTCACCATAAGATCTTTTATTTTTATTTTTCTTGTTTTTGCGACTAAGATACTTGATATCCACTTCAGTCATATTTTCACTCTGTTCACAAGTGGAAAAGTCTATAGGTTTGACTGCATTGAGATAATAGGCTAATGCATAGTCATTGGCAAAAGTAGGTATATTCATGGGCTAGTTTTGTAACATGCAGTCAATCAATTCAGGATGTACTAAGGATAAATCTTGGATAGGCTCAAGAGTGCTCATGATATTGTTATCACAACTGTGGATCAAAAAGTCAAGTTCCAGAAGAATACCTTGTGTAAGTGTCTTGAGACTAGGAAGAGTTAGATCATGATTATTAAAGTTCACGTTAATATTTAATTGATCTAATCCAATAGACATACTTGTAACATCGTTCACTGTGCCAGACTGAACGTCATATCATGGTTTAACAATGATAAGATCAGTAGACAAATTTTCATTGTTTGTATCAACTGATTCAGAATTTGAGGCTGAGTAGATATTGTCTTGAATAGGACTGTCATCAGAGTCATCAGGTGAAGTTTCTGAGTCTTCTTCAAGTGATTTAATAAGTGTATGTATGGTATCAATACCAACATCTTTAATGTTGCAAGTTCCTTCATGTTGTGGTTCATTTGTCATTTGTATCTAACACACCTATTGACATGATCTTGATGTTTCTGTGATTTGCTGTCTTCTACTCCATTCAGCTTCTTCTGGACTGATAACTGGTTCTTGTTCTATAGCTTCCAACTCTTCTTGTGTAGTGCTATACCTAATTTGTTCTATTTTAGGATAGGGGTACATAGATGAGAAGCTTTCTGGTATTCTTCCTTCTTTCAGTCCTTGTTCATTATTTGCTTGTCTCTTTTGTCTAATTTCCTGTATTTCTTTCTCTAGTATTATGCGCATCAGCTCTTGAGCATCATTTATGACATCGCTAGACTCTTCTGGAGTTTCTGTAGTGGATGTGTCTGAGAGGTGGTCAGGACCCCATTCATACTCGTTTGAATCAGTCTCCAAATCGTCTACTTGCTGCTTGCTAGTATATGTGATTGGAACTTTTAGTGGTGCGAACAATTCTCTGATTCTTACTACTTCATCTCTTATATCTTTTGGGACCTCAACTTCTTGTATTATTGTAGCTGATACCATCGAAGCTTGAGCACTGACTATTTCTTCTTTCTTGATTGCTAATTCCTCTTTCTCTTTTCTACACTTTGCTTTTGTTTGTTGAGTGTCTACTTCTTGTAATGTTAAAGGCAATATTCTTTTCTGCCACTTAGACTTAGAAACATGTTTTTGGTTTGATGTCTTTTTCGGATTGTAACCCAGTCCAGCCTTATCATTTATGGATTTGGTTTGTAGCTGAATTGGTTCAGTAATACCTTTCTTTTGTTTTCCCAAAGGACTAGTACCTAAGTACCCCATGCGTTGGATCATTTTGTAGCCGAGACCATATTGGTTTGAGGAAATATCACAATGTCGTACCTCCTCATTTTGACTATCTTCCTTAAAGAGCCAGTTAAGAACAACATCTTCTTCTATTTCATCCGCTAAGGAAGTAGAAGACTATACAAAGAGAGCATCATATATAGTATTCAAAGATGAAGTTTATGTTCTCATAGCCTCTGATGGCTTGCCCAACTTTTTTGGTGATGGAGGGAGAGAAACTAATGAAAGTACCAGTTCTATCTTGTAGCCATCCATGCCGGTATTTGTAATCTTCAATCTCTTTTCTAAGTCCTTCATTAGTGCTTCTGGATCTGCATTTAGAGAAACTACCCTATTATGAGGCACAAAAGTATCTGAACCTTTTGTCAATGCATTACAAACGGCATTTGTATCAGTAGGAATACTGAATTTAGCTCTATTATAAGGAAACTTTAAGCATTGATGGTATGTTGACGGTACTGCCTTCATTTCATGAATCCACGACCTGCCCAGTAATATATTATACGACAATGGAATATCAAGAACTTGGAAAAGAAAATCTTTATCTACTAGTCCCACTGTGATTGGTAATGACACCAGACCTTTAGAAGTCCTTTCTTCTTCATCATAGGCTTTTATTGTTATTTTCTTGCCAGGATCAATGACATTTTTAGAGAATCCTAGTTGTGTAAGCAGACTGTAAGTACAAATATTCAACCCTGCACCTCCATCTATCAAAACACGTTTGACTCTGTGTTTGTGGATCATGGCTTAAATATGCAATGGCTAGTTATCTGGATGATTTAGTGAGTTTTCATCTTCTTCAGAGAAGGTCAGATAGTGAGGTGAAGTCAGATGACCCACCATAGACTGAAACTGATCAATGTCTAAATCTTTTGACATGTTGGTAGTGAGAAATGCTTTGTCTAGTATCTCTTTGTGAGAAGATGAGAGTTTTAGCAATTCAAAGATTGAGATTTGAGCATTTGTCCTTTTCAACTGTTCAACGACACTATATCCAGAAGATGATGAAGTTAACCTTTTAAATTTGTCCAAAGTTGATTCTTTTTGTTTGTTTGGAAAGGCTGATGGGTATGATGTTGCTTGAGCTGGGTTGAAAGAACTAGCTCCTTGGAGGGTGACTTGCTTTTGAGAACGGGTGAGAGCTCTTGCATATCGTGATTCATTTGGTTTATCTTGGACTATAATCACATTGCAATATTCCAAGTGGGAAGGCTCAATCATGTTGATAATGTTGTCCTGACTGGCATAAGTATAATTTACCTTGGCACCTCCTTTGGTCTTTGAAGTACCACCTTGTTCGTAAATAGGTAAAGGGTCTTTAAATGCTTTATGATCTACATTAATCGGATGATTCCCAACAACAACTTTACCAGCATCTATGAGATCTTCAATCTAATGTTTTAGCTTCATGCAATTGTTTATGTTATGACCTTTATTCCAATGGAAATCATAGTATTCATTTTCTTTCCACCATCTTGGTTTAACATCTGGATCATATGGTCTGGAGTTATTTGGTAGTGTTATCAAGTTGTTTACCAACAGAGTTTTGAAAGAGGATTCATATGATTCTTCGAGAGGAGTAAAATCACGCTTAGGTTTGGAAGGCCAAGGCTTTTCTTTGAACCATTCCTTTGTTTTCTTTGGTGAATTTTTTGCTGCAACCTCAGTGGCTTTAAGTGCTTGTGTACCACTAGCAAGTTGAATATTGTGGATTTTGAGTTGGCTTTGATAGTGTCTACTACTCCATCATTAACAACATTCTTGTTATTGTCTTTGCCAAACTTCCAATACTTGTTGTTCTCTTTAGAGCTAGATCATGGTTGTGTTTCTTTCTAAGGCGTGATATCCCCCTTCTTTATGAGCACATCTTCCATTCGAATGGCATTATCTACCATTTTTTTAAATGACAGGTGTACTTGCATTTGTATACTATATTTCAATTCGGGGACCAAGTTATTGACAAATATATCCATTTTCTCAGAGTCTGGGATAGGTTGTGGATACCTAGAGAACATCTTTCTCCAACGTTGGAGGAAAGTAAGAAGAGGTTCCCCTATTTTCTATTGAGTATTAGAAAGATCGATCATAGTCACAGGATGTCAAATGTTGTATGAATATTGTTGTAAGAATAATTGGATTAGTTCTTCAAAAGTTTTTATTCCTTTGGGTATACTTGAGAACCATTCCATTTCTTGACCCTCTAAACTCCTTGGGAAGAGGCGCATGAGGTACGTTTGGTCATGCATGAACTCCATACAGGAAACACAAAATTCCTTGACATGATCTTGAGGATCTGAGGTACCATCATATTTGTCAAATTTTGGGATCTCCACTCATGAAGGAAATGGAGGCATGTATAGATTCTTGTCAAATGGAAAGGGACATATTGTTTCCAGAGAATATTGTTTTGGGGACTTGTCCTTATTCTTTAGTTCTGTGACTTCCATCCGTAAGGCTAGGAATTGTTTGTGTACCATGAGTATAGGTGATTCTTTCTTTTCAATAACAAGTGTTTGAACATCATATCTAGTAGGAAGTTTGGCACCTTGTTTTGCTAGTTCTAAGAAATAGTCTTCCTTTTCTTAGGTCATGATAGCTTTCATCATTTTTCTAAAGTCTTTGTTCTTTTGACAGTCAAGGATTTCTTTTTCTGGAGGTTCAGTGTCTTCGTCAGCCTCACTTGATGATGAGGAATCATTATCATTTTTGGGAATGTTATTATTGTCCTTGTTTCCGTCATTGTGTTCCGTCTCATATATAGTGGGAGATTTAGGCTCATCAAAAATTGGTTCGCCAAATGATGACGGTATGTCAGTGAGTGGATCCTTTTCGTAAAATGGATTGTCGGTGTATGAAAAGGGTATTCCTTTGCCTTTGGATTCTTTCTTATGAGAACTCCTGGTTTGTGTAGGCATTTTTATGGATTAGTGAGACCTAAAGTTGTTTGTGATGCAAAGGTCAAGATCAATTTCAGAGCTAGTTGTTCGGTTAATGTATTGTTTGGGAGAAACAATTGAGATTCAGTCTGGTTTCAGGAATGATCTATCCTATATAAGACATTTATCTAAGTTGATTCTAAGCGTAGTGTAAGATTCAGTCTGGTTTCAGGAACAATCTATCCTGTATAAGATGTTATCTAAGTGACTAAAATTTGATAGGTAGTTGATTGAACTAGCTAAAAGATGATCAACCAAATCGTGCAACACAAATGGAAGAGGTACATTGTCTTGATCTGTTTATGCTCAGGAAAATTGATAACTAGTATTATGTTCCCTATAAGTTGTTTTTAGGCAAGTTTGACTATTCTGTTCTGACAAAACCAAAGACTCGTACGATAATATTTTCTAAACCGGATGACAATTTAGCAGTTACAAGATGAAAAAAGTTCTATTTCGTACAAGTTGTTGTTTCTTACCGTACGACATATGGGTATGTGCAGGACAACAAAAGACTTAGAGTAGTTATGTTTCGTGCGACATAGGATACAGAACCAGACAACAAATTAAAATGACTCGCACGACACGGGATTAGGTCTAGGATGACAAATCAGAAGACTCGTACGAGATAGGATCAGGTGAATCACGTTAAATTATCAGACTCGTACGACTGTTCACAAGACAGAGACTTAAAATTATGAGTTTTTTCGATTGCTGAGTATGATAACTGAGTATGACCAATTCTGAGATGGACTGATTTTGAACCAGGATACAAAGTTTCAACTTAAGATGGACAAGTTTCTGACACAAACATAGTTTTGACTTAGGATGGACTAGTTTCTGACACAGACAAAGTTTCAACTTAGGATAGAGTAGTTTCTGACACAGATAGAGTTTGGACTTAGGACATACTAGTTTCTGACATGGACAAAGTTTCAACTTAGGATGGACTAGTTTCTAACATGGACAGAGTTTTGACTTAGGAAGGACTAGTTTCTGATACAGACAGAGTTTCGACTTAGGATGGACTAGTTTCTGACATGGATAGAGTTTCGACTTAGGAAGAACTAGTTTCTGACACAGACAAAGTTTCAAATCACTAAGTTGTTTCTTGTCTTCTCCAATTTTTGGTATTTTAGTTTTTTGTTTCAGGGATGAAAACACAGAAAACAAGTAGTATGTATAGTGACTCCAATCACAACATGCAAACCCTAAGGAATTCGGTGAGGAAAGAAAACCTTTGCTTGTAGACTCAGGTACACACCTAATAGCTAATCAGAATATGACCACTGAGTCTCACTCAATGGATTCTCAACGCCGTATTATTCAACTCCAAACGCTAATGGGGGCACGAAATGACAAGTATCTTGGGAGAGTTACTATCTCTCTTGCACAAATATTATCCCCCTTTCGAAGATGAACTGGGTAGCTTCTAATTTTGAATTGGATTTAGTCAGGGATCCGTTTGGCGCATCAAGGTATAAACTCAATTAAGGGGTCTCCCAGCCTTGAAAACCAAGGTTTAATATACCCGAAGGTATGGAGGAGAGTTATTCCTTAGCACTGTCGTTAACTTGATTTTCATCAAATCATGTTTATTTTATAGTGGGCTGGAGTACTTGGCGTCTAGCCGTTCCCACTTAGGTTGTTCCCCTCACACCAACCATAATGACTTTAAGAGTTTTTCAACCCCTCGGGAGGGCAGAACTCCCAAAGATGTACAAATCTCAAACAAAGAAAAAGCCTCAAGGGTCTGGATTTCTAATTGTCTAGAAAAAGACAAGAGCATACTCTCCTACCTCTCAGAATCTTCTAAAAACACAAAAAATAGATTTGTTCTTTAACTAGATAGCAAGTTAGGTTCCTAAAAATGAATTTAAAGAATACATGATATTTAGTCGATTCTCCTTAGGCAACCTAGAAAGACAACGAATCAGTAGTCATATTGTCTTTGTGCGACAAGCATATTCTTTGACAAGCATTCTGGAAAAACTGATTAGGCTGTGAAAAATTCTGAGATAGACAGATAAACAATTAGGGTCAGTCGTCAGAATAATCAAAAAATCATTGAATTTTCCTTTTAACCAGAAAATATAGAGTCGTACGACAGTATAAAAAATTGTACGATACAAGATCCCAACTCATATGAGATAGGATTCCAGTTCGTACGACACCTGCAGTTTGTCATTTCAGCCTATGGGAATTGTCGTACGAGATGTACAGATGAAAAAAAAATTCAAAAAATCCGAAATCTGGAAAATAACAAAAAAACAACAAAAAACAAGCAGTCAGTCTTGGAGGCCGAAAAATGTAGTCTTTGGCCTCACAGTGGGTGCCAAAGATGTGTGTGTGAAAAAATGGTCTATAAGTTGCAAGCACAACACTTCAATTAAGTCATTATATGCATGGTTAATAATCAATAATCAATAAGTAAAAAACCATAACAAAGCGACTAATTGCCTTCTAAAAGATGCGAGTATAAGATTGCTCTCAGATTGTTATAAGCAATACCAGTGACTAGACTACACCAAGACAAAGGATTTAATCTATATGATATTAACTATATGGATGCAAGATGGATGAATAATTCAAGGAAATAATCAATTCAAGCAATAATGGATGTAAAATGGATGCAAATAATCTAAAAAAACACAATAATCTTGAATGACTCCAGAGCAAAATTAGCATGATAATAATCTCCAAGCATGTTCTCAAAAATCTCTGGGGTAAATTGGAATGAGAGTTGAAGACTAAATTTATAGAGAATCACAAAAGAGAAAAACTCAATTTAGGATTAATTGAAAATAATTGAGAAATCAGGTTAAGTTAACCTTGAGATAGATTCCAATTATAGTTTAATTGAAATGCATTCAAATTAGAAGTCCAAGTTGCATTAGAAATAATAATAAATTAATTCCATGCATTTGTGATAAAAATAGATAATTCTTTTATTTATTCAAGAAAAGAGTCTTTTCAATGCAACTGAACTTCTTTTTCTGAAAAGCTTTGAGTTCCAATTTTAGAGAATAATTCAATAATTCAATTAAATTGCTTTTCTGATTTCAAGTTCTAAATTTAGAAAAAGAAATAATATCTCAAGTTTGATTTCTCTCTCAATTCAATTCTTTTTTGTTTATTAATTCCTCTTTTGTTTTGTAATTAATTCCTTTTGCATGATTAAATGACAATTTTATTAATTAATTAAATATGCAAGGATATTTAATAAATTAAAATAGGATAATTGATCAAAATGATATTCTTGGAAATGATTCAATTAATTAAATGAATATTTAATTAATATTGAGTAATTGATTTGCCATGTGATATTTGATGGTTAAAGAATTAATAATGTGCTCAAGATTGATTTAATTGCCTTTGGTTTGGACCTTGGTGATGTTGTCGAGATTAGGGGCTCATGGTTTAAATGACCTTTTTTAGGGTATTACAATTAGACTCAAATCCTATTTGAGCACATGGCTCCTACATTTTAGCCACTTTCTTCCAAGCCTCCCCCCAATCCTATCCTAACCAACCCTATCCTATCCTAGTCATCCTATCCTAACAAACCTTATCCTATCCCTTCTAACCTCTCACACATGTGTGGACATCCTAACCACTTTTTCCCCTTGTAAGAAAAATATCCTATTTTGGGTGGCTTTGCCCAAAATAGACATGTGTCCTTGGGACACATGTCACCCTTTCTATTTTTGGGTGGCTTTGCCCAAAATAGACATGTGTCCTCATGGACACACGCCATTCCTTTTCCATCTAGTTGAGCCACTTGTCCTTTTTGGAGGACAAGTGTCTCCTCTTCACCTCCCCTCTCCTTCCTCATCTTGCCTATTGAAATCACTACTCACACTCATCCATATCCATTATCATTTTTATCAAATCTATTTCTCATTGTATCACTATCATGGAGCAAATTTTAACATCCGAAGACATCATCGAGCATACATAAAAATCGAGGAACTATCAAATCTAAGTGGGATTTTGGTTTGCATTTGCTATTTCAATTGAATTCCATTTTCATTTTATTGTTATAATTTTGAGGTGTATGATGTATTGTGTTTGATTGGTTATTTAGCTTTTTCTTTTAGCCCTTAGTTTAGCACAAACATTTTTCATCGCACATTTTTTGGCATGCTTGGTGGGACCCACTTCACGGGTCATTCTAAAGTGTTTTTTTTGTTATTTTAGTGCTTTTTCATTGTAGATTTTGAGTACTTGTGGGAAAAAAAGAAGATCTACAAGTTGATTTATGCCTAGGCGGAAGTCTATTTTCTCAATCCTGCGTTTTCACGAAATTGTGGGTTTTCACCCTAAAATTGCGGGTTCACTATTATCATTTTCATACGACCGCGGGATCACCATTATCATTTTTCGTATGGAAGGTAAAATTCTCACTAAGTTTTGGGTTTTTATAAATGATAATTAGCTTCTGTCTATGATACAATGGGTTCGCTATCTCGCACTTGCAGGTTCACTATCTTGTACCAGCGGGTTCGCTATCTTGCACCTACGAGCTCACTATCTTGCGCCGATGGGTCTGCTTAAAATAGTGGGTTTGCTCCACATAGTAGTGGGATCGCTAATTATCATTTACATGATTTTCTCGAATATTATTTTTGATACTAATTAGCTAACTTGTGTGTTATCATTTTAGATAGACAACGGGAATGCATTTTAGACAACAAGCGGGTTCGCATCCTGAAACAACGAGTTTGCATGTTGAAATAATGGGTTTGTGCCTTAAAACAACGGGTTTACGCCACACAGTAGCAGGATCACTAATTATCATTTATATGATTTTCCAACTTGCTATTTTAGTACTAATCAACTAATTTGTGTATTGTTGGATGGTTTTGCTAACATTTGTGCATCATTTCGAGCTATAAGAAGACCCTAAGCATTTAAACACTTAAATTTTGCATATAGGACCGCTAAAGAAAATGGGGTTTTGTTGAAGCAAAATTTGCTCATTTCATTTATTTTATTTCCTTCTTTATTTTGTGTCTTATTGCATAATAGGCACACTTCAATTCAATTAAGAGAATGGACATGTTATGTCTTTTGAGTAATTAGGCACACTTCAATTCAAGTAAAGGAATGAACCCCATGTCTTTTGTGTCTTGCATGCTTGTGCATCTGTAGACTAGTCCTACTACTAACACACACTATCCTCTCCCTCTGGCTGTCGTGGTCATAGGTGCAAGAGAAAAGTGTTAGCGATGCTCGATTTTACTTTCTAAGTAGGAGGGCTTGTCCCCCCGAGTAGTTTATAAGGCCGAGTGAGGGGAGAATGACCCAAGCGATACTTTCTTTCGATTGGCTATATAAATATTTGTGATTTTAGTGAAAGCTATAAATAAACTGGTAACGTTGTGTTATATCGATGGTTTCCCTTAGTGTCATTATGCAAATACCTTTGTGGTCTTGACGCAAGTCAAAATCCCTTGGTGCTTGTGTGGTAGATGCAAAAAATTTGTCTTCTATGAGCTGGGATATCTCTTAAATGAGCTAGCCATTACATGTATGACTACCTGATTTATCCTGAAAGTTCCCCCACTACAAGCCAACTGCTTTTAGTAGCCAAAAATCCTTCTATGTGTTAACTCAGGTGTTGTGATATGCGCATACCGAAGAAACTCCTCATGTACCCCCCAATGTGAGATAGAAAATTCACTGGGAAGTGATTACCTAGGAATTCGAAGCTTGGAATGCCTGAGAAGTGTGTGTCAAGGGTGGAGCCAGTGCTGTCAGGCTTCTATCTATTCGATTGGATGTGGTATTTTATGGTCAAAAGATTTAACACATACTGCCATTTGACTATCTATAGGGTTGTACTTAGCTGATTTTATCTATTTAATGGTCATATCTTCTTGCTTGATGTGTTTGGTTTCAAGTCTTTTGCCAAAATATCAGTCTAGAGGGTTTGAAGTCAGTTCTAGTGGGTCTCTAGTCTATTACAATGGGTTTGCATTCTTGTATTACCAGTAATGCTATCAACTTTGAGCCAGAATTGACATACTTAGCATAGTCACTATCATTTTCTCAACCAACGGCTTTGCATCTCAAACCAGTGAGTTTTCTCTTTGTTCTAGCGGGTTTGATCTGGTTGTTTTTGAGTCTTGTTCTAGTGGGTTTGCACCCTGTTCCAGCAGGTTTGCACCCTAAAATAGTGAGTTTGTACCTTGAAACAATGGGTTTGCATTTTTGGTGCCTTTGTACTGTCCAAGCATTTTTAGTCTTCCCTATCTTGTTCTAGGAGGTAATCCACCCTTGTTCTAGTGAGTTTGCTTCATCTTGTCCTCTTTGGGTAGTTTAGTCTCATTATGCTATCAGATTTTCTCTTTGTTGATTTGTAATCTTACATTTTCCCAGCAGTTAGAGTCTACCTTTGGTGATCTTAGTCTTAGATGTCAATGTACTATTGTTATGCTATATGCATTGCTTTATACACTTCTTGATATGTTGGCCGTTTGCATATATTTTTTATGGTCTTGGTCTTAGACATTGTTATGTTGTCGTTATGTTGTCTGCATTGCATTAGACATTTCTTGATCTTTTAGCACTTATGACTTATCTTTCGTGGTCTTGTCCTTAGAATTCATAGCGTTGTCGTTATGTTGTCCGCATTGTCTTAGAAACTGCTTGATCTACTATCTTTCAACATCTATCTTTTTACGATCTTGGTCTTTTGATAATGTTACGATGTCATTGTGTTGTCCTCATTGTGGTAAAAATCTTTGGATTATCAATAGTTGATACCTTTATCTATGTGTTTCTCTAGTCCTAGATGTCCTTGGTCTAGGTGTTATGTTTTCTGTGAGTCTCTAGATTCTAGTTCGATTAGTATCCTTTGGTTCTTGGATTCATGTGACATTCAATCATTATGTCCCTTTTGCATCCAGATGTTGCTGATTTTTGGTTACATCACCTTTTGTCTCATATCCCACAACATCAAGATTATTGTCCATCATATCTTGTCTCCCAATTCGCATCATCATCTCCTTCTTCCTAAGTCAGAGGTTGAACATCAAATATCCAAAACTGAACATCAAATTTCATCATTTGTCCAACTTCTTCAAGGTCAGTCCCCATTTCATCTTGGTCTATGGTCTATCGTCCATTCTCATCTTTCATCTCTCCAACTCATCAACTAAATGTCATACCACAATTCTATTATGATGAGTTTGGTCGCCCTTCATTTTCTTCCACTTCACCTTATATCGATGATGATGAGGGTATGGTTGATCAACCCGATGACACATATATCCAAGTCATCTCTCAATCCTACTATGATGAGTATGGTCATTCCTCATTTTATTCCACTTCACCCTATATTGATGATGACGAGGGTATGATTGATGAACCTGATGAGACAGATCTCCAGGTCACGTCGCAATCTTATCTCACTTCTCCATCCAATTCTAATCTTCCATCTTATCTCACTTCTCCATCTAGTTCCAGTCTTCCATCTTATCTAAATTCTCCATCTGGTTCTAGTCCTCCATCTTATCTAAATTCTCCATCCAATTCTAATCTCCCATCCTATATCAATCCTCCGTTTAATCCTAATCAAACATTATTTATCACACAAGCTGTGACTGGGGGCATGAATTACAGAATGCCATTATCATCTGTGCCCCCATTCATCCAATTAGTGCCACAAGTGGTTAGTGCTCCACAATATCAATCCCAAGTAACATCACAACTTGTTGTTTCAAAACCATGATTCAGTTATCTACATGCACCACCTTCACACATTATTGTGATGAACATTCATGAACAAGCATGTGGCACTAGTCTCAATCCTTCCTCTCACATCAATCCTCCACCATCCACTTCCTGCTATCTCAGTCCACCATCCACTAAATCTTATCTGAATCCACCTACTTCCCTTCCAACTCCTGCACCTATCATTCCTCTCCCACCTCCTAACACCATCAAGAACATTCCATCCATCAAGATTCTTACATCGCAATCCTCATCACCTACTCCTAGCATCATCCAAACTTAGTCTAATTAATCTCCCATTCTTCCATCCATTCCATCTATCCCAATTGAAAAAACTCTCATCCCTCCATCTATCATATTTGATGAACTCCCCATCTTTCCATCTACTCCATCTATCCCAATTGAAGAATCTTGTTAGCAGGAATCAAGAAGGAATACTGAGAGGGGGGGTGAATCAGTCTTCACCGGATTCTCAAAACTAAACTCCAAATCATAAAATGATAAACTACAAAAATAAAAATATAAGCAAATTAATAGCAGAACACACACCACCAATATTTTTGATGTGGAAAACCTAGTTAAGGGAAAAACCATGGTGGGAACCTACCCATAGTAAGATGATACTTTGTAGTAGTATGTGAAAATATTACAATGGGTAATGCACATGCATTCGGGCACATTGCCTAGAGCTCATTGTTCAAAATATATTTTCCCAAAAGGCTCCAACCCTCAGGGAAGTCTCACTGACTTACAATATGATTCAGAATACAATCCAGAAGAAATGAACCACAATGATAGCATCTACAAATGCCTGATGACAGTTTTGGTTAAGCACAATTGTCTGCTCTACAATACCAATCTCACCTCAACACTTCACTGAATGATAAATCTTTGTTTTCAAATTCACCTCTCTCTGATAATGCATACACAATACCAACACCAAAACTAAGTGAATAACTCACCTATATATACAATTCATCAACCTTGATAACAAGGTCGGCTAAATCCTCAACCCTCAACTCACAATTACAAAAATTACATTACACGATACAAAGATCAATCACTAGACCAATATGATGATTTAAATTACATAGCATGGACCTAATTAAAATTTCCAAATGATCTCATCCACCAAAAAATCACACCAAGATCAATCGCAACACAATACACCATCAAAAATACCACATAACACGAAAATCAATACTAGTTGACAAAAACCACCAAAAAATTGTACAATGATCAATACGGATCTCCAAAACAAATAGGACATGACTAGGAAACACTAGCAAGCATGTTAGAATCATCACCAACAACTCCAACAACACCACTTATCAAATCTTCATCGATCAACATCTAGAAGCTCAAGAACACAACCAATAAGCAACTGTCACGAGGAAAGATAACTTGTAGGGCACAAAATCATGAACCATCTGAAATGAAGATACATAATATCATCCCAAAAAATATCCCAAAACCTCAGCACAAGATCTGATCAAACCAGAATATACTGGAGGAAATACCAGATTCTGTAGAACAATGATCAGCATAACCAAACTACAAGACTAGATTAGAAGATCTCCCCAAAATCATGAGAATAAACCACAGGAATATGTTGACATCAATGACAACAACATATCCTAGCAGCAACAATGAACAACCATATCCAACAACTCCAAAGATCTCCCCCTTTGGCATTGATGGTAACATATGAATGTAAAAAACAATCAATGCAAAGAAAGAAGATATCACCAACAAACTTAAGATCAAGATAAATAATGCATTTTTTCACATGATCTCTCTCCCCCTTTGAAAAAAATGCCAAGGATCTCCAAAAAATTAAAAATTGAATCTCTCTCCCCCTAGGATACACAACCAAATCATCTGACTACTCCAGCAGAGGAGCAACACCAAAACACCAATCCAGATAAAAGAATAAGGCTCTAAAATTCACCGGATCGATGCAACTCAATGCATCTAGTTATCATTAGGAGGGGTGGATACCCCTAACTTGTCTCTCAAATAAATAAATGTATCTACAAGAAAAATCTTAGTGAAAATATCAACAATTTGTTCCTTTGTAGATACATATTCCAGCTTCACCTTCTCTTCACTAACTTGCTCTCTCAAGTAGTTTTATTTGATTGATATATGCTTAGTCTGTGAATGTTGCACCAAATTATTTGACATGTTTATAGAACTGAAATTGTCACAGTAAATGACAGTAGGCTCTGTTAGAATCAAAGATCACTAAGAGGGGGGGGTGAATCAGTGATCTACCGGAAGTTAAAACTGTAAGCACCTAAAAATGTCTCATTAATTCTACACTAATTATTCACCTATTTAATTAAGTAATTCTTTAATAATCTGATTAAACTAACTATTTCTTCTAATCATCACCCTTCACCACTCCTAATTATCAAATTTCTATCATTTAATCAATTAACCATATCTCAATTATTAATTAAATATCAGTTATTTTAATTGCGACATTTTCCTTAGCTAAATAATCTTTATTATTTAATTAATTCAATCTCCTAAGTTTAAATAATTTCATTTAAATTATTTAAATTAATTAATTAAATTCCTCCTAATCCCCAAATTCTAGTTCCAATTAATTCTATCTAATTTCATTTCATTTTTCCCCAAATTCGAATTTCACCTAATTTCATCTAATTTCACATTTCCAAATTCACATTTCACCAAATCTGAATTTCTGTTAATTTCATGTGCATTTCAGCATTCGAATGACCAAATTCAAATCAAAAATCAAAAATGAAAATCAAATTCATTTTTAAAATCCTACAGCACATGCTAAAATCAAAACTGATTCATCAAATCAGTTGTCTAATCAGTTAACTCATCAATCATCTTTTTTAACTTGAAATCAACTTTTTATGACTAATCCATCAATTCAGTCATCTCCCTAGTCTATTCAATTTACTGATCAATCAAATGAGTTTACTAGCCAATCTATTGAGTTCACTCTCCAATCAATCCTGTTAATAGATCAATCAAATGAGGTAACAAATCAATCACGACTAGTTCATTGATCAATCAATTTCAGTTATCTATCAATCGTCACTTGAGTTCTATTTCTCACCCCCTTTGTGTTGAAAATCTATAAATTCAAAATCATTTTCTCAATTCAAGCTAGAATCATGGAATCAAAGTCTTCAAAATTATTGTCCATCTTATGTAGGAAATCAAGTGCAATACCTGAGAGCCACCTACATCATCAACAATGGAGAAGAGCAATGGAAGCCTTGCTATTTCAACTGAGGGAGTTTTAAATAGATCATTATTTCAATTCAATTGATGTTGCATTATTCTATTGTCATTTAGGAGTAATATTGATTAGATTAGAGTTGTGATTCGCTCTTTGATATCTGATTATGCAATTTACTCTTATTTACTACCTGAGTACATTTGGTGAACCCAACATGAAAGCATGCTAATTTTAATTCTCTGTTTAAATTGATTTTGCAAGTCCATACTCAAAAGGAGATCCTAATGCCTCAATTGTTTATGTATAAATTCGTATTTGTAAATATCACACCGCAATTGATAGCATAGTATACCACAATTGATCAGTCCCTGCACCACAATTGCAAAAACAGTTCACAATTGCCTTAGGAATTTACAAAATTAATTTGTCTTATGTCATTTTGTCATTATTTGGTCTTGCGCACCTAACCCAGAAATTTCATCAAATTCTGGAAATTTTAATTTCTGCATATAAAATGTATCTAATCCAATGGCAGGAAAGGTGACTTTTAGAATTTTAGGTGCAAGGAAGGAAAAATAACATAGGAGACAACAAAGGACGTATCAAAGGCTCTTTAAGACAGAAAGGGAGTTCCGTGAAATCGAAGAAAAAGAGGAGATTGTTCAATATCAAAGAAATATCCACCGTTTCTTACCCAAGTACAAATTTTACGATGACATTGATGTGATGGCTCGAGTAGTGTGGGATAATATCATTATAGAATAATCCTTCTATCTTCTGTCTTTTCTGCTATTTCCTAAAAATTCAAAAACAATTTTAAATTTTTTTTTTACTGATAAGCAATTGATCTTATATCAATTCGCAATTGATCAGCCATCACATTGCAATTGCTTAAACCATAATTTGCAATTGATGATATATCAATTTGTAGTTGATCTGACATTAATTCGCATTTTCTCTGTAGATAAGTTGCAATTGTTAGATTAGCTTTTTCTCTTGTTGTCTTGGTTCAATTCTAGTTTTTATCAAAACATATTTCTGTCTATAAAAAGACAAAGCTCTGTAATTAGAAAATTAGGCTGGATACCCCACCATATTCTTACTAACATCATTTTCTGTAGGGGTAGCTTAGAAACACTTCAATTTGGTGCTAATAAAATAAACCACAAACAAACTTGTCTTCTATTTCATAATTGCGATGAAATTTAAAATTGAACCCCATGCTTTTTTGGAGCAACATCTCCAAATAGATTAGAGAATCATTACGATAAAAGGTTAAAAAAGAACCCTTATTTTTCGTGTCTTCAAAGGGATAGGTATTATGCTCTCCCCTTCAATGGGTGATCAAAAAGATACTCTCTTCTTTCATGCTTTCATTTATTTGTTGCAATTAAATCCTTTAGAAGGCCTGCACTCCCGAGTTGCCCTTAGGGCGCCATTAAGGCCGGTGAGAGGGGAACGACCTAAGTGGAAACAACTAAAGCCAAGTAATCCAAGCCACTATAAATAAATACATATATGATGAAAATCATATGCAATGAGTGTTACATGCTGTCACAATGACATTATGCCTCCCTCGGTGCCTATACGGTACGTTAAAATCTGTAGAGTGTAACCTCTATAGACTGGGAAACCTCCCTCAACGGAGTGTAAAATGCTTCCAATTGTGACCACTTGAACATAACCCTTTCTAAACACCATAGAAATTAGAAGCCCAGCTGAGTCAATAACCAGACACTTGTTTTATCAGAGTGCAAGGGTGGGGAATAATCCACCCCCAAGACACTCACTATATATCTCCCAGGATAACAGACCAATTGAGGAGCAATCTTCTTTGGCCTAATTTTTGAAAAAAGGCAAAAAAACGGGTGCACCCTAAGGTGTGACAGGGCTGTTTGAGCTAACGGAGTATCAAGATGTGGGTTGTGGTAATACTTGTGACCTTTTTACCTTAGGAGATTCTGTTTGATGTGATATCGAATCGCCCCAATATATCGAGAACATAATGAGATCTTGAGAAAGATCCCAATATTCATGGAAATTTGAAAAAAATTCTTTAAACAATTGTTCTTTTCATGGTTTTATTGTTTTGATGTGACTGTTGTGTCCTTTGCTACACTTCGACAAATTCAAACATTATAGGAAACAAATCACAACCTCAACAAAGTCTTGGTGTTCAACAAGATCAAACAAAACCTCAACAAAGCTAAGCATTAAAATTAACACCAACATCAGATCCAAACCTTTGCACAAATTCAAAGATGATATACATGTCACTTTCAAGTGATCTTAGGTCCTAGGTATTCAATTCATGCAAAAGTACCATTAGAATCATGACACAAAGTCCTGGCACAAGTCATTTCATCAAGTTGTCATTCACTCACTTAAAATTTAGTGTTGCATTAGAGTATAGGAATCATACCTAAGTCCATGGGTATTAGAGGAGACGAATAATTTCCATTCGAACAACCCAAGCTTGGGCCAAACAATGAGTAATTAGCAATAATTGATGGTTTAGATAACCTCACTTGGGAAGTAAGAGTCAATCGTGCCCAGTATGATACAGTTGAGGCCGTCATAGATGATGAAATCTGGAAGTATGTTCGTCTTGATGAGAAACTAAGGAAAAAGATACAAAGAGCAGCTCGGAAATAAGCCATTAGACAATTGGTAGAAAAGACCATAGAAACATTTTTGAAACCTTGTTAAAAAAGCAAAGTGTCAATCATTTCTAGGGTTTGCATAGTCTTCATAGTAGTCTTCAACGTATGGGTCTAAAAGGAAATGATAAATTCCCATTTGAGCAACCCAATCTTGGGCCAAACAACATTCAATTAGAAATAATTGATGGTTTGAATATCCTTGTTTAGGAATTAATAGTTGATCAACACCAATATGACATAGTCCAAGCTATCATAGATGATGAAGTTTAGAAGTCAGTACAAATAGACATAGACCTCAAAAATCAAATTAAAGAAGAGGAAGAATTAGAATCTTTTCGGCAATATGCTGAAAATTTTGTGTTCAAATTTCGGAATCCTTGATAGCAAGTCATCATTCATATATTGCATTGTCTGCACTTTAGTCTTTAGGGAGTCATAGAAGAATATTTAGCTGCATTTAATCAAGTCTTGCATACACATCTTATAGATTCAAGATCACTTTGGAATAATATTCATGCCATTAACGCGTGCTCAAAAGGAAAAACACCAGATGGATCCTAACAATGACCCCTTGGTTAACCCCACATGGAATATGGATCTATCCACACAACAACAAATACAACGTCACACACCCACAACACTGTCAACAAACACAAACAAGATGCCTTCAATTAGTGAAATACAACATAATTTGACAAAAGAAGAATTGGAAGCAGCTCAACAAGATCCCTCGACATTTATGATTCTCAACGCTCTCATTAATAATGATAGAGACAGATATGTCACTCTCTTAGTCCAGAATGGGGCCAAGTTACCTCCAGGGCTAGACATTTCAACGATATTGCTGCAAGGTGTGACATTGAATCAAAATATAAATCAAATGCCTATTGCAACACAAAATCAAGCAATAGTTTCTACACATGAACACAAGGTATATCTCAAAGTGCCCATATGGCTACACACTCAGAACAATCAATAGTAGAATCAACAAGTACGAATATTACATCTAAGACAACGCCCAACATGATGATGCAAGCTCCAATGGCTCACAACGCTACTTTGAAAAATATAACTCAACCCTCAGTTTCAGTTGGTTCCACCTATAGTAGCCAGAATGTGAATCAAGGGGCAACTAGCTCAACTCAGCCTAATGTCATTCCATAATTTGCATACTTTACACCACCTAGTGGAACTTATGGTGCACAGTTACCTGGTCAGTCTACATTTCAACAAGATCAAAGGTACTCCAATACTATCCCTTTTGTGGGAAACACTCATCAAGTCAATACACCATTGACCCAAACAGAGATCCTAACCCAACAAATGGAGAACCTTCAAAAGCAAATGGCTAGTATGCAAGCAGTTAATGATAAAAAGATCTACACAATGGAGGACCTCTGTCCATATCCTTTTGACATAAATTTATACATGCCACCATTTCGACCACATTTTGAAACTCCAAAGTTCAACAAGTATAGAGGGAAAGGTAATCCTCGAGATCATGTCAAGGAATTCTTCATGACATGTATTGAAGTATCTCACGATGATACATACTTAATGAGGCTATTTTCTAAAAGTCTTTGAGGGACAACATTGGAATGGTTTTCACACCTTCCACCCAAAATTACTTCATGGGGAGAATTGGCTGGGTTATTTATATCCAACTTCACTTTCAACATAGATAATCCAATTACCTTAATGGATTTATGTGCAACAAAGCAAAAAGAAGGTGAAACTTTTTCCACATTCTTGAAAAGATGGAGAGGCCTATACCGCAGATGTCTTAGTCACATCCCTGAAGCTGAGCAAGTAGACATTTTCAATGAAAATCTTGTCCCTCCAATTAAGTATCCATTACAAATGCAATACTTGAACAATTATAAAGACATAACAGAAAAAGGCATCAAATGTGAGAGAGGTCTATTAGAACAAGGGATACTGAAACACCACAAAGATAGTGGACCGACCACCAGTACAAACAATGAAAGGCCAAAATTTTGGTCTAGAAACAAAAATGTCACAAATGATGGAGTTGTTGATGCACGTGTTGTAAACAAAGCTCAACCAACAGTATCTCTACAAGGACCAACTGATTTTGCCAATAAGAACCAGTCTCAGGAAAACAACACCAATGCACTATAGCCAAATAATCCAAGGCCATCAAGGATAGGCACACCCAGAAGAAACTTTACACCCCTCGGTGAACCTATTGAATCAGCACCGGAAAAGTTAATACAAAACAAAGCCATAAATTTAAAAAAAGCTAGGCCATATGAACCAGGTCCATTCAAGCCTGCTTGGTGGAATGACAATGATTTTTGTGAGTATCACCGCAATAAGAGTCACAAGACAACAAGTTCCTACAAATTGAAAAACCTCATCCAAGATCTCATTGATTAAGGTGACATTACTATGGATACCAATAAGGCACCAAACAGAGATCATACCATTTTTAAGGATCCTTTTGTCAAACATGACAAAGGAAAGGCTTCTAGTTCTAATGCACAAAACAATACTACCAATTATACCAATGTCACATTTGACTATGCCATAAACACACTAAGTGCGGGAGATGAAATGGTAGCTACAATCACAATGAATCCTAAAAGCATAGATTGTGTTGTTTTCACTAGAAGATCAAAGGTCACATTACAATGGGTGCCTTCAAACCCCCCTTCAATAACTAGAAACTACAATATGGTGGATTAGTTGAAGTGAACTCCAACCCAAATTTCATTATTTGAGTTATTGCGCATCTCGCCGACTCATAAGGCAGTCCTGGACAAAGCCTTACAAGATTCAGTTGCTGCTAGAGATATTGATGAGAACAAATTCCAATCCATGGTTGGAAACTTGGCAACTTCAAAGGTCACAATCACTGAACAAGAAATACCTATAGATTGACCCATGCATAATGATCCCTTGCACTTGGAAGCTTTGGTTCACTGAAAGAAGGTTCGAAGAGTACTTATAGATGATGGAGTTGGCCTTAATATATGCACACTACATTTGATCAAAGATTTAGGATATTCTGAACATTATATTGATTCTACCAAGAGAATAAATATCAAAGCCTATGATGACGAGGAATGGCCCTCTAAGGGTGTGGTGACTTTACTAGTATGGGTGGGACCAGTTACAACAGACATCACCTTTCAAGTCCTAGACAAAGAATTGGGGTACAATATATTGTTAGGTCTCCCATGGATACATACCATGCAAGCAGTACCATCAACTTTTCACCAATGTGTGAAGTTCCCATACAATGGCATAGAGATCACTATCCATGGTGACCCGAACCCTTTTTAACACTTTAATTATTTAAGGAAAATCACAGACAATCAAGTACCAAACAATCAGGGGGCCCCACTTCACTTACAAATGGAATCATTATTAATCAGAGAAATTGAAAAAAATACACCAACCACATCTTCTTTGCAGATTAAGGATGTTGGTTGTGGAGAATATTCCATTTCGAGTAACTCAGATGGCAAATAATCATCTTTTTCTCCCAGGTCTTTTGGGAGGCCTCAAAACACAACAATGAAGAAAGATAAAGGAAAATAGATAGTGAAGTACTCAGATTCATGCTCTTTCATTAGATGGGGAGACTTACAAGAAGAATCTCTAAATGAAGATGTCAATCACTGGATACACGGAGAAGAAGATGACATGATAGTACCCAGGTTACCTCTACATCAATATGGCAATAGTTTCAAGATGTTACAAAAACATGGGTATGATAGAACCATAGGATTGGGACTACAAAAGAAAATAATATTAGAACCCATTTTGCCACATGAAAACCCAAATAATCAAGGCTTGTGATATAAACATGTGCCACAAATAACAAAAGCCAAGCAACGTACATTAGATATACTGAACAAGCCTAGGTTACCCTCAAAATACATACCTCAGAATCAGTCACCAACAAGAATGTATTCCTCTTCATCTTAGAAAAGAAAGAGAGCACCAACATCTCCTATCATGGAATCAGATAATGACGATACGAGGCAACTTCTACAAGAAACTAGCACAGAGTCATCTAGCAATACAGTACCTGAAACATCTACACAAGAAAACATGGTAGCAGATATAGGCTTAACACCAGCAGATGAGCCAGATCCTTGGTTGTTGTCAATAATTTTTCCAAGGGAAACAACTTTGGCTCCTCCATTTGAGTCAAATGAAGAAAGAATGCAAAGACTAATACTAGGCTTAAGAAGGGTATCCACAATACAAAGAAGATCCACTAATTTGCAACAAACTGAGTTACAAGAAAAAGAGCATATGAGTGACACAGAATCAGAAAGTGAAACATACATAGAAAGTATCACAAATTCTCATGACTATGAACTCCCATCTGATAATGAAGACAACCCACCACTGATTTATGATGAGGACACATCAGGTCATAACCAAGTATGCATGGTATCAGGATCTTCTATGACAGCAGGGAACAAATACTTGCCCCTTATACATCCATATTTGATTGACTGGGGGTAGAAAGGAAAGCCACAATTAGATATGTTTCAAAATGATGAAGCCATAGCTGAATTCTTGGGTGCAAGGGATGGACTCCCTTATAATGACCACAAAGTTGGCTTTGCAGTAGATTTAGACAGAACTACATATTTCGGAGAAGCAAGTTCCTCTCCTAATCAAGACAATGATAATAAAGAAGAACACATAATGGATGCTCTACCTATTGATAAAGAACAATCAACATTATTGGAAGAAGAAAATAAGGAAATCAACATCAGAGATGCTGAGAAAGTTCGTAACATTCACCTAGCAAAATCCCTAAATCCAATAGAAAAAGATAAATTTATCAAATTCTTTAAGCAAAGACCAATCAATTTTGCATGGTCTTATGCAGATATGCCTAGATTAGATCTTGAGTTGGTCTTACATCATTTTCCATTGCTTCCAAGAATAAAACCATATAAGCATAAGCTCAGGAAGATGCACCCTCACATAACCTTTTTAGTCAAAATTGAGCTACAAAAATTGTTAGATGTGGGTTTCATTAGGCCCATAAACTATGCTGAATGGATTTAAAATCTAGTCCCAGTATCTAAGCATACTGGAGGTATCAGGATTTGGACCAACTTCAGAGATCTCAACAAGGCTTGCCCAAAAGACGACTTTCCACTCCATAACATAGACATCATAGTGGACTTCACAGATGGAAATGAAATGCTATCACTCATGGATGGTTTTTCTGGTTATAATCAAATCAAAATTGCACTAGAAGACCAACCTAAAACAACATTCACTTGTCCATGGGGAATATACTGCTGAAATGTGATGCCATTCAACCTTAAAAATGCAGGCACCACTTATTAAAGGGAAATGACCACCTTATTCCATAACATGATACACACAATCATGGAGGACTATGTAGATGACTTGCTAGCAAAGTCCAACACAAGGGATAGTCATCTACACATATTGGCTAAGATATTTGATAGACTTAAGCAATACAATGTAAGACTCAATCCAAAAAAATTGTGTCTTCAGAGTAACATCTGACAAAATCTTGGGCTTCATTGTATCCTGTTGCAACATTGAGATAGATCCAGAGAAAGTGAAATCTATTTTAGATATGCCATCACTTGCTACACTCAAGCAACTCAGAAGTCTACAAGGCAAATTACAGTCCATAAGGCGTTTCATTGCCCAATTGGCAGAAAAGTGCCAACCATTTCAACATCTTTTAAAAAAAGGCATCACATTCACATGGACACAACAATACCAAGAGGCATTCAAGACACTAAAAGAATATCTTTTCTCCACACCAATCTTGCTTCCACTCATTCATGGGAAACCATTACTCCTATATATATCTATAACAAACTCCTCCTTAGGTGCTCTCCTGGCACAACATGATGAACAAGGAAAAGAGAGAGTGGTCTACTACATCAGTAGAACATTCATTGGATATGAACTCAACTACACACCAATAGAAAGAGCATGTCTTGCAGTAATTTTTGTATCACAAAAACTGAGACAATATATGTTGAGTCATAAAGTACAACTTTATTGCACAATTTGATCCACTCAAGTACCTGATGAATAGAGCAACACTAAATAGAAGACTTGCAAAGTGGGTTTTGATAATTAGTGAATTTGACATTGACTATATCAATAGAAAATCCATAAAAGGACAAATCATAGCAGATCAACTTGCAGAATCACCCCTACAAGATAATCATCCAATGGTGATAAATTTTTTGAATGAATCAGTATTTGCACTATCAGCACAAACAAACTGGAAATTATTCTTTGATGGTTCACATACAAATCATGGAGCAGGAGTAGGAATTCTGTTCATAATTCCCTAAGGAGACTCAATTCCCAAATCATTCAGGATTAGCTTCCCTTGCACCAATAACACTGTTGAATATGAAGCCATGATGGTAGAAATACACACTGCACTACAATAAAAGATCAAGGACCTATAGATCTTTGGAGACTCACAAATTATTATTAATCAAGTCAATGATGATTACAATACAAAAGATGATAAGCTAACACCATACAAATAATTGGTGGAAGAATACAAGAAACACTTCACCAATGTAACATTTGAACAGATACTGAGTGCGAAAATAAGGCAGTAGATGCAATGGCAATAGTAGAATCTCTCTTGGATATGCCAAATGATGGAACTCACTTTGAATTTCAAGTAGAACAACTCATTGTCCCAGCTTATGAAATACCATCCACTGAATATGTATGTATGATAATAGGACCTGAGTCCCCATGATACATAGATATATATGCATACCTTCATGATCAATATATACCTCCAAATCTTTCACGAAATCAAAGGAATGCACTCATCCGACAATCATCAAAACATTCAATTATTGCTGACACTTTGTACAGAAAAAGTGTAGATAGAACCTTACTTAGATGCCTTAATGTTGAGGAGGCACAAATCGCCTTAAGAGAAGTTCATGATGGCATATGTGGTGCACATTCTTCTGGAACCACTCTAGCAAAAACACTGTTGCGAACAGGTTATTATTGGCCTACAATGGAAAAGGACACTTACAAGTATGTCAAAAAATGCAAGCAATGCCAGATACATGGGAACCCGATTCATGCACCTACTCAAGATCTTCAGCCAATAACATCACCATGGCCATTTTCATAGTGGAGATTAGATCTTGTAGGGAAAATAAACCCTACCTCCTCCAACAGACATAAGTTTATCCTCATAGCTACAAAATATTTCACAAAATGGGTTGAAGCCATCCCAATGACTTTAACAATAGGAAAGCAAATAGCTAAATTCATTTTGAATTATATTATTTGCAGATATGGAGTGCCCATGTGCATTGTAACTGATAATGGATGACCCTTCAAAAATCAAGAAGTGGGTGAACTTTGCGAACAATTTAACATCCAACAACATTTTGCGACACCCTACTATCCCCAAAGCAATGGTCAAGCTAAGGCAACAAACAAAACTGTTTTGAAATTTTTTAAGTTGTCAATGATAGGGGACGAGATTGGCATCTCCAACTGTGGCACCACACCGTTCTCTTTGGTTTATGGTTCAAAAGTTATTTTGCCTATTGAGGTAGAATTACCATCACTAAGGGTCTCTCTAAAAAACATTATCTCAGAAGAAGACTATAGAGTAGCACGTTTGCAAGAACTAGAATTCCTAGACAAAAAATGACAAAGCACTCTGAATCATTTACAAAGATATCAAAATAGAATGAGAAGAAGCTACAATAAAAGAGTCAACCCATGTTGCTTTGAAATAGGAGACATTGTTCTTAAAGAAAATCAAAGGAACCTCGTTGAACGTGAAAAACTAGGAAAATTTGAGCCTAACTGGTTAGGTCCTTTTGTCATAATGAAAGTAATTGGAAATGACACTTATCATTTGCAAAAGATGGAGGGAGATTCACTCCATGATCCCATTAACAACATGCACCTAAAAACATATTACATCTAAGGGTGGGTTCTTTTCAATTTCAATACTACATTTGCATATTTCTTTACCACATTGCATTGCATATAACCATTGCACAACATGTAGCTACATATCATCATTCCTTTCTCATATAGTTGCATCAATAAGTCAAGGAGATTGTCTAAGTCATTCACTTGTTTGCACTGAAAGGAACAAAGGTTGTCTCATTTCCTAGATACTTATTCATGATGTCTTTAAGAGGTCTTTAGTCATTCATCTTCAATATCACCTTGTGCTTAAGCTTTATCCTTGGTTGGGTAGAGGTTTCACTATGAAGTCTTATTACCCAAGATCTATCAATTGCTATATCTCATAGATTAATCAAAAGCTCTAAGTCTTTACAGATACCTAGTTGGTCATGTGGCTAGTGAAAAATCCAATATTATGCTTTAGCGTTACTGTAATTGTCATACCCAATTAGATTTCATTACTTGCAAGTCAAGATATCATGCATACAAGTGCAACAAAAATTATGGGAACATGTGAATAACTCCATTAGGGTTATGGACGTCTGCTGACAATGGAGCAATATTTGAGAGATTATGGTGTATAACCTCGTTGGAGCCCTAAAATCTTGTTGGAAACAACGCTCTATACAAGATTCTTTTGAAGTTAGAATAACTCATGTAGCTAGCCACATAGGATTCCAAGGGTCTTTAATGATTATAAGAGTTAGAATGAATCTAAATGCACACACATGGGTAAAAGAAGATCAAAGTTTCAAGAATTGATGGAGAAGTTTTCCTCACCTCCATTCATAAATATTGGTTACATAGTGTGTTAGGTTGGATGGTCTAAGTCTTTTGAGAATGGATTGAACTCTTATCTCTGAAACGTTTCACACCTTTAATCCAATTATTGCATTTCAAAATGAAAGAAACACACAATTATCCTTGTTTAAATAGGAACTGCATCTCCATCTTACATATTACATTAGTCTCTCAGGTCAAAATTAATTGTATCCACATACATGTTGCATATCATCATATAGGGTCAAATACATGGGGGCATAACTGAAAAAACCCTAAAAAAGAAGAAAAAGTCCTAAAAAAATTCTAAAATTTAGATAAAGCCCTGAAAAAAAAACACATCAGAAAAAGTCCTGAAAAAATCCTAAACATTCAAATATCAATTTAAAAACTTGCAATAAATTGTCTCGCAAGAATCCAACACCCTAGCAGATATCCAACAAACACTTTGCACAAAGTTAAACAAAGGATACAACTATCTTTTCAAAACATCTGCAATCAAGATGATCAACTATCTAATCTATCGAATCACTATCAAACTACCAACGTGATCAACATCTTGTCTTAAACATAATCGATACACTCAAAACTAGACAGGTCAGTCTTAAACGGAGTCCAAAACTGCTGAAACCAGACATTATCAAAATCACATCAAACATATCAAAGCAAAGGCACAGTCAGTCCAACTGCTGAGTTTTGTCTATTTTGGTTGACTCTATTTCTCAAATTGGCGAAGATCATTGCTTTTAGCTACTCAAGGATGTCCAAAAAGTGACTAGAGGAGTCGTAATGAGCATGATCCTTTTCTTTGTTTGTTGTTTGTTGTTTGAACCAATACAGTTCTGGGGCAATTTCTCTAGTGAGTGTCTGTGATAGGAGCATTCATCTTGTGAATACCACACATACCTCAACCCCTAGCATAATTCCTAGAATGGAGGGTTCATTCCTTGTTTGCTATGTGTTTGTTTCTTTTCAACGAGATATCTATACATCTTGGTTCCTCATACCCTGGTATAATAAGCTCCATTGTTAAATAATAAGGCTCAATGATGATAATGTATTGCACTACGAATAAAGCAATGAAGACTTTCTCATCAAAATTTTATCAAATCATTTCTATAATATCTATTTCTAGAATAAACAAAGGTTGATTCAATTGATTTATCATTTCATATCTATTCTACATCTAACAACTAACAATTCATCCAAATTAATGATTTTCAACACCTATTTTGGCAGAACAAAATAATAAACATCATCACATTACATTTTCATATATATCACTTCATAATTTTAGTCCACTGCATTATAATAAGAATTTCATCAACCATTATACATCACAAAATAAAGGTACATCACATCACTGCATGATATCACATTCACATTGCAATCATCATCACAATAGCATAAAACACAACAAAGAAACATTACACCATGAAGTTCATCATCAAATAGCTCATCAAGAATTCACATCATATATCTAATAGAAATGTGTCAAAATACATTGTATCTATGATACAAAATCAATATCAAATCTCTCAACCTATGTTGCCTCTATCAGTAGGTGCATCTCGCCTAGCTCTAGTCTGTCCCAATGACGTCCTAGGTGGACCCATCACTACTCCACTACTAGTATGTCAAGAGGTAGAATGAATCGATCTTCTCCCCATGAAAGCAC
This sequence comes from Cryptomeria japonica, assembly GCF_030272615.1. NCBI lineage: Eukaryota > Viridiplantae > Streptophyta > Pinopsida > Cupressales > Cupressaceae > Cryptomeria > Cryptomeria japonica. Next base: position 418,550,485 of record NC_081414.1, read on the forward strand.
TAAAACTAGGCTCCCTCTAACCCTCAAGAATGACTCTCTCATAAGCCTTCCTATAGTAAATAGCCTCCTGTGCAACAGCAAAATATCCATCTGCCTGGCTTCGTGCCTCTGTCATCGGCTCAAATAACTGATCATATGCATCTATGGTGATCTGATCTCTCCTAACTTCCCCATCCCTCTCCCTCTTTAGTCGAATTCTCTCAGCAACTATCTAATCCCTCTTTGTAGTCAACTCCTCCATCGCCTACCATACTGATCTCTATCCTCCATCTGTCACTGTTGCAAAGTAGCGACCTGATCCTCTAAACGCCTAACCTGATCTCTCAATCCCTCCTCATCTCCTCTCTTTGCACCTCCTAACTTCGTAGCCTAGGGAATCTCAACATAATGTCCACTATCCCCACCCTCATCCCCATCGCTTCTCAATGAGCCTGATGCTAATTCATCACCCTCATCAGAACTGCTCATAGATGCAGTCTCTCCACTAATATCCACATCCTCCTCTCTAATATCTACCTACTCTGCAACCACTGCTATCATATCTATACCACCTCCACCTCTCCCACCTCTACCTCTATCTCCTCCATCTCTCCCCCCACCTCTCCGTCTCCCCCTGGGACCCCTGCCATGTCTAATCTGCTAAGCACCAATAAGACCTGTCGGATCTGTCAAAGGTATAGGCCTATGTTGTATCCACCCTACACTATATTGTGTTCTGGACCCCGGATCCGCTACACCAACCCACTATCCCCACTGAACAAGAGCAAGAGCATCAAACTTAGCAATAGAAACATGAGGCTGCACGCAAGCACCCCAATCACCAACCTCTCGATTAGTGCGAGCAAAATAAGTTGTCACATCTGAAATACCCTGTACCTCCCCGAACTGTTGGAGAACACAACCAGGAAGATGCATATCAATAACCCTATGACCACCCACATCTTGACCAATAAGATATCTCTTTTGTCCATAAAAAAAAAGATGTTGGGCATCATCAGCCCAATTGGGACAAGTAAGATAAGGTCTCCATGAGAAATACTATATGATATCAATCTGATGATGCCAATACAAGATGTTACTCGATGCCCTATGTCTCACACCAATAGTGTATCCATAAGCATATGGCTGATCTGGCTCTAAATCAATATGTAATGCAGGACGAAAGATAGCTATATGCTGCCAAGCCCATGTTTGGAGCAAAGTAATGCCACATCCAACTGATTTCTCTTGCAAGTAAACAATCCCATGCATCTGATGATACAAAGTGGCAAGAAGATAAGGAGCCTAAGAAAACACCCATCTATTAATAATTATATCATGGATGACTCGTACCCATCCAACAGGGAAACCATGGGTACGTCTATTAGGGATTAATAATCCAACAATAGTGCAAGCAAGAACAATGGTGAGATCATCATAATTAAAATCATCCCAACTAATCTCATAATGACCACAAATATGTAGATCCTTCTCCTCACACTTGAACAATGTACACAAAGCAGATACACCATCATGACGATAAAAAGTAACTCATGTAACAAATATCAGAATGTATAAGATACACCACAAATCCTCAAGTGTGATGGATGCCTCACCTATCGATAGATGAAAAGAACATGTCTCTGAATGCCACCACTCAATCAAAGAAGTAATCATGTCCCTGTTGGTCGTAACCTCAAGCAAATGAGCTATGCGATACAATCCAACCTGTCATAACAAAGAGGTATCCTCTGGGTCCAACTCATGACGTCGATCAAGACCATTTGGCCTCATCTATCTAGCAAGCAGTACTAGATAATGCGCCTGTATTTGGAAAACATAAAAATGAATCAGTTACATCATCAAATCATCAGGATGCATAAGAAAAATTGCCTTTTATTATCAAATGTGACATACTTATGTCAACTGCGAAATAATTTTATCAAATGCAAAGCAAAATTTTCAAATGCGAAACAAAATTAGCAATTGCAAAGTGATTTGAGCAAATGTGAATCAAGGAAAGAAAATGTGAATATATAAAAGCAAGTGCGACATAAAATATCAATTGCATTACATTAACATCAATTGCAAGATACTAATATCAATTGCGGAAAAATTGACAGTCAATTGTGAAATTCATGATTGATGACATATCATAAAACAATTAAAATTTTGGAAAAAATAGATACAAACGAGCAAAAAATCATGACAACTCACCATGCCACCAATGTCGGGATGTCTCTGGTAAGACTGCACTCACTCGAATAAATGCAACCTCGCTTTGTGACCTGCCATTTCACTCCAAGGACACTGAAAGCACTAATATCTTTAAGGACTTCTTACAAAGCAAAATAGTGCAAATGAGCTCAAATCAATACCAATTTTCAATTTATAAGCTCAAAAATAGGGTTTTTCCCACCATAACACTCATGGATCCCTCAAACTTCAACGAAGTTGTAGACATAGCAAATGAGATTGAAACCATACCAAACTTCATATTATCACTATCCAGCACATTTCCGGAAAACTAATCTTCATTCCACAATTTTTTGACCACTTTTTCTGAGGGGGCCTATTTATACCCGAAGTGTCACCAAGGCACACTAGGGTAGTTTTCTTTGCATTTTATTTGAAACAATTTCATTCCGACATTGTGTCAAAGAGGGGCAAATGTAGACACCTAAAAATGTCTCATTAATTCTACACTAATTATTTGCCTATTTAATTAAGTAATTCTTTAATTATTTGATTAAACTAACTATTTATTCTAATCATCACCCTTCAACACTCCTAATTATCGATTTTATATCATTTTATCATTTAATCAATTAACCATATCTCAATTATTAATTAAATATCAATTATTTAATTAATTACGACATTTTCCTTAGTTAAATAATCTTTATTATTTAATTAATTCAAACTCCTAAGTTTAAATAATTTCATTTAAATTATTTAAATTAATTAATTAAATTCCTCCAAATCCCCAAATTATAATTCCAATTAATTCCATCTATTTTCATTTCATTTTTCCCCAAATTTGAATTTCACCTAATTTCATCTAATTTCACATTTCACCAAATCTGAATTTCACTTAATTTCATGTGCATTTCAGCATTCGAATGACCAAATTCAAATCCAAATTGAAAATGAAAATCAAATTCATTTTCAAAATCCTACAGCACATGCTAAAATCAGAACTGATTGATCAAACCAATTGTCTAATTAGTTAACTCAGTTAACTCATCAATCATCTTTTTTAACTCGAAATCAACTTTTAATGACTAATCCATCAATTCAGTTGTCTCCCTAGTCTATTCAGTTTACTAATAAATCAAATGAGTTTACTAGCCAATCTATTGAGTTCACTCTACAATCAATCATGTTAACATATCAATCAAATGAGTTAACAAATCAATCATGACTAGTTCACCGATCAATCAATTTCAGTTATCTATCAATCAACACTTGAGTTCTATTTCTCACCCCCTTTGTGTTGAAAATCTATAAATTCAACATCATTTTCTCAATTCAAGCTAGAATCACATAATTAGAGTCTTCAAAATTGTTGTCCATCTTATGCAAGAAATCAAGTGCAATACCTGAGAGCCACCTACATCATCAACAATGGAGAAGAGCAATGGAAGCCTTGCTATTTCAATTGAGGGATTTTTAAATAGATCATTCTTTCAATTCAATTGATGTTGCATTATTTTATTGTCATTTAGGAGTAATATTGATTAGATTAGAGTTGTGATTCTCTCTTTGATATCTGATTATGCAATTTAAGCTTATTTACTACCTAAGTATAAAAACCACAAACATATTCTTTATCCACCAGTTAGCAATGTATAGTAGAAAAGAACATAAACATGCAACTAAGAATACACAAATCCACAACATCAAAATTTTTACGTGGAAACCCAGAAATGGAAAAACCATGGTGGGGCTGGAACCCACAATATTTATATACTATGGCCAGGAGTACATAAATATTACATAGATGGGGAATGCACTTGCATTCAGGTTCACTACCTAGAGCTCATTGCTCAAATAAAGTTGCCTAGAAGGCTAAATCCTTCAAGGAAGTATCACTGACTTAAAATTTGTTTACAATGAGTAAATACAATTAAATGAACTCTTAATCAACATCTGAATATGCAAAAATGAGTTTCAGTAGGCTCTGAATCTCTGATTGTCTCTTCCCTACTGAATACTTTGTTTCTGTCTCAATTAGCTACCAGTTGTTCTGAAAGAAAAATGCACACGTGAAAATGCACTCAATTGCACAAAAATAGATCACCACATCTCTAACATCACAAAAATCAATCATCAAATCAATCTTATCTATCCGGTCTTACCACATAAGCAATCTCTTTCAAGTCGGCTTCAATAAGTGTAACGTGTAGATCAAGTCAGCTTCAATTTTGAACAAAACATAGCATCAGACAAAAAAATATGATCACACGCTTCCTAAAGGTCTTTCCAACCACCGAGATCACAAAAAAATTCACCAAAAACATCGCAATCATCGGAGGTCATTCCAGATGAAAATGTTACTGAAATACCTTGTTTTATTGGTTAACTGCCTATCAGATACCTCTATCTTCTAGATAAGCTGAGTCACGACTGTTGGATCAAACCATCAAGAAGAGTTGCCATCAATTACAACCCTAAACAAACAATCAACCACTGGAAGTCACCTAAAATCACCAGATGATTGACGATTGCCAACAAGCTCATCATGAATAATTCTGATATCTTTCAACAGTTGCTTCATCCAAACTATCTAAGTCCAGTTACTAGCAACAATAATGTACTTGGATTCAGTAGTAGATAAGGATACCAAATCTTGTTTCTTACTTGTCCAAGAAACCAACTTCTTTCCCAAAAATAATGCTCCACCGATAGTACTCTTCTAGTCATCAACATCACTAGCCCAATCTGCATCAGTGTAGGCACACAACATGAAATCATCATTCTTTGGATACCATAAACCATAATCCACAGTCCACTTTAGACATTTGAATATCCTCTTAACAATAGTGACATGACTAGTCACCATAGGAGTTCCAACCGGTTTGGAATCATCTAGTCCAAAATTCTTCAACAATTCCTTCACATACTTAGTTTGAGATATAAAGATACCTTTTCGTGTCTGTGCAATTTGCAAACGTAAGAAAAACTTCAGTTAACCAATCATAGACATATCAAATTATTTTTGTATATCACTGGCAAACTTCATACTCATATCATCATCACCACCAAAGATAATGTCATCAACAAAGACTTCAACAATCAAAATGTTATCATTTTCAATCTTAAAGTACAGATTACTATCAACAACACCTTTAGTAAATCCCAATTTCAACAAGTATTTGTCTAATCTAGCATACCATGCTCTAGGAGCTTGTTTCAATCCATAAAGTGCTTTCTTCAACTTACATACCATGTCTCCATCATCCGATAGTGAAAATCCATCAAGTTGCTCAATGTAAACTTCATCCTCTAGATCACCATTCAAAAATGCAAATTTGACATCCATGGGATATACCTTGAAATCTTTATAAGCAACATAAGAAAGTAACATTGTAACAACTTCATTTCTGGCAACCGGAGCAAAAGTTTCTTCATAATCAATTCCTTCTTGTTGTGAATATCCTTTGCATTCCAGTCTAGCTTTATTTCTGACTACTTCACCGGCTTCATTCAACTTGTTCCTAAAAACCCATTTAGTACCAATAACATTTTTATCCTTAGGTATAGGCACAAGTTCCCAAGTGTTATTCTTTTCAATCTGATCTAACTCTTCTTCCATGTCTCTTATCCAGTTTTCATCTTTACAGGCTTCAACAACATGTTTAGGTTCAATTTTACAAATCAAACATACTTCTTCTGCAACAAACCTTCTTCTAGTCATCACACCCTTATTCTTATCACCAATAATCAGATTCTCAGAATGATTCAATTTAACATACCTTGGAGTCTTTTATTTGTTTTGATCCTTAGATTCCTGCATATCATCATCATCAGTAGCAACAATTAGATTAACAGTCTCTACCAAATCATTCTGCTTAGGCTCTTCAGGTTGAATAGGAGCTAACACAACATGTTGACAATCATTATACGCTCTGATATCCTTTCCTAGGTTCTCATCCACCTTCATATTTGCACTCTCAACTATCTTTCTCAGTCTCTTATTATAGCATCGGTAGGATTCTCTCTTTGTAGAATATCCCAAAAAGATACCTTTATCACTTCTAGTATCAAACTTTCCAATATCCTCATCTCTCTTGATACAACATTTGCTACCAAAAAATTTGAAATATTTCATAGTAGGAACATGACCAAACCAAAGCTCATAAGGGGTCTTACCGGTATCACCTTTGATATGAACTTTGTTGAATGTATATACTGTAGTGCTAATAGCTTCTCTCCAGTAGACCTTCAGAACATTTCCTTCAATCAACATAGTTCTTGCAGCATCCAAAATAGTACGGTTCTTTCTCTCAACAACTCTATTCTATTGTGGGGTTCTAGGAGAAGATAGTTGTCTTCTGAATCCATGCATCTCACAAAATGAATTGAACTCACCGGTATAGAATTCTCCACCTCTATCTGATCTCAAACACTTCAACTTCAATCCGGACTCAATTTCAACTTTATCTTTGACTATCTTAAATTCTCAAATGCTTTTGATTTTTCCTTCAAAAAGATAACCCAGATCATCCTGGAATAATCATCAATTAGCAGCATAAAGTATCTACCACCTTGCACATTTCTAACATTTGTAGGTCCACATAGGTTAGTATGCACAAGATCTAGCAATCCATCATATGTATACCATTTATTCTTGAAAGAAATCCTTGTTTTCTTACCCAACTGACATTCCTTACATACTGGATTAACAAGTTTAACAATCTTAGGCATATCTCCAACAACTTGTATAGAACTGATCTTAATCAATGAATCGAAGTTAAATGACACATTATTCTATGCCACAACCATCTCTCATATATCTTAGCAATCAAACAACTTTTCTCACTAGGAATTCAAGATCTTGCATTTACCATCCTTGAATTCTAGATCATAACCCTTATCAACCATATGTCCAACACTTAAAATATTATGCTTCAAACCTTCAACATACAAGACATCATCAGTGTTATGCTTACCATCAAAAGAAATAGAACCTCTCCCACAAATTACACAGGCTTTGTCATCTCCAAATCTGACTATTCCACTATCATACCTTTCCATGCCTACAAATTTTCTTTTATCACCGGTCATATGATGTAAACAACTATTGTCAATCACCCATTCACCCTTTTATTCTACCTTAGCAGCCAAATATTTCTCCTCAGCAGAAAAACTAGTGGAATCAATAGGTATAGGTATATCTTCTTTAATGGCAATAAACACAACTTCATCTCCTTTTGATTCATCATCTGTAACACCTTCATCTGCATCATAAAAATAGTTCTTATGGTTCCTAAACTTCCACTTAGACTTATAAGACTTATCATACTTCTCATGCTTCTCATATCTATCATTCCTATCATGCTTATCAAACTTATCATGTCTATCATACTTAGCCATTCTCTCTAGACATCTAGAAGCAAAATGTCCTATCTTATTACATGAAAAATATTTCAAGGGAAACTTTCCATCATACTTACCGACACCTTTAGGCAATCTCCAGGAAATCAATTCTTCAAGCTCATCAAGCTTTCTTTCTTTCTCTTTAATATCTAGATATCCTGCACTCATTAGGATCATATTTCTTCTTACCAGATACAGATACTGATGCTCTAAATGCATTCTCAGACTTTCCATGTGATTCTCCAAATTCACTCAGCTCAAATGCAACAAGTTTTCCAACCAACATATCTCTTATTACTGTAGTCACACTTCAAATCTCATCAATAGCAGCAACCTTATGTTTATAAGCAGGAGGCAAAGATCTCAACACCTTAGCAACAATCTCATCTTCCTCAATCTTTCCACCGACACACCTGATACTAAGGATAAGTTCATTTACCTTAGCCATGTATGAATGTATGTTCTCATCATCTCCCATCTTCAATGTCTCATACTTTCCTTTCAAACTCTGCAACTTAGCAACTATCACTTGACTATCACCTTCATACAGGATCTCAAGCTTCTTCCATATCTCATGTGCGGTCTAAAGTCCCATTACATTTGTCATTTCAGAATTAGTCAGGGCACTAATCAATTCTTCCTTCACTCTGATGTTATATTTTTCTTTCTTAACCTCATCAAGAGTGGATGGTCCATTCTAAGGAACAACATAGACATTCTTAGTGATCTTCCAGTTTTCCTCTCCAAGACATTTCAAGTGCATCTCCATCCGGCTCTTCCATACAATATAGTTACTTCCATCAAACCTCAGACTGTCCTTCTTGAAAATAATACCTTGAGCTGCCATCCTGGATCTCCTCAACTGATTAAGCTTCTACCAGAGGATCTAGCTCTGATACCAATTGTTAGCAACAATCAAGAAGGAAGACTATGAGTGGGGGGATGAATCAGTCTTCATCAGATTCTCAAAATTAAACTCCAAAACATAAACTGATAAACTATAACAATAAACAGATAAGGAAATTAACAACACAACACACAATACCAAGATTTTTGATGTGTAAAACTCAGTTAAGGGAAAAACCATGGTGGGAACCTACCCATAGTAAGATGATACTCTGTAGTAGTATGTGAAAATATTATAATGGGGAATGTATATGCATTCAAGCACACTGCCTAGAGCTCATTTCTCAAAAGGTATTTTCTTGGAAGGATACAACCCCTAGGGAAGTCTCACTAACTTACAATATGATTCAGACTACAATCCGGAAGAAATGAAATGCAATGATAGCATCTACAAATGCCTAATGGCAGTTTCAGTTAAGCATAGTTGTCTTCTCTGCAACACAAATCTCACCTCAACACTTCACTGAATGATAAATCTCTTGTTTACACATTAACCTCTCTTTGATAATGCAGATACAATACCAACACCAAAACTAAGTGAATAACTCACCTATATATACAATTCATCAACCTTGATAACATGGTCGGCTAAACCCTCAACCCTCAACTCACAATTACAAAAATTGCATTACACGATACAAAGATCGATCACCAAACCAATATAATGATATACATTACATAAAATGGACCTAATTCAAATTTCCAAATGATCTCATCCACTAGAAATCATGCCAAGGTCAACTGCAAAATGCTACGCCATCAGAAATACCGCATAACACAAAAATCAATACCGGTTGACAAAAACCACCAAAAACTCACACAACAATCAATGTGGATCACCAAAATAAATAGGACACAACTAGGAAAAACCAACAAGCACATTAGAATCATCATTAATAACTACGCCAACACCACTCATCAAAACTTCATCAATCAATATCTAGAAGCTCAAGAATACAACCAATCAGCAACTATCACGAAGAAAGATAACTTGTGGGGCGCCAAATCATGAACCATCTGAAATGAAAATACACAAGATCATCCAAAATAATATCCCAAAACCTCAACACAATCTTTGATCACACCGGAATATACATACCAGATTTTGCAAAACAATGATCAACATAACCAAACTAAAAGACCAAATCAGAAGATCTCCCCAAACTCACCAAAATAAACTATAGGAACATGTTGACATCAATGACAACAACATATCCTAGCATTAGAAATGAACAACCATATCCAACAACTCCAACAAATCTATCATCCTTCCATCCACTCCATCTACCCAAGTCATTGAATCTTCCTTCATTCCATTCATTCCACTTGAAGAGTTCACCCACTCACCTCTCATCACACCATCCATAACAATCCCCTCATTTCAATATCTTGTTCTAGATCATGTTCAAATCATTATTGATCCAAATAAAGATCCTACCATTCCATCTACGCCATCTCAAGATCCCTTATCATCCCTTCTTCCAAGTCAAGATACTACCATTTCATCCCCTTCATCTCAAGATCCCCTATCATCCCTTCCTCCAAGTCAAGATCCTGCCATCCCATATATTCCACCTCTTGATCCTCCACTTCCTCCTATCTAAACCATCCCAACACCATCACTCTATCCCCTTAGTTCACTTATATTCATCCATGGCAGTTCACTTACAGCAGAAGAACATCTCATATGCACCACCCATTCTCCTCCATTTGATAAAGGACTCACAACTTGTTACCTAGAGAACAAGTATCCTACTTTAGAAAGAATGCTTAAAAAAATGAACTATCAAGGAAAAGGCTTAAGCCTACATGAGAAAGGTACTTTGAAGTCCATCCATGTCAAAGCACATCCAGGATCTCGTGGTCTCGGTTACATATCCCAAGGCACTTCATCCAAAAAGTGGTACAACTAATGCAAAATCCTAGTATACTTCCAAACACACCATTGCACCTCCCCATTGTTTTGCCAAATCATTTATCGCCATTCCCCCTCCTCCATCATATAAATCTAAAACAACAATTCATCTCCCTCCTTCATCCTCTAAATCCATTTTGGGTCCCTATATCCCAAAATCTACCTTCGTATATCCCCCACATGCTAAATCCATTTTGGGCCCTTATATCCCAAAATCCCATCCTCCATCTTTTCCTACTTGTCCCTCCATACACAAATCCACTATCTCCATCACCCATCATAAGAATCTTATTCCTTTGATTCCTACTCAGGATCAACAAAGGCACATGTCCTTACATTCCATCCAACATCCTACCTCCATCACTCCATCCATAATTCCTCCATCTCCCACACGTTTTCACATTCCTCCCAAAGATACTAACATAAATTTGGATGGAAAATAAAAAATGCATAAAGCTAAACATCCACAGCAATATAAAGATGACCATGTCCACTCAAAAAGACATGATCCAATAGTGCAAAAGCTTATACAAAAATGAAATGAATCCCACAAGCCACAAAGGTCCACTAAAGAAAAAGCAAAAACAATGTGGATTCTAAAGCAAACAGAAGTAATGCATCCAAAGGAAAAATCTCTAATGGCATCCAAAGTTGCTAGTCCATAAGCTAAAAATGCTTCCCCTCCATATCCTAAATCTATTTTGGGTCCCTATGTCTTGAAGTTGCCTATCATAATGCCTCCATCATATTCACATGATACATCTATCTTTCCTCCGCTCATCCCACATCCTTCAGAACATGTGCCAATGTTGGTCTTGAAAATATCCCCACATCACACTCACTTTCCTTCATTCTATCTGAACACTTACCACCACCATATCCCTTACACCACATACATTCCCCATCAAAACCATCTAATCCAAGCCTTTACATAATCGACTCCTTCCTAATAAATTCGTACCAACATCCAGTGATCACTCCAAATGGGCTCCTAATACCTTGATATGGAACTTGATGCTTGAGTCCCCCATCCATCTTATCTTCCAAATACATTTATCCTCATCCATATCCATCCATATATTTCCTTAAAAAATCAGAAAATACCAAAAAAATATAAAAAAATCAGCAAATCCCAAAACAATAAAAATAAAAATAAAAATTTGCCCAATGATCATGAAAACCTAGCAAATAGGTGCCTTGGACAAGTACCGTGATTAAAACTTGGCAAACAAGCATCATGCATAATTACCCTCATCCTTTTTCTCTCTACACTTTAGTGAAAGATATTCTAGCCATCTAGCCATTTCCTCCTCCATTCCATCTGCCTACCATATCCATCATATCCAATTCATTTTACTTCCTCCATCCTCCCTTGGATCTTGATAAAAATAAAAAGTCATCGTGTATACATGCTTTGGATACCTCTTGTCTTCCATTTCTATATCACACATTTCCTTCATAGTCCTTATTCACCCATCACCCTATCTTCCATTTGCTTCCCTCGGTTTCCCATCCTCCTGCCAGTCATCTTATCTTATCCATCCATCCATTAATTCCTTATCTCCATGTTCTTTGATCCCTTCATCCATAACTTGAGCCATCCACTTGTCCTTATCTCTCCATTCCTCCATCTCTTCATCCATCACTTGATCCTCCCCCAATCCTCATCTACCTCCATCCCTTCATCCCTCATCCATTCATCTCCCAACCACATCCACAATGCTTCCATCTCCAAATTATTTTTGTCCTATCCTCCATCCTTTCATTCTTCCCATCATATCATTCCATTGCCTCTTGCACCCCTTGTCATTGTTATCTAGCTCTAGGCTATCCCCATGTAGTCCAATGCCACCCATCCAATCAATCCATCTGATTCTCGCAATCCACCATTGCATGCTAATCTCATCCATATCCATCCACTATCCAAGGTCAAGCACTAATCTAGTCATCCAATTGTATCCTTCGTCTTGTTCACAGCCTTGCTGCAAGCCTTGATTGCAATCCAATCATCATCACCAGGATGCATTCTTCCCAATCCTTGTGTTTTTTCAGGATATATCATTCCCACATCAACAACACACCATTCATCATCAATCTCTCATTTCTTTTCATCTTGATTGAGGAAACATCATGCCTGTCACTGGGTCTTCTTCCATCATCCATATCTCATACATCTTGTATATAGGTGTCATTGTACATAGGCGTATGTCAGTCATGTCCTTCAAGATCATATCCTATCAGCTAGTTCTTCAACATTCATCTTTGATAATCTTTATCATTGTGATCATATCAGATACCTGTTTTCGTCTCATCATCAATCTTTTATCTTGGTGTTTTTCTGAGATGTATCCTTCTCACCAACACCCATCATTTGTCTGTGCAAGATGTATCCTTCCTCAAGTTAGACATCATCCAAACAGTTATCCTTTTGGAAAAAGACATCTGAGACACTCGTGTTGGCTTTGATTCTTTTTTATCTTTGTTAATCTGTTTAAGCTCCTAAGGGCTCTGTTTCCTCTTGGTTGCCATGATCTTTTATATCATGGTACGTTAGGAATAACAAGTTTTGGGATGTGATCTTGTTGCTTTTGGTTTTTTGCTTGGCATGTCTTTTGGATGTGCTCCTTGTTGTACCCTCATGAGATCTATGTTATCTCATGTTACATTGGGGCATATCTTCTATTTGGGATTCTTCTAGCACTGTTGCCTGCAAGGTCTTTATAACTCTGTGTGGTACAAGATTATCCTATGTCTATTATATGTGTCAGTCCATGCATTGGCCATGAAATTTCACCCTGGTTCCTTATACCTTGGTGACTCACAGACATTTCTAAATCAAAATAAGTGCTCAGTACATGACATCTTAATTCACAGGTGCTCACGCTCCATGATCATTTCATCCATATCATCCATTGCATTTTCATTTTTCTCCTCTTCATGTTCTGCCTCTTCCCTTCTATCATGTCCACTGGGGCAATGTTTTTTTCGAGATGCCTCCTGATTCCTTTTTCCCCGTGCACCCTCTCGAGGGGGCATTCCTAACCATTCCTTTGTTCACCTAGGGTATTTTTTGCTTCCTTTCTCTCAAGTGTCTTATTGTCTTCGCACGGACGCTATTCTAGCGCCACCACGAAGAGGGACAAAATGTAGACACTTAAATTTGGTTAATCAATTTAATCAAATTTATTTCCCTTATCCATTTAATTAAATAAATATCTTAATTAATTATCCCATTCCTATTAATTAATATCTAATTAATTAATCCCCCTTTGATCCTATCCTATTAATTAATTTCTAATTAATTAATTTCCCAATCCTATCCTCCTAATTAATTGATTATCCCATCCTCCCAATTAATTAACCTACTTAATTAGTGATCCTTGTTGTCCATCTTTTTTGATTAATTACTTTAATTAATTAAATATCTCCTTTCCAACCCCATGGATTAATTAATTTAATTAATTAATTAGACTCAAATCCTATTTGAGCACATGGCTCCTACATTTTAACCACTTTCTTTCAAGGCTCCCCCCAATCCTATCCTAACCAACCCTATCCTATCCTAGTCATCCTATCTTAACCAACCTTATCTTATCCCTTCTAACCTCTCACACATGTGTGCACATACTAACGACTTTTTCCCCTTTTGAGGAAAATATCCTATTTTGGGTGGCTTTGCCCAAAATAGACATGTGTCCTTGGGGACACATGTCACCCTTCCTATTTTTGGGTGGCTTTACCCAAAATAGACATGTGTCCTCATGGACATATGTCAATCCTTTTCCATCTAGTTGAGCCATTTGTCCTTTTTGGAGGACAAGTGTCTTCTCTTCACCTACCCTCTCCTTCCTCATCTTGCCTATTTAATCCCTTTATTTTTTGACCAAATTCTCTCGGATCCACTTTTCATTCACTCACATCGTTACTCTACTGAAATTACTACTCACAATAATCCATATACATTATCATTTTTATCAAATCCATTTATCATTGCATCAATATCATGGAGCAATATCGAACATTCGAAGACGTCATTGAGCATACATAAAAATCAAGGAACTATCAAATCTAAGCAGAATTTCGGTTTTCATTTGAATTTCGTTTTCATTTTATCATTTTAATCTTGAGGTGTATGATGTATTGTGTTTGCTTGGTTATTTAGCTTGTTCTTTTAGCCCTTAGTTTAGCACACACATTTTTCATTGCACAATAATATATCTGATTATCCAATTAATAACAAGATAATAACATAATAACCATTAGTAACAAAAGAAATAATAAATCAAAACCAATTAATGAATAAATAAACTAAATAAATAAAAGCCAACACAAATAAAATCCAATTAAATATAAAATCAACCAACATAAGAAAATATTAATAAACAATAAATCAATAAATTAAATAAATCAAACTCAATAACATTAATCAAGCTAATACAAATAAATATTAAATAATCAACCAAATAATAATCAAATAATCAATATATCGAATAAATCAACTATAGTATTAATACTATATTAATCAAATACTAATTAAATAATATCACATACTCACAACACCTCAAGCAACCTGATAAAGGAGTTAAACATCAACACAAGATTCTAACCACTAGTTTGCACCATGACACAAACTGACTAGGTAAACAACTTAAGCCTAGAGTGTAAGAGGGAAACGCATGCCATCTCCAACAACTTGCCATTGGGATAAGACATGCTCAAACTTGTGAGACCAGATGGAGCCAATGTTTGCTACTTGCAATCCTGTATCTGTGTGTGTGAAAAGTGGATGCGTATCTGCAAGCTTCTTAAAGATGTGAGTATAGAATTGCTTTCATATTTGTCTAAGAAATACCAGTTACTAGACTACACCAAGATGAAGGATTTAATCTATATGAGCACAAGAATAAGCTCAATGTATGCAAGATTAAGCTAGATTATTGAATATTAAGCTAGATGAATGAATAATAAGCTAGATGAGTGAATATTAAGCTAAATGAATTCAAGCAATCATGACTAAACTAAGCATACAAAAAGCTAAACTAAGATGCAATAATCTCAAAGCACAATATCTTCAATGACTCCAGAGCAAAAACTGTACAATAACAATAAATCTCCAGGGTGTTTTGAATGAGAGATGAAGGTTGAATTTATAGGGACTCAAAAGAGAGACCAACGGTCAAGATCAATTAACAATGAGCGGTTGAGATTCCTCAAGAAAAAGCATAATTTAGGATAATTGAAATAATTGAGAGATCAGATTTAGTTAATCTTGAGATGGATTCCAATTATAAGTTTGAGTTTGCATTAGAGAAAAAATTTAGTTGATTCCATGCACTTGAGATAAAAATAGTCAATTCCATGCATTTTTCTTTAATTTGCTCAAGATTTTTATTTAGAAAAAGGCTTTTCAATATAAATGAACCTCTTTCCTCAAGAAAATCTTTAAGTTTTATTTTTAGAGAAAATGATTAAATCAATTTAATTGCCTTTCTGATTTTCAAGTTATCTCAATTTAGAAAAAGAAATATCTTAAGTTTGATTTCTTCTCTCAATTTAATTCTTTTCTTTTGTTTTCAATTTAACTCTTTCTTTTGCAGATTAATTCTTGTTTTTGTGATAAATCTCCGTTTGTAAATTAATTCCTTTTTTATGATTAAATAGAAAATTTATTTATTAATTAAATATGCTAGGATATTTAATTAAATAAATAGGATAATTGATCAAAACGATTTACTTGGAATGACTTAATTAATTAAATAAATATTTAAATAATATAGAGCGATTAACTTGTCATCTAACATTAATGATTAAATAATTAATTAATTAGGTGCTCAAGGTTGGTTTAATTGTCTTTGGTTAGGACCTTGGTGATGTTGTCAAGATTAGAGGCCCATGGTTTAGGTGACCATTTTTAGGGTATTACATTTTCCCCTCTTTGAATTAATGTGCGAGTAGTGTGTTGGTTCAAAGAATAGTTGATATCAAATATATATCGGTTCCGAACTTGATGGATCACAAAACGATGAAGAGTGAGATGTTCAGCTTGATATGAAGTGATGAAACTAAACAGAGTTGATTAAAGTGATACCGATCCTGAACTTGATTGAACAAGAATCGACAAAGAGTGAGATACCGTTCTTGAACTTGATTGATCACGAAACGATCATCGATCTATAACTTGATTGAACTAGATTTAGCGAAGAGATGCAACCGATTCCAAACTTGATTGAACAAGAACCGACTGAGCCAGAGATAAAACCAATTCTGAACTTGATTGAACAATATTTGACTGAGCAAAGTGAATTGATTCTAAACTTGATTGAACAAGAATCGACTGAGCAAAGAGAACCGATTTTGAACTTTATTGAACAAGAATCGATTAGCAAGAGAAAATGTCCATCTTGATTTGATGTGATAAAACTGAACATTGATTTGAAGATTGATTCAGATAAGGACAAAGATTGATATGCCCCTAGAGATTGCTTTATTTGACATCGAAGAATCTCAACTTCATACGACATGATTTAGTTAAGATGCCCCTAGTAACAAGGTTTAATTGATTTTCTTTGTCTGAAAAGATTTTTGCTCGGCTTTGTGTAGAGGATTTGAAAAATCTCTACTTTTGATGATGATGATCACTGAAAAGGTGTAATGAGTATGCCCCCTTAGGAGTGAAATCAAAATTAAGTGAGGGTACAATGATTTTAGGCAATTTTTAGCAATGATAATTATTTGAGCACGAAGATTAATGTTCAAGATTAAAATCAGAGTTGATTTGAGAATTTAAATTTGAGATTTAGAATTGAGCATGAAATGATTCAAAAATTGACTTGAGGATGAAAGCGCTAAGTGGTCAACGTCGTGAAATTTTGACTAGAAAAATAACATCAGATTTCGATTTTGATCCCGAAAATGGACTCAGGATAGTCGATTTAGCTTAGGGTACAAGTTTTATGTCCATCGGAGCAAGTTTAAAAATTAAGGTTTGGGCTATATAAGGGGTTCAATGTGTCATTGTCAATTCATTTTTACCTCTCAAAGTTTAAAATTTGAAAAAACTCATGTGAAGAAAAATGGCCATTCCAATTCAAGAAAATCGATTCGAATGCTAGACACGACATAATCGACCGCGCAACTATGCCCCAACAGTAAGTGATCGATCTTTAGTCTATGCATTTCTTAATTTTTGAATTTTTGTTGAATTTTTGCATTTTTATTTCATGTAAAGCCATTGATGTCGATTTATCGTGTGATGTTATTCTGTTACTCATACGAGTATCTGTCCTTTTGTGTTTTGTCGTTTGAGCAAATAGGGTTTGTCGTCTAACGATCACCTGTGAATCATATGATAGTGTTCTTGATAGACCATTTTGTCATGCAACATATTATTATTTGTCATCTGATAGTATTTAATCGATCGACATGTAATTTTGGCTCGTACGAGTTTCTGCTTGTCTGTGGAAGCTCGTATAAAAAACAACAAGCATTTTGGAGAGTGTAAACAACAATTTTTTATTTTGAATGTTGTATATTTGGATTCTATAGCATGTTTATCACATTCTTTGCACAAATTTGATCACGTACTGACAATGTATATGTTTGATTTTGCAGATTCAGTTTCCTAATATTCAGTTTTGGTGTACATTTCCGCCGACGATGAGGCTGGTTCGTGAGTTATCAGACGTAGAGAGAGGTCATATTGGTTTGTGTGGATTCGGATACCTATTACAGATGCCTGATATCTTTGTGAATCATGGTATGTTAACTGCTCTAGTCGAGCATTTTCATTCGAAGCATAACACCTTTCATTTACCAGTTGGAGAGATGACCATCACTTCGAAGGATATATATAGGATATTGAGGATCTTGTTTGCTGGAGATAAGGTTTATTATGATTCTACTCCATGACCAAGTATTTTGGTATTGAGATGGATATTCCATGATGAGACTATTCTTGATCGCGCTATTACGTGGGATGATTTGATGAGTAGATATGGTGCGCAGTACCCTCTAGCTTGCATTTTGGTAGGTATGATTGGTTGTTTTGTGATGTCTGATAGGGGACAATAGGGATTTCTATGTGGCTGGGGCAGAATGCTTGAGAGGTTGTTGACTCATCCAGTGAGATTAGGGTGGGGATCATGCTTACTCGCTCATATGTATCATGAGATGCATGAGATTGTGTATCAGGAGGGGAAGAGTATGGCAGTAGGAGTGTTACTTTTATAGATATGGGCACATGAGCACATCCCAGTATGTAGACCTATTGTACATGATTCACAGGAGGTGCACTAGCCTATTGTATGTTGTTATTCAGGTTATGTTACTCAGCCCCACCTGGGCAAGATTGACTATTGGAGGAGGTAGTATAAAGGTCTAGAGCTTTGGGATGATTGGAGATAATAGAGGAAGGATATGTTCATGACTCGACCTCTTATTGGCAGATTGGTGTCTATCATTAAGTGATTTGTAGTATCTAGGGCGATGAGACAGTATGGGAGACCGTAGAGTATATCCCAGGAGTTCATAGCCTATGCTCGATATGGGGAGGAGGAGTGATGAGGATGGGCACCGAGACTATCATATGCACTGAGCATGCAGGAGTTAGCGGGTTTACAGCTGTAGAGATGGGATTATCTAGAGGATGTGGCTAACATGGGGGCATTGCCCCAGTATAGAGATTGGTTTCAGAGACATCCTTTTCCTTGGTTTACAAATCTGGGAGAGTATGCATCTCTTATAGAGGAGGTTGAGGAGGATGCGCCAACACAGGATCAGGTACCCGATCAGGTACAGGTATGAGGGCAAGTGCAGGGACAAAGAGAGGATGTACCTAGGTGGATAGGAGGTGATCCTGGTGCTAGTAGCAGTAGGGTACCAGTGGGAGGTAGACAATGACAGAGAGGGGAGGGTGGATCCTTAGGAGCTATTGGGATTGAGGTTGGTAGTGCTAGGGTAGTAGAGGTCGGAAGTGAGGAGGAGAGAGCGGCTCCTAGGAATTTTAGGAAGTGGAGAGATGAGCAGGGAGGTGGAGAGGGGGATGTTGGGAGAGATTTGACAGTACCAGATGTAGTACGGTCTTTGAGATCGAGGTTAACCGGTTTACAGTCACAGTTGACAGTGGCATAGACACAGCTTGCAGAGCAAGACTGAACAAAGCAATTAAATCTATTTGCCATTTAATCATTAAAAAAAGGAATTAATTTACAAAAAGAGATTAATCATAAAAAAAGGAATTAATTTACATAAAAAGGAATTAATTTACAAAGAGAGATTTATCACAAAAAGAGGAATTAATCTGCAAAAGAAAGAGTTAAATTGAAAACAAAAGAAAAGAATTAAATTGAGAGAAGAAATCAAACTTAAGATATTTCTTTTTCTAAATTGAGATAACTTGAAAATAAGAAAAGCAATTAAATTGAATTAATCATTTTCTCTAAAAATAAAAATTAAAGATTTTCTTGAGGAAAGAGGTTCAGTTATATTGAAAAGCCTTTTTCTAAATAAAAATCTTGAGCAAATTAAAGAAAAGTGCATGGAATCGACTATTTTTATCTCAAGTGCATGGAATCAACTAAATTTTATCTCCAATGCAAACTCACACTTATAATCTGAATGCATTCAATCAAATTATAATTGGAATCCACCTCAAGATTAACTGAATCTAATCTCTCAATTATTTCAATTATCCTAAATTGTGCTTTTTCTTGAGGAATCTCAACTACTCATTGTTAATCAATCTTGACCGTTGGTCTCTCTTTTGAGTCCCTATAAATTCAGCCTTCATCTCTCATTCAAAACACCTTGGAGATTTATTGTTATTGTGCAGGTTTTGCTCTAGAGTCATTGAAGATATTGTGCTTTGAGATTATTGCATCTTAGTTTAGCTTTTTGCATACTTAGTTTAATCGTGATTGCTTGAATTCATTTAGCTTAATATTCATTCATCTAGCTTATTATTCATTCATCTAGCTTATTATTCAATCATCTAGCTTAATCTTGCATACATTTAGCTTATTCTTGTGCTCATATAGATTGAATCCTTCGTCTTGGTGTAGTCTAGTCATTGGTATTGCTTAGACAAATGTGAGAGCAAGTCTATACTCGCATCTTTTCAAAGCTTGCAAATACTAATCCACTTTTTACACACACATTTTTGGCACCCACTATGGGATAGAAGACTACATCTTTCGGCCTCGCAAATTAGCTTACTTTTATTTTTCGGATTTTTTTCATACAAATTTTGGAAAAACTCGTACGAGTTTTCAAAGAGGCCCAAATGACAAACTGCAGGTATCGTATGGTCCGTCGCGAATTATCATATGGCTCGGTGAGAATACTCGTATGATATTCTAGATTTTGGTATTAAAAACAAACTGCATTTTTAGGGTTTTTCTTGTTGAATTTTTATGGTACTAATGTTGACCCTGGCTTGTTGTCTGTCTACTTGAGAGATTTTGACAGCCTAACCAGGTTTTGTAGAATTCTTGTCAAAGAACACGCATGTCACACAAAAACAATATGATTATTGATTCATTGTTTTTGCAAGTTGCCTCAGGAGATTCAACTGAACATCGTGTATTCTTTAAATTCATTTTTTTTAGGCACTTAAATTGCTATCTAGTTAATGAGCAAATCTATCTTTTGTGTTTTAAGAAAAGTCTAAGAGGTAGGAGAGTATGCTCTTGTCTGCATAGACAATCAAAAATCCAGACCCTCGAAGCGTTTTCTAAGTTTTGAGATTTGTGTACCTTTAGCGGGCCTATCATAGTGAGAAAAAGTAATCACCCTGTGAGAACAACCCAAGTGAGTACAACTGGACCTGAGCATTCCAACTCACTATAATAAATAGGCCTTTAGTGATTAAAGTCTCAGAAGATGGGATTATTTGAGTTTTCTCTTTGAGATCTCTCATATCGAACATTTTGTAGGGCCTTGTGGTTTCAATCACGTTTACGTGACTACAGCCTCTTTCGATACCTTGTCAGACTATAGGCCTCAATCATGCTTGCGTGACTTCAAGGGGTAATTTCGAACGAAATTCTTGATTAAGAACTATAAGATAAAGGCTACCTGATTCACCTCCAAAAGGGGGATAATCTTTGTGCAAGAGAGATAGTAACTCTCCCAAGATACTTTCTATTTCATGCCCCCATTAGCATTTGGAGTCGGCTAATGCATCGTTGAGAATCCATTGTGTGAGACTCAGTGACTATATTTTGATAAGCTATTAGGTGTGTACCTGAGTCTGCAAGCAAAGGTTTTCTTCTCTATGCCAACTTCTGTAGGGTTAGTGTGTTGTGCTTGAAGTCATTATACATCTTGCATGTTTACTATGTTTTCATCCCTAAAATTGGAGAAAACAATCAACAGCTCAGTGATCAAAACTTTGTCATATTCGAAAACTAGTCTCTATCAATCATCAAAACTCTGTCCTAGTCAAAATCTAGTCTTTGTTAGTCATCAAAACTTTGTTCTTGTTAGAATCTCATCTTTGTCCAGTCCATTGTCGTATGAGTCTACTAAATTATTGCATGGCTATATACAAGTTGTCGTACGAGTCTTAATTGGTCCTGTCAGTTTATCATCTAATCCTGTTAGAATTATCGTCCAGGTTTACAGAATTATCATTATGCTCTTATAGAATTGTCATTTGTCTTATAGTCTATTTTCATATGAATAAACATCATACTCACCATATTATTGTCTATAGAGCACTAGACTGTTGTGCGAGTTTAGGCAGCAACTCGTACGAGAAACTGCATGTATCATCTCAGAGCTATTAAATTGTCATTTGGGCCATAAAACTTTGTCTTACGAATTCTTGATTTTGTCAGTCCATAAACTTGTCTGTCTACACACTTTTCTGGAATAGTCATACTTGCCTAATCAGTCTACAGCGAGCATAAAACTGGTCATCATAATTCTACGTATAAACAATCTTGATAGTGTACCCTTCCCGTCATGTTGCATGATTTTGTCGATCATCTTTTAGCTAGTTCAATCAACTACTTATCAAACTAAATCAAACTAAGTTACTTAGATCACATCTTATACAGGATAGATCATTCCTGAAACTAGAATGAGTCTTAGTCACTTCTCTCAAATCACTACGTTAAATGAACAATTAGCTTCAATTTGATCTTGACTTCTGCATCACATCTAGCTCTCGGTCATATCAGTCATAAATGCCTACTCAAACTAGAAGTTCTTGCAAGAAAGATGACAAAGGTAAAGGACCATCCTTTTCATTACAGAATAATCCATTCTTCGTAGAGGACCCTGTCTCTAATAAACCTTCATCGTCAAATATACCAATTTTTTATCAATCCTTATCTCCCACCATGTCTGGAGAAAGGCAAGAAAGACAAGTTGCTAAACATGATACTTATGTCAATATAAACACTCATGCTAATGATAGTGATTCCTCATCTAGCGAGTCTAAAGCCTTTGAACCTAAATAAGTTGTTATATATAGTTGTCAAAAAGATAAAGATTTCCGAAAATAGATGAAGATTATTATGGCTAGAGAAAATGAAGATTATTTTCTAGAGCTAGCAAAACAAGGTGCTAAACTTCCTATTGATTATAACATTGAAACCCTTATCACTAAAGAGGAAGAGACACCCTTAGTGCTGGTAAACAAACAATTGCAAGTGTTACAGACTAAAATCACATAAATGAAAAACAAGGATAAATCATCAAAGCAATATTCTTTGGACACAATATGCCCGTTCCCATTTGAAAAAAAACATTTACATGCCTTCATTTCCTTCGAGAGTGGAGATTCCTAAGTTTGACAAATATGACGGTAATGCAGATCCTCAAAACCATGTCAGAAAATTTTGCACTTTATGTATGGAATTGGTGCAGGAGCACCTAGGCCTCATTTTCAACACAGGTTTGAGAGTAAGTTTGATTTTTATTAGCTTTGAGTTGGAAAGGTTGATTAATTTTTTTTTGTGTTGTTTTAAGTTGTTTGGATGAGTTTTGAACTCATTGTGTGGTTTTGGTTTCCTGTTTTCAACTTTTGCTCAAAATTGCCAGTTTTGGAGTTGCCTGGCAAAATGTTGTAAAAAGTGAGTTTTTAGTGTGTTTTTGTTTTGAAAATTCCTAGACATGTTTTGTGTTTGGTTTGTAGGTGTGAGTAGTGTTCCTAGGTGTTTTGTAGGCTTTGAGATCAACCTTATACCTTCTAGGCATCAAAAAGTGTCATTTAGGCATCAAAATGTCAAATTTTAGTGTTATTGGACATGTACTTGTCCGTACAGGTGGCTAACCAACCTGGAGTGGTATTTATTCTCCTATTTGAACTATTGTAAGGGTTGATCATTCGAAATTATGAAGCATTTTGAGAATTTGCACTAAAAATTCCTTGTTTTTTGTTATGTTTTGATTCCAAGTGAGCAGCAGTCTGTACACCTGATGTACTTGTCCGTACTATTTTTGCATTTTCCAGTTCTTCTATGTTTCCTTAAGCTTTTCCCTTTGGTGGCATTGAATTTTATCAAGTTTTGAGTTTTGTGCAAAAATATTTGGTTTTGATAGTTTCACTACCTTGTCTAGGAATTTGGCAAGGATGTTTGACCAACTTGGCTTCTTGAGGCCCTAAAATGCTCATGGCTTCCCAAGAACTAGTTGGTCAATTTTTAAGATGTGTACATACTTTTTTTAAGTTAAAAAATGCAGGTGTAAGGAGGTTTGTGGCCATGAAGCCCTAGGCAAGTGTTCCATTTGGCTAGGGTCTTGGAAGAAGTTTGATGCTTTGCTTTTTCCATAGCAAATGCACTGATTGGATTATCAGACTTGTTTTAGTTTTTAGATTTGAATGTAAAGGAAAAGAGGCCTTCTAAGCCATTAAGAGGTTGATTGTATGTTTCAGTTGTGAAAATGATGTAAAAAATAGTGAGTCACTGTTTTAGAGTTAATTTCCTTTCACTTGCTTACTCTCCACCATACATTGGAGTTTGTAAGGAATTGTACCTCCTTCTAATTGCTTGCAAACAAGAACAAGGAGGGAGTGTAGTATTTCCCATGGGTTGGAAAGTTGCCAAGATCAATTGATGGTCTTTGAGGCAAAATTGTAATGCCCATTTGGCTGCCACGGTCAAGTATGACTGATTTTTACATGTTTGTTGAAGTTGTACATGAATTTCTCCTCTCCAAGTTGCAGGTATGAAGGACATCAAGCATAAAAAAGGTAGAGCATTGCTAAGAAAGCACAAAACAGACTTTCAAATAAGAGTTTTGTCATTGTAAAGTGCAGGTCCAAGGTGGAAAAAAAATAGTGCAAAGAGAAAAGTGCAGTCATAAATGACTTGACAGTGAATAAACCTTTGTTTGTAATTTCCTAATGGCTTTTGTGTAGGGCTAATATGTTATTTGTGTGTTTTCAAAGATGGACATGTTCTCATGTTTTGAAATGTAATTGCTTTCATACTAAAAAATGTGCTTGTAGGCAGCAATAATGGGAAAAGTTGTCAACGTTGCATATGCCTTTTGAGCAACTTTTTTGTAAACCTTATTTCCTAACCTTTGGAAGGTATAAAACCTATCTTTTCATGGCCTATTTAGCAAGTAACATGGTAGATCCAAGTTTGTTTGGTCCATATTGAAGGTCTCCAACTTATTTGTCATTTGTTGCTACCAAAACCCTTGCAAGCCCTCTTTTTGCACCCATTTTTGGGACAGTCATGGAGAAGACTTAAGGGACCCTAAAACTCATTAAATCTTTAAGAACTCCAACAAGGGTATCCATAAAAGTGAAGCTTTTAGTCTGGAAGCCCATCATTGGAGTAGGGTGAGTATAAAACCCCAAAAGGAGGGCTAATTCCTTGTAGCCCATTTTAGGCCTCAAACTTGGGTTTTTGTCAAATCGGGTACACAAATGGAGGATGAAAGACACAAAAGTCATCATTACTAGTTGAAACAAGTTGTCCTTACATTAATTTAACCCTTTTTGTATGGTAGACTCCAAAAACTTAATTATAGCACTTGTGAAGGACTTCTATACCTCAAAGCGTAGAAGACTAAAGACACCATTGGGAGCAAAACTTGACATCAATTTGTAAACCAACAAAAGGAGACCTTGTGTAGTCAGAGAGAAGGTCAGGGATAGAGGATTGGATTCCAATTGGGTGAATAAGGAGTTAGTTTACCAAGCCAGAGTGACTATGGAGTTGAAACCCTTGAGCAACCAAGAATTCTTGTCTTAGGGAGGTGGAGCAGAGGAAGTGCCAGGTTGTCTATGAACCTTTTGCACTCTAATTTCAGCAGCAATACCTTGAAACTAGTAAGGACCTATACTTAGTGAACATACAAGTCACTTGAGCATTCCTTTTGCACTACCTCCCTATTAGGAATTCATGCACGAACAAACGTATCTCATGCGCCTTTTCCCGAGGAGTCTAGGAGGACAAGCTATGGAATGGTTTTCGAGACTACCTATGGGAATTAAAACTTTTGAGGAATTAGTCGAACTGTTTCTCCAACAATACTCCTATAACATTCGTCATCCAGTCACTATGATCAAACTTTGCAATACCAAACAGAAGATAGGAGAACATTTTCTCACTTTTCTTCAACGTCGGAGAAAGATGTTCTCTAGATATTCACGGCCTATTCTAGATTCTGAGAAGATGGATATCTTTGTCAATAACCTGATCCCTGAATTGAAATACAATATCCAAATGCAAGTGTACCCTTCATTCAACAAAAGGGCAGATAGTTCCCTCAGAATGGAAGATGTTCTTATAAAGAAAGGAGATATATCACTTTGGAAAGAAACACAACAAGGCTCTAATTCCAAAGAAAAGAACAAATACTGGAAATGCGGTAAAGATAACAACAAAAAAAATGTTAATGATGGAGTGGTAGACACCATTAAAACAAAATTAAAACCCACAATATTTAATCTGGCTAGCAGCACACAAGCACTCAAAGCAGCTGAAACTGCGGCAGAAAATGCTCCGAAGAAATCAAAAGAGTGGTTTAAGGAGAAACCTTGGATTTCAAAGCCTAAACGCGATTTCACTCCTTTGGAAGAATCGTATGAATCAGCTCTTAAAACTTTATTGGCAAATAATTTGATAACATTTCTAAACAACTCTAGACCATATGATCCAGAAGTTAAACCCAAATGGTGGAGGGAAAATGAGTACTATGAATATCATCGAAATAAGGGTCATACAACAAACAACTGCATGAAACTCAAACATGAGATTCAAGACCTCATCGATGCTGGAAAAATTGTTGTTGGAAATCACACAACTAATGCTGATCACAAAGCTTTTAAAGATCCCTTGCCTACTTATGAACAAGTTGATTCCTCAAAATCTAAGGGAGGTGCCAAAGTCAATTACACCTACGCTAACAATGACAATGTGATCAACATGATTGAATCTTCCCAAACTGAGTATTGCAACGTGATCATAATCAAAGATAAACAACATAAAACACAAACTGCAAATGTCGTAACCCACGCTCAAAAAAAGGTTACTCTCAAAGGAGCTATTTTCTCAACTCTTGATCAAACAACATCAAACCTATCGACTTCTTCAAACAGACAACTAGATACGATCATGGCTAAATCTAAGCAGCTGGCTTCATCATCCTCACCTGGTTACAGCATTGTTGAACAATTAAAATGAACCACTGCTCAAATCTCCATTTTTGAACTGCTTAAGATCTCTTTTGTTCATAGAGATATCCTAGACAAAGCTTTGCTCACTACTAATTTCCCCAAAGATTTAGATGTAGATTGGTTTCAATCTATGGTGGGTCACCTGACTTCGCCTCATTACCTCACCTTCTCTAAAGAAGATGATAATTCACTGAATCACCCACATAACTAGCCATTACACATCGAAGCTATGATCGATAAACACTGAGTCAAATGTGTTTTGATAGATGGAGGCGCTAGGTTGAATATTTGTACCTTATTTTTACTGACATAGTTGGGATTTTCTGAACATGTCATTGATCCAACAAAGAAAATAACAATCAAATCTTACGATGAAGAAGAAAGAACATCTAAGGGTCTGGTACTATTACTGATCAAGGTAGGACCTGTGGAGAGAGATCTTATTTTCCAGGTGCTTGACCTTCTTCTTTCATACAACATGTAGGCCATGGATTCACGAAATGCAAGCAGTACCATCTACCTATCATTAGTGCTTGAAATTTCCTTATAATAGAGTTAAAGTCAGTATTCTTGTTGATACAAGTTGCATCTGTAGTGCATTAAAATAGTGTACTGATACCTTTGTTTCTCATAACAGAGCAGCCTCTATGACTGAAAGTTCATAAACTTTGATGAAAGATTTAGAAAAGAAATTGAAAATCATAGATACTGGCATGGATGGATACAAGATAGAACCTGTACTTTCACTAATGTCTCTTCCTCCATCGCCAAGATAGTTTGGAAAACCATTAGAGGCTATGAAGCCATAAACTTCAACTCCAAATGTCATTTATGATGGTATTTTTGTACAGTCCTCTACTTCCCTTGCAGATGAAACAGAAGAGGAGGTTTTTCTCAAATGTCTTTTTAAAGAAGATAGTGAAAACAAAGAAGTGCAGCACTGTGAGATTTCCCCTACACAATATGGTCCAGGCTATAAGATGATTCAACGCATAGGATATTTAGGTATTGGTCCTTTGGGAAAGCATCAAGAAGGTATTGTTGAACCTATTCATCTACAAACTAAGTGTACAAATGATTTGGACTTGGATACCATTTAGAGGAGTCATCAAATCAAAAACATACTTCTCATCATCAGTCTAAGTGGAGGAAAAAGATACTACCTTCAACATCACAGGAAGTAAATGCTCAACAAACTGAGGAAGAGTATGAAAAAGAACAAGAAGAATTGGCAATCAAGAGAGAAGAAGTAGCTTGTAATCAAGTTCCAACTATATTAGCAATAACACTAAAAGGAGTAGAAATCTCAGAAGATATGTGAGAAGAAATCGAAGGAATTAAAGAGTTGTTTGCACCATTGAACATTCTGGTCACATACACAGGTAGAATGCAAATAGATAATTCAGAAACTGACTCGAATGAGTATGAATGGGGTCCAGATCCTCTCTCAAATACATCTACTAAAGAAACTCCTGAAGAACCTAGTGCTATCATAGATGAAGCACAAGAGATAGTGCACTTGAAACTACAAAAGGAAATAGAGGAAATCAGACTAAAAAGACAAGAAGAATATGAACAATAGCTTAAAGAAGAAAGAGCACAAGAAAATTCTTCACCTACTATATCTCTCTCTAATGAGATAGAGAAAATTAGGTATGGGACTACAAATGAATAATTGGAGGCTACAGAAGCATGGTCGGTCATTAGTCTAGAGGAAGCTGGATGGAAAAGATGATAGAGACTAATAGACTCATCAAGATTATGTCAACAGGTATGTCAAATACAAGTGATCATTCAAACAAATCATGAAGGAACTTGCAGCATCAAAGATGTAGATATTAATACTATACATACTTTCACTAAGCCACTTAAAGAAGAGTCAGAGACTGCATCTTCTGACTCTGATCACTCTAACATAAGCTCTATTTATGACATTACCTACTTGACACCAAACTGTGACTACTTTGTCATGAATGTCGAAACTCTATCTACTGAACCTATTACTATTGAACCATGATATGTAGTCTAGCCCAAAGTAGAAGATGATGCAAGTGGTATGGCTGTTGGGTTAGGTCCCCTACATACTAACGTAAACTTCCATAATCATGTTCCAACTATTCTTGGTCTAGAGACACTTATGCAAGGTAGTCTTCTAGAACTCGACTTGGCAGTCTGAAGTTATGATGATAATACCATGAATTCCCTTAAACCTGTTAAATCTTTATCCCTAGTACATCCTAAGATAATTGACTGTACTCTTCAAGATCAACCTTTGAATATACCTACCTTTTCTAATGACCATAAATTAGCATGTTATCTTAATGCAGTTGAACAAATGGACTCTTCCACCAGTGAACAAAGTGAGAACATGACAATAACAAATGTCAAGTATCTTAGCCGCAAAAAAAAAAAAAAGAGTTTTGATGGCAAAAACCATACTGTGGCAGTGTCAGAATCAAAAATAGTAAAAATAAAGGACGTACCTAATGGTGAAAACCTCTCTGAGGTGCCTGAAGGTGAGATACTTGACATTTTTCCTGATCACTTTCAAGAGTGATCATCAGTGCTAATTGAACCTACACAGCCAGTAAATATTGGAACAAAAGAAGCTCAACACACCATACATGTAACTCAATCCTTGTCAGCTGAAGAACTAAAAGAATTTGCTGATTTCTTTATGGAAAAGAAGATCAATTTTGCATGGACATATGCTAATATGTCAGGTCTGGATCCTGACCTCATAATGCATCATCTTTCTATCACTCCTGGAGTTAAACCTGTTAAGAAAAAACTCCAAAAAAAAGCATCCTCATGTTGCATTACTTGTTAAGACTGAATTAGAAAAATTACTAAAAGCTGGATTCATCAGAGCAATTGATTATCCCAAATGGATATCTAATATTTTACCTATTTCCAAACCTGACAAATCAATATGTTTTTGCACAGATTTCAAAGATTTAAACAAAGCTTGTTCAAAAGATGATTTTCCACTACTCAACATAAACATGATCGTGGACATTACTATTGGCTATGAAATGTATTCTTTGATGGATGGTTTTTTTTTATACAATCAGATCAAAATTGCACCTGAGGATCAAGAGAAAACAAAATTTACCTGTACATGGGGAACTTTCTGTTGGAATGTAATTCCCTTCGGTTTAAAGAATGCAAGCACTACTTATCAAAGAGCTATAACAATAATTTTTCATGATACGATGCATAAAAACATGGAGGATTATGTTGATGATACTCTAGTTAAATCTATGAAAATATCAACACATCTATCAGAACTAGGTCCAATATTAAACAGGATGGAAAAATTCAAACTTGGATTAAATCCCAAGAAATGTGCATTTGGGGTTACATCTAGTAAGCTCCTAGGATATATTGTTTTAGTGAAAGGAATTGAAGTGGATCCAGAAAAAGTTAAGGCTATCATGGAAATGCCACCTCCAAAGAATGTCAGTCAAATGAGAAGTTTACAAGGATGGCTCCAATCAATAAGACACTTTATTGCTCAGCTAGCAGATAAGGCTCAACCATTCACAAAGGCATTATGGAAAGGAGTTATATACAACTGGGATAAAGATTGTGAACAACATTTAAAGAAAATCAAGGAATATCTTTCTAATCCACCTATATTGATGCCACCAATTCAAGGCAAGCCATTGATTCTCTACATATCAGCTACTAATACATCACTAGGGGCACTTTTGGCACAACATGATGAGAATAAAAAGGAAAGAGCTATATATTATATCAGCAGGACCTTGGTGTACTATGAGATGAACTATACTATCATAGAGAAATCTTGTTTGGCATTAGTCTTTGCATCATAGAAATTAAGACACCACATGCTAGCACATTCTATCCACTCAAATACCTTCTTAGCAAAGCAGTGCTTACAAGAAGATTGGCTAAATGGGTCATGGTTCTTATAGAATTTGATATTGAATATATAGAATGCAAAGTTATCAAAGGACATGTCATTGCAGATCAACTTGTTGATGCTCCACTTGAAGACAATCAACCTTTGCACATAGAATTTTCGAATGAATCCATCTACACCTTCCTCAACGATCATGGAAATTGTTCTTTGATGGGTCTTTCAATCAACAAGGTTTTGGTGTTGGGATACTTTTTATCACTCCTCAAAGATATTCAATCCCAAAGGCTTACAAAATTCTCTTTCCATGCACAAACAATATTGCAGAATATGAAGCATTGGTCAATGGAGTTAAGCTAGCTATTGAATGGAAGGTTGTTGAGTTACACATCTATGGAGACTCTCAACTAATTATCAACCAAATCAATGACTCGGGATGAGAAACTGATGCCCTATAAAAGAATGGTTGATGACCTCAAGAGATACTCTACCTTTGTATCATTTTAGCAGATTCCTAGATCAGCAAATAGAGCAGTAGATGCTATGGCTACATTGGTGTCTATATCATAGCTACAAGAATTTGAGTTCTGCTATGAATTCCTAGTGAAAGAGTTACATTATCCTGCTTATGATTCCCCTGAATCCCAGATGGTCTGTTCTATCATTGGACATGATTCATCTCGCTATAGCCACATTTACTCTTACTTGCATGACCAAATTATCCCTTCTAATCTTACCCATAATGAGAAAAGGAACCTAATCTGAAACACTTCACGGTATGTCATCATCAATAACAATCTATATAGGCAAGGCTTGGATAGTACTTTTCTTAAGTGTCTAGAAAATGAAGAGTCCCAACGTGCATTATCTGAAGTGCATGAAGGTATTTGTGGATCTCATTCAAACGGTCTAACTTTAGCTCAAAAACTGCTAAGGGTTGGCTACTACTAGCCAGATATTAAGAAAGATGCTATAAAATTTGCTAAAACTTGTGAGAAGTGTCAACTACATGGAAATCTCATACATGCTCCAGCAAGGGATCTAATACCTTTCATCACACATTGGCCTTTTCAACAATGGGCGTTTGACCTCATTGGCCAAATATATCGTGCATCATCTAACAGACACAAGTTTATCATAATTGCCATTGAGTACTTCACTAAGTGGGTAGAAGCGGTTTCGCTAATCAAAGCAACTGGTAAACAAGTGGCTTTGTTCATCCTTAACTATATCATCTGCAAGTATGGGATACCTTCTTCCATTGTGACTAACAATGGATGGATGTTGAAAAACAAAGATCTAGATGAGGTCTGTGAAAAGTTCAAAATCAAACAACATTGGTCATCCATCTACTACCCTCAAGGTAATGGACAAGTTGAAGCATCTAACAAAAATTTGTTGACTATCTTACACAGGATAGTAAATAAATCTGGAAAGGATTGGCATCTGCAGCTCAAATCTGCACTATGGGCTTATAGAACAAGTATCGGAACACCTACTGGGGCTACACCTTTTTCATTGATGTATGGATCCGAAGCAGTCTTGCCTATTGAGGTGGAAATACCTTCTTTGAGAGTTTCTTTGCAAGGTCTTGTTACTGATGAAGACTATAGAATATCTAGATTGCAAGAACTCGAGTTGCAAGATGAACGTCGACAAGTGGCATTTGATCATCTGAGAGCGTACCAAAAGAGAATGTCTAGAGGTTATAACAAGAAAGTTTGACAAAGAGAATTTCAGGTTGGTGACCTTGTTTTGAGAGAAAATCCTAAAAATCAACAATTTCGAGACAACAAAGGGAAGTTTGAACCCAACTGGTTGGGTCCCTACATCCTTACTGCAGTCTTTGGCTCTAGTGCCTATCAACACTCAACATCAAAAGGAGAATAGCTCCATGAACTAATCAACATCATTCACTTGAAGAAATTCTTCACTTAGTATTCTCTGCTCCAGCAACCTATACAACTAAAAAGTCCTGAAATTTTTTTTTTAAAAAACAAAAAATTAAAAAAATCAAATGCCTTGGTGAAAACCTGGTACCTTGGTTAAAAAAAGGGATATTTTCCAAGCAAGTGAAAACCTGGTAAGCAGGCACCTCTTGTACTCAAGTGCTACATCTATCAACACAAATTTGGCATTTCCCATTTTCATTCCTTCTTTCCTGCATCTTTGCTTTCACTTGTACATCTTTTAGTCGCTTTTCTGACATCTGGTTCTTTTGGAACTCTCATGGCTTGAAACCGATCAATGTCCTAGTCTTAGGGTAATCGACTAATCAATTTACATGTCCTAAGCAGTATCAACCAAGTCATCTTTCTATCGGCAGTATTCGGTCATCCAATCTAAGTCAGTCACCTGTCTCCAAACTACTGAAGAGTTTTATCACTTAGTAAACAAGAAAAACAAGACTACTGAAAACAATCACTAAACTATTTGAGATATGATTGAAATTTTTCTTTGTGTGCTATCTTTTAAATTGGTTTTTGATTATTATTCCCTCTGAGTAACTCGAGGAAGTCTATCTTGACTAAGAGGATCAAGGATTGGGGGCATAATACTTTTATTTGTTTTCTTCCTATAGGAGTGATTCTAATGATCTAGAAACATCTAATTTGTTGGGTGTCTGTGATAAGTGCCTTCACATCAAGGTGAAATCACCACACATACCTTGACTACGCTTATTTGTATACTACAGAGAGGTTGCAGTCATTTCTTTGTCTGTTTTGAGGGAATTTCTTTAATGTGCAATTTGGATGCATGTGTAATCTATCCAAGGATATGAATGATAAAAGGGTCATTGTAGACAAGATAATTAATATTGCATATGAAAAGAAAGGAACTCTATTTTGCCTGTTGTGTTTGTAAAACGCTCAGTGATGAAAATTATGTATACCAATCCAATGACTAAGTTTAGGTTGCATTCATTCTAAATTTTATGCATTTCAAGTGATTTTGGCATGATAACAATGATCTCTTTATCTTTTGAATGAGAGTCTAAAGCAATCGTCATTTCTTAGCTAAGTGGTATCTTTTTAATCATCATTTCTACGATCGAGTACTTGTGTATTGATATGTTAGCTGCATACATAAACATCTTATATAGATCCATACATTTCATTATATATTTATTTGTATTCATATTATTGCATGAAAAATAAACATTTGCATTACTCGTTACTCATTTTCATCATTTATTTGCATATAAAAAAACAAACAAAAAAAACCATTCATATTCATCTCCATTACATACATCCATACTGAAAAGATATGTATACATATAAAATAAAGCATATAGAAAGATATCTCATAATCAATCAACACAAGTATGATGAAATCAAATCAAGAGCTCGTATATCTTGTCATAATCTCAGTGTCTAAGAGTACAAATGATATCAACTGTCAAATACAATGTCTCATCTGAGCAGGAATAGTATAGGCTACAAAAATGGAGTATATAATAAAATCTAGGAGATATAACAAATCTATCTCTCTGCCTCTCCCTCATCATCGGATGGAGGAGGTGGTGCCTGCTGACCAACATCCTATCTGGGTGCCCTAGCTCCCTCAGATTGAGCCATATACTGAGAATATAGAACAACCTGTTGCGCTACTGGGACCACTACACTATAAGATGCAACATAATAAGTTGCATGACTCATCTGATGCAAAACCTCTTGTTGAAGAGAATCACACTCTACTCTCACCTCTACAATTTGTCGATCTCGCTCTTAAATCACCTCTGCAAGTTGTTGATCGCACTCAGCTCTGATCTCAACAAGATGTTGGTCTCGCTCTGCAAGTTGCGTCTATGCCACTGTCAACTGTGACTGTAAACCTATCAACCTTGATCTCAAAGACCATACTACATCTGGTACTACCTGCTCTCTCCCAACATCCCCCTCTCTACCTCCCTACTCATCTCTCCACTACCTAACCTTCCTAGGATCCACTCTCTCCTCCTCACCTCCAACCTCTGTTGCCCTAGCACTACCAGCCTCAACCCCAACAACTCCTAAGGATCCACCCTCCCCTCTTTGTCATTGTCTACCCCCTGTTGGTACCTTGCTGCTACTAGCACCAAGATCACCTCCTGTCCACCTAGGTACATCTGCTCTTTATCCCTGTACCTTCCCTCATCCCTATAACTAACCTAGTACATGTGCCTGTGCTGGTGCATCCTCCTCAACCTCCTCTATAAGAGGTGCATACTCTCGCGGATCTATAAATGGAGGAAAAGGATATCTCTGAAACCAATCTCTATACTGGGGAAATGCACCCGCATCTGCCACATCCTCTAGATAATCCCATATCTGGGATTGTAAACCCACTAACTCCTACATGCTCAGCACATATGATAATATCGGTGCCCATCCTTGTCTCTCCTCCTCCCCATATCTAGCATAGAATGTGAACTCTTGGGATATACTTTGCAGTCTCTCATACTATCTCGTCACCCTAGATACTACAAATCGCTCAATGATAGACACCATTATACCAATAAGAGGTCAATTCATGTACATATCCTTCATCTACGCTCTCCAATCATCCCACAACTCTAGACCCCTATACGGTCTCCATACTATAGCAATCAAATCATCTAACTGCCTCCTCTAATAATCAGTCTTACCCAGGTGGGGTTGAGTAACATAACCTGAATAACAAAATACAATAGGCTGGTGCACCTCCCACGAATCATCTACAATAGGTTTACATACTAGGATGTGCTCCCATACCCATATATGTAAAACTAACACTCATGTTGCCATACTCTTCCCCTCCCGATACACAATCTAATGCATCTCATGATACATATGAGCGAGTAAGCATGATCCCTACCCTAATCTCACTAGATGAGTTGATAACCTCTCAAGCATTCTGCAACAACCACATAAAAATCCCTGTTGTCCCCTATCAGGCATCACAAAACAACCAATCATACCTACCAAAATGCAAGCCAGAGGGTATTGCGCACCATATCTACTCATCAAATCATCCCATGTAATAGCGCAATCAAGGATAGTCTCATCATGGAATATCCATCTCAATGCCAAAATACCCAATCGTGGAGTAGCATCATAATCAACCTTATCTCCAGCAAACGGAATCCTCAATATCCTATATGTATCCTCTGGAGTGATGGTCATCTCTCCAACCGGTAAATGAAAGGTGTTATACTCCGAATGAAAATGCTTGACCAAAGAAGTCAACATATCATGATTCACATGGATATCAGGCATCTGTAATAGGTATCTGAATCCACACAAACCAATATGACCTCTCTCTATGTCTGATAACTCACAAACCAACCTCACCGTCGGCAAAAATGTACACCGAAACTAAATATCAGGAAACTGAATCTGAAAAATTGAACATATACATCATCAATACGTGATCAAATTTGCATAAAGAATGTGATAAACATGCTATAGAATCCAAATATACAACATTCAAAATCAAAAATTGATGTTTACACTCTAAAAAATGCTTGTTGTTTTTATACAAGTTTCCTCAGACAAGCAAAAACTTGAATGAGACAAAATTACATGTCAAATGTTTAAATACTATCATACGACAAATAATAATATGTCACATGACAAAATGGTCTATCAAGAACACTATCATACTATTCATGGGTGATCGTCAGACAACAAACCCTACTTGCTCAAATAACAAAACACAAAAGGACAAATACTCGTACGAGTAACAGTATAACACCACATGATAAAATGACATCAACGACTTTAAATGAAATTAAAAATTCAAAAATTCAACAAAAATTCAAAAATTAAGAAATGCGCAGACTAAAGATCGATCACTTACTATTGGGGTGTAGTTCTGCGGTCGATTATGTCATCTTTGGCACTTGAATCGATGCTCCTGAATCGGAATGGCCATTTTTCTTCACAGGTGGTTTTTCAAATTTTAAACTTTGAGAGTTAAAATGAATTAAAAATGACACATTGAACCCCTTATATAGGCCAAACCCTAATTTTTTACCTTGCTTCGATGGACATAAAACTTGTACCCTAAGCTAAATCGGTTATCTTGAGTCCATTTTCGAGATCGAAATCAAAATTTGACGTCAATTTTCTAGTCGAAATTTCACGATGTTGACCACTTAGCACTTTCATCCTTAAGTCAATTTTTGAATCATTCTGCGCTCAATTCTAATTCTCAAATCAACTCTGATTTTAATCTTCAACATCAATCTTCATGCTCAAATAATTATCATCGCTAAAAAATTCCTAAAATCATTGTACCCTTGCTAAATTTTGATTTCACTCCCGAGGGGGCATACTCATTACACCTTTTCAGTGATCATCATCATCAAAAGTTGAGAAATTTTTCAAATCCTCTTCACAAAGTCAAGAAAAAATCTTTTCAGACAAAGAAAATCAATTTACTAGGGGCATCTTAACTAAATCACATCGTATCAAGTTGAGATTATTTGATGTCAAATAAAGCAATCTCTAGGGGCATATCATTTTGTGTCCTTATCTGAATCAATCTTCAAATCGATGTTCAGTTTCATCACATCAAATCAAGCTGGACATTTTCTCTTGCTAATCGATTCTTGTTCAATCAAGTTCGGAATTTGTTCGCTTTGCTCAATCGATTCTTGTTCAATCAAGTTTGGAATTGGTTCACTTTGCTCAATTTATTCTTGTTCAATCAAGTTCAGAATCATTTTAATCTCTCTCTCAGTCAGTTCTTGTTCAATCAAGTTCGAAATCATTTTAATCTCTCTCTCAGTTGGTTCTTGTTCAATCAAGTTCAAAATCAGTTGCGTCTCTTTGCTCAATCTAGTTCAATCAAGTTCTAGATCGATGCTCGTTTCTTGATCAATCAAGTTCAAGAACGGTATCTCGCTCTTTCTCGATTCTTGTTCAATCAAGTTCAGGATCAGTATCGCTTTAATCAACTCTGTTCAGTTTCATCACTTCAAATAAAGTTGAACATGTCTCTCTTCATTGGTTTGTGATCCATCAAGTTCAGAACTGATCTTTATTTGACATCAACTATTCTTTGAACCAACGCGCTACTCGCACATTAATTCAAAGAGGGGCAAATGTAATACCCTAAAAATGGTCAACCTTGAGCACCTAATTAATTAATTCTTTAATCATTAATGTTAGATGGCAAGTTAATCACTCTATATTAATTAAATATTTATTTAATTAATTAAATCATTCCAAGTAAATGATTTGATCAATTATCCTATTTATTAATTAAATATCCTAGCATATTTAATTAATAAATAAATTTGCCATTTAATCATAAAAAAAGGAATTAATTTACCAAAAGAGATTAATCATAAAAAAAGGAATTAATTTACAAAGAGAGATTTATCACAAAAAGAGGAATTAATCTGCAAAAGAAAGAGTTAAATTGAAAACAAAAGAAAAGAATTAAATTGAGAGAAGAAATCAAACTTAAGATATTTCTTTTTCTAAAATTGAGATAACTCGAGAAATCAGAAAAACAATTAAATTAAATTGAATTAATCATTTTCTCTAAAATTAAAACTTAAAATCTTTTCTTGAGGAAAGAGGTTTAGTTATATTGAAAAGCCTTTTTCTAAATAAAAATCTTGAGCAAATTAAAGAAAAGTGCATGGAATCGACTATTTTTATCTCAAATGCATG
This sequence comes from Cryptomeria japonica, assembly GCF_030272615.1. Taxonomy (NCBI): domain Eukaryota; kingdom Viridiplantae; phylum Streptophyta; class Pinopsida; order Cupressales; family Cupressaceae; genus Cryptomeria; species Cryptomeria japonica. The sequence goes on from NC_081414.1 coordinate 418,589,061, forward strand.
GAATTAACTAAATTTTATCTTCAATGCAAACTCGAACTTATAATTTGAATGCATTCAATCAAACTATAATTGGAATCCATCTCAAGATTAACTGAATCTGATCTCTCAATTATTTCAATTATCCTAAATTGTGCTTTTTCTTGAGGAATCTCAACCACTCATTGTTAATCAATCTTGATCGTTGGTCTCTCTTTTGAGTCCCTATAAATTTAGCCTTCATCTCTCATTCAAAACACCTTGGAGATTTATTGTTATTGTGCAGTTTTTGCTTTGGAGTCATTGAAGATATTATGCTTTGAGATTATTGCATCTTAGTTTAGCTTTTTGCATACTTAGTTTAATCTTTATTGCTTAAATTTATTTAGCTTAATATTCATTCATCTAGCTTATTATTCATTCATCTAGCTTAATATTCAAACATCTAGCTTAATCTTGCATACATTTAGCTTATTCTTGTGCTCATATAGATTAAATCATTCATCTTGGTGTAGTCTAGTCACTGGTATTGCTTAGACAAATCTGAGAGCAAGTCTATACTCGCATCTTTTAGAAGGAAATAGGTCGATATGTTATGGTTTTTATATTCATGATTATATCTATCTAACCATGCATGCAATGACTTAATTAAATAAATAGTGATGTTCTACAAAAAGGATTAGAAAATATGTTTGATGGCAACACACACAAGAGCACAAGAAACAAACGTTAGTGTTAGCAACAAAAGATTATCCTAAATAGGCATATCAAGAGAGATATTAAGCATGAAATAGAAAGCATACAAACATAAAATAGATAAACTATACTCCTCCAAATGTTAATCAAGATGCTCATAGTTGCTCCTCCCTTGTTCCTCTCCTCTCCAAGTTCCAAATGAGTGTGGCTCTCAGCTTTTAGCACTAGCCATGGATGCCATATGGAGATTCAAGATGGTTGCATATGATAAGCAAATGCTATGCAAGTGTAGATAGTGATGCTATGAAAAATCTCTATGCTAATACCAGTATAACAACAATACTCTAATGCTTCCTTCTTTGCTTGAGGAGAAGGGTTCTATTTATAGTAGAAATGGGGAAATGAAGGGTTAAGATGTTGACAAGTGTCACCATGAGGATGCTTGAGAGGAGAGATAAGGAGCATTAAATGCGTGAGGGGACATTATGGTTACCCTGGGGGGCTGGGTTAGGGTTAGGTTAATGGATATTCCTTTTATCCAAGGGATAAATGAATGTGCAAGGGTTAAATGGTTACCTTAGTCAAAGAAATAAATGCTTTGAAGAGACCCATGAGTCAAAAGGATGGTTAAGTTAGAGGAAAGTCTCTAACCAAAGGTAAAAAGTGAGTTAACCATAAATGGTTATGTAAGAGCCTTTAATGGTTTGGAAGACTTTAGAGGTTAACCATTTGAAGACATAAAGCCTTTAATGGTTATTGAAGACTTTGGAGGTTTTTGAGAAGTGACTTCCTTTTATTTAGGAATGTGACAATGATTAGGATAGGATTAGGCTAATTAGAAGGAGTTAGAAGAATCTAGAAGGGATTTAGGCATGCAAGTGGATTTTGTAGGAGAATGCAAGTGGGAGGAATTTTGGGATTTTCAATTGAAATAAAATCATTTATTTCAATTAAATGGTATAATTTGCATTTGGATAGATATTTAAATAAATATTAATTTATTTAAATGTGAATGTGAATTTTGAATTTAAATAAATCTTAATTTATTTACATGAGAAAAAGGAAGATAAAGCATTAAATGCTTGAAGACTTTGAGAGAAACCATTAAAGGCTTGAGAAGACTCTAGAAGGAAGCCATTAAGTTTGAAGACTTTAAGGGAAATCATTAAAGGCTTAAGAAGACTCTACAAGGAAGCCATTAAGCTTGAAGACTTTGAGAGAAACCATTAAAGGTTTCAAGTGGGTGAGGATAAATAGGATTTTAAATAAATAATTTATTTAAAATAGTTGTGCAACTTGCATTTGTAGGAAAATACAAGTGGGTGGAGGATAAGGGTGATTTAAATAAATGTTAATTTATTTAAATGTGAGAGGTGGGATTTTGGGGGAATTTAAATAAATATTAATTTATTTAAATGTGAGAGAAGATTTTTTTATTTATTTAATTAATGGTCTGATTTTGGTTAAGTGAATTAAATCAAATAAATTGAATAATTTATTTAATTAATAGGAGAAGAGGGTTAAGATGAATTAATTAAATATTAATTTAATTAATTATTGATTGATGGTTAAATAATCAAATAAATACTAAATATTCATTTAATTAAGTGGACAGATTTATGTGACTACAAATAGGATAATTGATCAAAATCATTTACTTGGAATGATTTAATTAATTAAATAAATATTTAATTAATATAGAGTGATTAACTTGCCATCTAACATTAATGATTAAAGAATTAATTAATTAGGTTCTCAAGGTTGATTTAATTGCCTTTGGTTAGGACCTTGGTGATGTTCTCAAGATTAGGGTCTCATGGTTTAGGTGACCATTTTAGGGTATTACAACATCCATCACTAAACACAACATATATACAACTCATATGCATCATAAACGATCAGGCAAGTGATAAATAATCACAATGTCATATTATTCTCGCAATGAATGGTATGGCATTGTCCCTATCACAAAGACACTAGAAGACAATCACAATCATCGTAGTACCAACTCAGTCATCATAATCATAGAGTAGGATTAGCGTAATCAAGATATCATCAAAATCCCATAAGAAATATGATCCATCATGAATAATGAGCACACATAAATCATCAAATATAGGTTCATCATCTGTATAGTCTAAGGTGTATCAATCATCCACATAAGTCATCAAATAACATATGTCCACATAAAGTATCTAGCATCATCAATATCATCTGAGATAGAAATGGAGTCATAAACATGAATCAAAACATCACATAAGTCTACATATGTCTATCGATGCATGAATCAAAATGCAAGTCTAAGAGGGACACTACACTGCCTATCAAGATGAAAAATATGGAGGATAGCACAGATTTAATATTCAATGAAAATCTGCCAATATGAGAGATGTTGAGGTCGGTGAGTCATGTAATTTTATATCAAGAAATGGCAGAAAAGTGCATCTCGCACAGTTATCCAGTATGTGGAATAATCCAAATGTATAGACCTGAAAGTCAATTTTCACCACTTTGCAAATCGAGATATATGGTTATTATTTGTTTCCAATTAACACTTCTTGGCAAAGTGGTTACATTATTTTTGCGTTACATATCAGAATATAGAAGATAGACATATTTCTAGATATTAAAAGTTAGGAAGTGTTATTTCCTTGCTTGCAGAGGTTGTAAAATGGAGTACATATAAGTCACAACTAAATTCTGGCATAAGGAGATATGGCTAAAGAGGACTACATTTTTTAAGTCTTGTAAATGCCATTAAGTAAAGCATATTGATGACTTACCTTGTAGCTAGAGGGGTATTGAAATTTCCAAAGGTAACCATAGGGTTATTGAAAGGCTTGAGTGCAACCTTAGACTTCGATTGCAGTTGCAAATAATTTTGATCTCTCTACCAACCGCCATCTCCCCCTTATAATGGGTAGAGTGCAGAGAGAAAGTTGGGTGAAGATACAAGAGATGCATTTTTGGAGTCAAGCATCCCTACTTGATCAAAACTCTCAAAATTGTCCTCTACCAAGAAATGCAATGAGAATCTTTCATCCAAGTATTTGCATCAATAACCAAAAATGTGCAATAATGGCATGTCTCATAAGGTAGTTGGCATTCATGGAAGCTTTTTCTATCTTGCCACCAAATCTTTCATGTATATTGGTCTGGTAGTTTTGCTTCAAGACAAAATAGAGGCAACGAGTTTTGCTAGAAGAATATTCTCTTGTGAATGGACAAATGGTGAGTAAAAAGGGGGTCACATGTAAATGGATGGTATCTTGTTGCATTCCTTATTTGTATAAAAGGAATTCCAATGTCGTAAAGAAGGATTATGAAATTTTCTTATCTCCGAGGAGAGTAGAAACAAGGCTTTGTCTTGTCTAGTGTGTAGGGTGGTTTCATGGTGAAAGAATGTACACTTTCTCTCAATAGTTTTTCATTTAATTCATGAATAGACTACTATATTGTTGCTAAGATTGTCTCCATTTGTACTTTCAAAAGTTACATGAATCATAATATTAAGGATATTTTGATTTGCCTTGGCAATTTCCTTGTCAATGTGTGCTTGTCTATTTGCAAGTTACAATAAGTCTAGAGTAATGTAATGGATCTATAAGATTAATTTGTGCAGCTACACATGGATTTATGTTAATGTTAGGCATTAATTCTCTAGCAAATCACTAATTTAAAATGGTCTACTACCTAGTTTTGCATTCTTGATCTCAGATTCGACTTTATGCCCTAGACATAAGCACTAGTTTATTGAAGCTATATCCAATATTTGTTTCAGAAATACATGAAAATCAAAGTGTGATTTCCTTTGTTTCAAAAATACATCAAAATCAAAGTGAAATTGAATGTACAATAATTAAGGCGAATCTTTCATTATTTTTTGGGAAAAAATCAATATAGAAAATATGTCACATCTTCGTTGTAAGTGTATTGCATATCTGTTGGAATTAGAAACCTTCATTTTCGTACGTATAAAATCTTGATCTAAGATTCTAAGAAATCCTTTTGCATGTAAAACACTTTTCCTATTAGAGGACTTTATATGTGTCAGTGGCATGAAGAGTTGCATGGGTATGGATGTTATCTTGTTCTTGAAGAAAATATTGAATTGGTGGTTAAATGATTATAGCAAACTGATAAGTTCTGATCCTTTCAATAGGTGGCATGAAGAGTTGCATGCCAACATGGGTACAAATGTTAGCTTGTTCCTAAAGAATAAATTGAAATGGCAATTAAAAATGATTATGGCAAATAAGTTTTGATTCTTTGAAAAGGCAAAAAGGCGAAAAGGAATATTTAGAACTTCTAAATTTAGAGCTTCGAGGTTTTTCATAAATCGGTAGTTATTGAGTTGATCAAGGAGCATTATAAATGCCCTCTACACTTGTTCAAGAATAATATTAGAAATGCAATGCCAATATGTATATGTTTCCATTGTGTTCATAAGATATAGGTTTAATGACACCGAGTGGAGAATATTTCAAGAAGGTTGTGTTTATAACAACACAACAGATTGCTTTGTAGCTAAAGGGGCATTGAAATCATAGGAGGTAGCTAAAGGGGTATTGAAAGGCCACTGCAGTTGTATATGGCCTTTCCTTGGATGCCTACCTTTTCCCCCTCATTTCCTAAAGCCTAAGATCTAGAGGGAGTGGGGAGGAGAATAATGAGGACAAGGGAGAGTTGACTCTAGCAAAGAGCATGTTTAGTTAAAATTGATAACTAGAGTCAAACCCCCTATTCTGATTACAATATTCATTTATGGAACTGCTCCTCTATTTCTTATAGAGACAAGATGCATCCCTTATCTCCTCCTCTAGTTTTTATAGTTAGAATCTTGCATTCGTAAAGTTATCAGCAGTGCGATGGTGGTGCAACTCAAGCAGTTGAATTTCAATTGTATTTTAATCTTCACTGTGGTCCATGATAGTTACATAAGATTTCTAGTGTATATGGTTTGATAAGTTATCCTTTTCTATTTTAGGTTTCATATTGGGAATATTTCATTTTCATGTGTATAAAACAACATATGGAAAATAAGAACATGTCAGTTGTAAATAGGTTGAAGTTTGTTGCATTCTTTACTCTTATAAAAGGAATTCCAAGGCTATAATTAATAGAATTTTTTTGGAGAGAATATTGGTCTCTTTGGGAAAGGGTAGAGTAGAAGTGTCTAAGTTAGAATGTGGAGTCTTTCACGGTGAAGGATGTAAATATTCATTCAGTAATATTAATTAGTTTATAAACTGACATGACAATTACTACAGATATTGTCTCTAGAATGTACTTCTTGATATCACATGAATAATAATGACAAGGATATTGTTATTTGTCTTTGCAAATCTCTTGTGAAAGTGATTCTATTTGTGGGATATTTTCAAGGAAAATATTAAATTTCTACACATGTATTGTAGCGGGTTTATGAACTTGTATAAAAAATTAGAAAAATAAAAAAAGAAGATATATATATTATTAATATATATCACACAAGGCAACTTATGGTAAGGGTGAATTTAATGGGACATTTATGATGAAGTTGACTGAATACCTTTAAATTGGACATTGGGGTATTACCGTATTTCCACATTACATGTTTGAGTTGGAAACGTTGAGGTGGGAGTGATGGACATGCCAATTATCCTTAGGGCAATGAAACCACAACCAATATTTATATGTGAAGTCACTGATAAATGGTTAGGGGGGGTCTTGGTGAATGACCACCTATACATAATGTGTAGTACCCCTACCCTAGTCTACTTCTAACCTTGGTTTAATCTGAATTAGTTTATCGTAATATTATGATTAATGTCAGATGTTGATTTTATGCATAGCTATTGATGAGGTTTTCTCACTAGCTGTATGCAGGTTATTCAGTGTCCCTATTTCGTGGTATTAGTATCCGACTAATGATTTCATTAATTTTATATATGTATGCATGTATGATCATTGGTTGCAGGAGATTTCAGGTACGAAGTCGCATGAGTGCGAGGTTCGTCGTCACCTGGTTTGGCAGGTTTGAGTGTACCCTTTTAATCCCTAGAGTCGGATTAGGTGGTCGTAAGACCTTAGTCGACCTTAGTCGTGCTCTAGTGAGCATCGCCAGTCGTCGTCGGTAATCCCTGTTGGTTTGGGTTTGCGAGTCGTTTGTTTGGTTGGCCTTCTCGATTTGCGTGCCTGGTGTGTTTGGTTAATTGATGAATTAGTCCTTAGCATTATTTTGAGTATTTATGCGTTTGTGCCGTGAAGATTAATGGATTAAATTGATTGAGAATTCGTTATGCGTTTTTCGTTGTTAATGAATTGCTCGTTTTAGATTGGAAGTAAATTTGAATTTAATGGCTGATTTCGATTATTAAATGCATTATATATATATATGCTGTTGAAAAGGAAGTTTTATATGTTATCGCCATAGAGTTAATTGTATTTCGTTAGATTATTAATTTGAAAGGTTAAATTGATCTGATATGAGAAATCGATTTTCGATTTGAATAGCAAGTTAATTGTGGTTATTTTTAGATAAGGATTAATTTTGTGAATTATTGGAAAATAAAAGATTTTATTCCAAAAATAGAAATTGGGAGTCAACTCTTCCATATTACCCAATTTGGGGAAATTGGAGAGGATGGACAATTTTGGAGAAGATTTTGGGGAATCTGACAGGTGGGCTCTCCTTCAGCCATGCCAGGATTGCGTATGAAGGTAGGGTTTATCCAAATCGTTCTTCCTTGTGTTTGTAAAAAGGATTGCTTGTTGCCAAATTTAATCTTTGATTGTTTTCAGTTTCATATTGGATTTGGGGAGTTTAAATCCATGTTTTAGCTGTGTTCTTCAAGAAATTGCATGGCTGTAGCATTATGTTAAAAATGGGTTATCTTGCCATGTCTGGTTCTCTCTTTGATTAATATAAATAAATTCATACTTTCTCTTTGTACTGGGCGTTTTGTGCTGGGCGTTGTCGTCGTGCTTAAACCCGTGCATTTTGTTTTATATATCGAACTGTGTTTTTTAAGGGAAATGAAATCTTGGATTAATAATACCGGACTGTGTTTTAAGAATTTCATTAGTTCATTTCGAACTATGTTTTAAGAAAGATTTATTTATGTATTTTGAGCCGGGCGTTGCCTTTGTATCAGGACGCGCGTGTTTTTATTGCAGCGGACTGCGTTTGGGGTTTGGAGGCGGTGAGCGGAGCTCCGCCCGCCCCCTCCCCTCTCTCCCGCTCGCCCTTCTCCTTCCCTTAGTCCCATGCTTCCCCCCCCGCCTGCTGTTGGTGTTAGGGCCTCCGGCCGCGGCTCACTGCGGTGGCCGCAGGGCCGCGGTGGCCGCAGGGCGCCGCGGGCCTGCGGGCACCGCAGCGGCGCCGCCGCCTGGCAATGCCTGCGGCTAGGGTTAGGGCATAGCCCGCCCTCGCCGCTAAGGGTTAAAAGAATTTCTTTTTTTTTTCGTTTTTTTTTAATCATAGTTTTTAAAACAAAAACAAAAACGTAGTTGTATTTAAACGCTATTTTAAATGCGTTTTGATGTTTTAAATTAGTTATAAAAATGATTTTTATTTCATTTTAGAGAGAGTTGTGTTTTAATGTTTAGTTTAATTAGACGCTTAATTATGATGGGAGGGCATATCACGATAAATGATAACTTGGTTTTGATTGAGTATATAATGGAAGTTATAGGTGAATTAGTCATTCAAGTTTATTTCATGATTTGTGCACCTCGTCTAATTGAGTCCTAATATTGATAATTTCTTCATCAAATGTTATTTGGCTATGCTTGGGTCCAATCTTAGATTAATAAGTTTATATCATGTGCGTGGGAAATGAGTATCTACAACTGAATTTCTTTTATCTTTATTTCCGTAATCCGTATTACGTAACTGGAATTGAAATTATGAATCTGTAGAGACTGATTTTAGACCAGTATGTAATGACGTTTTGATTGGGAGATTAAATATCTTATTTTAATTGTTTAATGGCTGTCTGAATTTGATTAATATGAATTGGTTAAAACTCTTTATGGCTTAATTTGCCTATTCGATGCTTGAACCTTAGGAGTTAGAAAACCAAGATCGACTTATCCCTTGACAAGGTAGATAACTGTAATATGTTTTTAGATCATGTAGAAAACTTGATCGTCGTTTAATGATTAAATCAAATTGAGGAAATATTGTCTTTTCTGATTATTGCCTTGCGAGTTTAATTTCTGTATTCGCCTTATTTATGAAATGGCATGTTTTGCTTTGTTTAAAAGGACCCTGTCGTATGGATGATTTGGTGTTCCTGTTTTAGTCCTCGATTTTCGAGTTGACTGTTGTATTGTGATGTTGTCATAATTGGTCATATCCTCTTTGTGTGAGTCGAATAATGATTCGTGGTTAACCTTAGTTGTCAGGTCTCTAGTTAGAGTACCGTCAGTAAGTGATTACCCTTGAGTCGTGTTTGACCAGATGATTGCTCTTCTTCTTGAACTCCGTTCGTCTTACCATGTGTATTCCGTGGTTTGAGTTCGTCTGAGTTAGTCTAGTGTCGTATGGGAAAGTGGCTTTCGATTGGGGGCCGCGCCCAAAGTGGCTGCTGGATAACCCGTCGAAAGTGAGTCTAATAAGTGATAACCTAAGTAGATTAGAAAATAATCTCTAAATAAGATAATGTGCCTCACACATGGGACGAATGCTATCATAGATTCGGCATGCTGTGAGAAGGCCTGAAATGGCAAACTACCTTCCTTGTCTTCACGAGAGGATGTGTGGGTCCACATGAGGCTTGGATGGGCCGGAAGTTCGGATTAGGTTGCCAGGGTTACCAGTGTATGGGCCGGGACCTATGAAGACTTGCCATGGTATCCATACCAGGTTGTGTGATGACACTTGTCCCTACGTTCGCTAGTGGGTTGTCGTTTGTCCTGTTTTGAGTACCTTTGTGAGTCGTCCTTTCTGTCTCTGCCCTTGTGAGTATCGGTTTCATGTCAGACCCTTGGGTGGTGATGGTTCAGTTTTATGGATGCCCTCATGGACTCTTCTGTCATTAGCTTGATTATGTTCAGCTGGATCCTGTTCCTTGTAAGGATCGATTATGTTTTATTGACCGGTGTGGTCGTTTGTATATTGCTTATGTATCGCCTTGATGGCTGGATTGTATGATGTAACCTTTTGTACTCTTAACCTTATTATTTATCCGAGGGGGTCTTGCAGTTGAGCAGACCCGGAGATGTAGCCCTTTAGGGGTGAACTCCGAGATCATTATGGTGTCATGTGGTGTATTCTCTTATGTTCCTTTATTCAGCTTTATCATGTATGTTTAGTTTATGTTGGAATGGTTAAGTGGATAATGGAATTAACTCTAAATGCTTATATTCAGTTCTATCTTGAATACCATGTTAATCGAATGCATAATTGGTTGAGATGCGATTTATCATAATGCATGTGTGAATTCGTCATTTTAATGCAATAAGTTGGAATATGGAATAATGTAACTTAGAGTAATGAATTATACTCAGTTGTTGTTAAGAAATTAAATATGCTTGGAAAGATCTCGGGCTATGATGAAATCCTAATGTATTAGATTGTTAGATGTATAGTTTGTAATTTTAAATGAAAGGCTTGAATGAGAATCATGAATGGATCTTAATGATGAATCCTTGCTTGTGATTTGTATTTCCGTCTTTTGAAAGAAATTGTCTTGATTATGAATTATTTCGTTGTGAAGATAATTAGCTTATTGGATTAATCATGTGACTTAAGTGAATTGTGATATTTAAGTAATCTCGTTGGGAAACTCTTTAGGAGTTAGTTGAAGTCTTCCGCTATGTAATCTGAATCTTTGGTATCTTGTTGCATCTTATGTGTTGTAACTTTAAAAAAAAAAAAAAATTATTGCACTCTATTCTTGTGTTATGGCTTTATCCCTTCGGGGTTTCCTGGCGGGGCATTACATAATGCATGTGGTCAAGATAGTGTTGGGGTTGGAGTTTCTCATGGCGTATCATAAGCATAGGGTCAGTTTTAACATTTTGGCCTTTTTTCTTTCCATGGTGTTATATATGAGGGTTTTCAAGGAGTGAGCAAAAAAAACTCACCCAGATGTTGTTCAAGCATGCATATTTGTGCATTGATGCATCGATTGGCAATATGGATGAGAACCTTCTCATTTCCCTTTTGTAGAACTATTACATTAGGAAGAGTGAGGTGTGCAAATTTCAGATTGTGCAAACACAAAATGCAAGGTTGTTGCAGGCTCGGAGGAGTGATATACTATGTAGTATCAATTTCCTCCTGTATGTAGCCAAAATCAAGGAACCTGAGGAGGATAATTGGCATTGGGACTACTTGACCATTGAAGGGTGTAGGGTCCACCCCTGACCTGACTTGTTTGACTAGAGTTGACCTTTAATTCATGCATGATAAACACTATTGGGCATAGGCTATTTCAGATGATTTATAGAATGTTGATACTATCATTAATGATCGTGTGATTTATTAGACACTATATGCTTATTATGTGATTGACTATCAAAATATTATATTGATCATGTGATTTGATGAGCATAATTGTAGATGGATTTTACATGCCTTACTATAATTGTGAATTATACTAATCATGCACTTGATGATGTTTTTATGTACTAACCATATTTAATGATTATCTATGATGAGTTGATCTTATGGTGTGTTTGATTGTTGTGTGACTGTCTTTGAGATAGAGACAATTCTACATCACTCATTGCGAGCGGGATGTGTCGTTGCAATTCTCTAACCCTTGTCTGTTATAATAGATATATGTATATGTCGTATCATTGCTTTGTGGATGCAGGATTTGTAAGTACCAGACATCGACTCCATCTGGCTCCACAGGTTTGAGCGTGTCTTTAAATCCCAATGGTATGTGGTTCGGAGTTGACACAATTTTCCCTCACATACTCTAGGTCTAAGTTGTTCACTGTGAGTCGTCAGTGTCTTGGCGCAAGTGGTCATGATAGTTAGTAAGCTGGGTTTCTTCTGTGTTGTGAGTATGTTAGTATATGCTGATTATTCCTTTTATGTTGAGATTGACTATTTGATTATTGATGCGAGATTAAATAATTAATGATGTTTATTTTAATTATTTTGATTAATAGTGATTTGATTATTTGGTTATCTAATGTTTAATTTAATTTATTGGATTCTTGCCTTTTTGGTTATTTGATTATTTGATATTTAAATGTTTATTTATTTTAATAATGATTTAATATTTATTTAATTTTTATTGTTTAGCTTATGATGTGTTTTATATTTATTTGTAATTTGACCTTTATTGGTATTTATTTATTTATTTAATCGCCTATGGTTTAATATTTATTTGGCTTTTAATGTTTATCTGGTTCATTAATTCATTTATGAGCCTTTGGTTTATTTAATTTAATTTCCCTATTTAATTTATTTAATTGTGGCTCATGTTTTATTTATTAGTTTGACTTTTATATTAAGTGGGTTGTATAAATAATAAAATGATAAAACATTCCCACCAAATTGTAAAAAAATATGATTTATATTTACCTTACCTACCCTCTTCTCTTATTGGTTGAATTTAAAAAGGGACGTAAAATTATATTATATGGTGGGGTTGGTAAAATATATTATAGATTGGAATATTTTGATTGGCTGAGATTGAGGCTAGGGTTTTTGGTTAATGTTTGTCTTTTTATTTTCTTTTCCGTGAATTTTTCGGGGGTTGATTCTTCTTGGAAAATTTTCTCTAGCAAGTTTTCTTCTTGGTTTTGGTTTTCTTCTCTCTTGGATTTTGGCTAGAGCTTGGATTTGATTTGGTTTGGCTTGGCTTGTGGGATCTCATCTTCAGCTTCTTCCATAACACGGGTTGCAGGTTGGAGATGTATTCTACTTTTTTATATTTTATTTTACAGTTTTCCTGTATGCTCCATGTCTGTAGATTGAATGTGTGAGCTTGGAGAAATGAATCTAAAATTTGTATAGTGAGGAAGGAAATATATGAAGGCATAAATTTGTTGTAAGGTTTTATTCTATAGTTTGTGGGAAATATTTGTATTTTTGGGTTTGTCTTTATGAGTCTATGTCGTGCATGAAGTTTTGATTTAATATTGACCTTCAAGTGTGTATTATTTATTTAATGTTGAAATGAATTTTATTTATTGGGTAATATTATTTTACCCATTAAGTAATTTAAAAGGGGGTAATTTGTATTCTTTTATTTAAAAGTTATTTTCACCCCAGGTCAATGGTTTAATTTATTTTACCTACCCTTGGAATTGATTGGCTGGAAGTTTATGGTAGGTAGAAAATATATTTTATTTTCTTGAACTTTGGGAAGGTAGGTATGGAATATAATATTTTTGAAATATTTTGATTGGAGCATGGTTTTGCTTGGTTTTGTTTTGTTTTTTTAATTTTTGATAAATAGGCCTTCATTTGCTAGTTGCTTGATTTTGTGGTACTTTCTGGATTAATTCTTGTACCAGAGGCATTGTTGAGGGTGTTGATGATTTAGAGTTTTATATCTGATTTTATTTGATGTATTTTGTTGGTTTCAAGCATATTTACATTCCTATGTTATTGGGGAAAGAATTGTGCTTTCATCCACATTGATGTGCTATGGTTGGTGAGTTGAAAGTGTTGTTTTGGGGCAGCAAGTGAGTTGTCCTTGTTGTGGTTTTACTTTCATTAATGAGAGAAAATTTAATAGCTTGATATGCCTTTGTTGATTGCTAGCCAAGAGGCTCATTTTGTTATATTGATGTTGTTGTAGCCTTGCATATGTTGTGAGAGTATGTGTGGAAGTTATTGGTTGCATTGAGTATTATTTGAATGTATTTATGTTGGTATAGCCTCTTGTGATGTGTTGTTGGGCCATGTTAGGAGGAGTGGGCTTCCTTGTGATGATTGGGGTCATGACAGATAGACTGGCATGAGGTTCCTTGTAAGGATGTATGAAGTCTAGACCACCAGGGCACATTGGAGTTTTCCATGATTTGTAAGCAAGTGATAACATTGATAATAAATTAATTGGGATGGAAAAATTATAACTCACTTAAACAAGATAATGAATAGTTTTGAGCCTCATAACTTATGTCCTAGGGAGGATGTTTTAGGATAAGCAGGAGAAGGTTGTGAAGACGGTAAGCTAATCTCCCTTGGTCTCTCATAGGTTGAGATGGCTCCACATGTCCATCAGGCTAGTGCCTTGTGTTGTTATGTTATGAGGATGGCATGTGATGACACTCCACTCCTACATGTGTTCCCCCTTTATGATTTATGATTATGCTTATTGGATGCATTTATGTCTTGATGAGTTTTACACCTCTGGGAGTTTATTCTTGTGGCTCTGTGTGAGTTTTTGCTTGAGAGTCCTTGTTGGTTAGTCTCTTTGGTTTTGAGTGTCAGCCTAGATGTAGAGTGTGTGTTGGGACCTTGTGTCATCTCCTAGCATGGGGGGTGGTTCCTTTGGTTCCACATGGTCGGGTGGTTGGTGCTTTTAAACCATTGGGATGTTCCTGTCTTTGGATTCTTCTTGCGTGGATGAGGATGCTTCTTTAGATTGTTCATGGATAATAATTGTAGCAAGAATGCAAATGATGATGTGATTTATGTAATGAAATTCTTATATAACGGTTGTAAAAGAAGCCATGCTTATGAGAAATGATTGTGTTGTTCTAGTTATAGTAATAGTTTTTGGTTATGGTATGTGATTATAATGATGAACCTTGAGTTGTAGTGTAACATATTTATATTAAATGAAATGGATGCATGAGATGTGGATAAGTATTGTTGTTTAAAACGAAATGATGTATTTTGTATTCTTGATGAGCCATGTTAAAAGTAAATCGGGTAAATATTATGATAATGGTATTAGATTTGAAATGATGTCTTTAACTAATGATTTAAGTAGAAGAAATGTTATGTCTTGATAGGATGTGTGAGTTTGAGTAATGTTGGAAGATGTCTTAGGACATGTTTATGAGTTGTGATTAAATAATTTGAAATTATAGTATCATACTTCCTAGACAGTGACCTAATGATTGAATTGAAATCTTATAATGATTGGGGTGTGATTGAAGGTTCGTTATGAAATATTGTATGGATCTTCTTAGTGAATGAATTGCTAATATTATTAATGGAAATTACTAGTAAGTGTATGGGTAGATGGTAAAATGAATGCTTGTCTTTTAGAAAAGAATTATAATGTATCATGTGTTATGGTTTAAGGTTATATCTCCATTTGGTGGATGCTATTAGTGGTTATGGAATTAGGATATTGTATCATAGTTTGTGTTGAGATGAATTTGTGTACTTACCTGAATTGTAATAAGATGATTGTTGGTTAATTGATATAGTGTAAGAGATTTTATGAGTATTAAACAGCTATGGGATAAATGTTTAAGGAGACTTTGTGAGTATTGCATTATGTGCTTTTAGAATCATGATGAAGTAATAAGTATGCTAGGAGCATAGAATTATAAATGACTATGTAGAAGTTAATTGTAAATGGAAATCATGTTAATGTAATGTAAGGGATTACTCTTGGTATGTGTATGGAAATATTCATAGTAAAAGGTTGGTTAATGGTAATAGGAACATTTGGACTTGATGTATAAAATGAATCTAAGTGAAAAAGGAAATAGTGGTGCATTGAAAGATAGAATCTCATATTAAATGAAAGATTAAGAGTTGCATATCATGAGTGTTAGGTATTTCTATGTTGCACCTATGTGTGTATAATGATTAAGATTATGAGGTATTGAACTGGAAGAAAGTAAATGCTTATTTCTTATGTAGGTAGATTAAGTAATGTTGTTGAGATACCCTAGGGAGGCAGTAGTAATGATTTATTGTATTCCACTTGCGTAATTGTTTGAATAGCTTGAGTGAATTATTCTATGTTCATAACACTTAATTGTTGTTGTGTGCTCATTGTATCGCTTAAGTGATGTTATGTGTTGTATTGTTTAAAAAAAAATATTAAATTAGCATGTTTTTACCTATATTTCTCTGGGGTATTTTGGCGGGCATTACAAAGGGTTCCTAGATGAAGATGAATATGATGAGGAAGATGCAAATGAGATTGTAGGGGTGCTAGAGTTGGGGAGTGGAGAGGAATGGATTGAGGATGACAGACGCAGTATGGAGGAAATTGTAGTAGATGAAGCTCATGCTAACTATGGACAAGATTGCCCACTCACCTTACAAGCCAAGAAAGTTAGGCAGGACAAAACGAAGGAGGAACGTGAAGCTATGGAGGCTGCAAGGTGGGCATAAAATGTCTCCTAGTCTTGAATTATGGTGCAACATCTTCGTTTTGTTTTGAATTTTGTATTGTGGGTTATGGGTTGTTAATATTTTTTGTTATGTACTTGTGCCACCTTTTTTGTCACTATTGGACATATTATGTAGTGTGATCATTGGAAACACTACATGGAATATTTTTTGGCTACAAGCCAAATACTGATGTACATCTTTATTTTTAATCTTATCTTATTATTGTGTGTGTGAAAAAGTGGTATGTAAGCTACAAGCACAACACTTCAATTAAGTCATTATATGCATGGTTAATAATCAATAAGTAATAAACCATAACAAAGTGACTAATTGCCTTCTAAAAGATGCGAGTATAAGATTGCTCTCAGATTTTTATAAGCAATACCAGTGACTAGACTACACCAAGATGAAGGATTTAATCTATATGATATTAAATATATGGATGCAAGATGGATGAATAATTCAAGCAAATAATCAATTCAAGCAATAATGGATTCAAGCAATGATGAGTGAGTAAAATAGATGCAAATAATCTAAAAAAGCACGATAATCTTCAATGACTCCAGAGCGAAATTAGCGTGAAAATAATCTCCAAGCGTGTTCTCAAAAATCTCTAGGGTAAAATGGAATGTGAGCTGAAGACTAAATTTATAGAGCATTACCAAGAGAAAAGCTCAATTTAGGATTAATTGAAAATAATTGAGAAATCAGGTTAAGTTAACCTTGAGATAGATTCCAATTATAGTTTAATTGAAATGCATTCAAATTAGAAGTCCAAGTTGCATTGGAAATAATAATAAATCAATTCCATGCATTTGTGATAAAAATAGATAATTCTTTTATTTATTCAAGAAAAGAGTCTTTTCAATGCAACTGAACTTCTTTTTGTGAAAAGCTTTGAGTTCCAATTTTAGAGAATAATTCAATAATTCAATTTAATTGCTTTTATGATTTCAAGTTCTAAATTTAGAAAAAGAAATAATATCTCAAGTTTGATTTTTCTCTCTCAATTCAATTCTTTTTGTTTAATTTCAATTCAACTCTTGTTTTGTAATTAATTCCTCTTTTATAATAAATTAATTCCTTTTGCATGATTAAATGGCAATTTTATTAATTAATTAAATATGCAAGGATATTTAATAAATTAAAATGGGATAATTGATCAAAATGATATTCTTGGAAATGATTCAATTAATTAAATGAATATTTAATTAATATTGAGTAATTGATTTGCCAGGTGATATTTGATGATTAAAGAATTAATAACGTGCTCAAGATTGATTTATTGTCTTTGGTTAGGACCTTGGCGATGTTGTCGAGATTAGGGGCCCATGGTTTAGATGACCATTTTTAGGGTATTACATTTGCCCCTCTTTGAATTAATGTGTGAGCAGTGCGTTGGTTCAAAGAATGTGTGATGTCTAGGAGATACCAGTTCTGAACTTAATTGATCATGAACTAGATGAAAGCAAGGTGTTTAGCTTGATTCAAAGCGACAAAGTTGAATGAAGTCTGATTAAAGAGATACCATTCCCGAACTTGATTGAACTGAGGAACGATAGAAACAAAAGATACCGAACTTGAACTTGATTGATCAAGAAGAGGATCTTACTGATCTAGAACTTGACTGAACTTAGATGCAGTGAGTGATGATAAAAATTGATCTTGAACTTGAATGATCAAGATATGATGAAGATAAACTATTCAGCTTGATCAAGAAACAAATACTGAACACCTGCTTAGATTGAGTGTGATCAAAGATACTCTTGAAACTTTTGATTAAGTCTAAACAAATAATAGTTTGATTTGAAGCGATGAAACTGATTAACGTTAAGAGATTGATTCAGATGAAGGACAAATATCAGCTTGATTTGAAGCAATGAAACTGATTACATTAAGAGATTAATTCAAATGAAGGACAAATAGCAGCTTGATTTGAAGCGATGAAATTGATATGCCCCTAGAGATTGATTCGATTTAGATGATCGAGAGATCTCAACTTGATGTGAAGCGATGAAGTTGAGATGCCCCTTAGCAATAAGAATTGATTTTCTTTAGTTAAGAAAGATTTTGCTCGACTTTTGATGAAGATTTGAAAAAAATTCTCAACTTGTGAGATATGAGGTCATAAGGTCGTGAGTATGCCCCCTCAGGAACGAAATCGAAAGACAATGAGGGATTGATGATTATAGGCAATTGTTGACGATGATAAGTTATTTGAGCACAAATTGATTTTGAGGAATATTTGAAAAATTCGACATTGATTGATAAGAAATTAAGCGTAGAGTTGATGTGTAAAATTGAAATTGATATTCAGCATTGAAATTGAGCGCAATTGGAAGAAAAATGAACATTTGATGAAAAGAGCGCTAAGCGGTCCAAATTGTGAAAGTGACTAGAAAAATGATCTCGAATTTCAATTTTGATCCTAAAAATGGAATCAGAACGTCCAAATTAGCTAAGGGTACAATTTTCATGTCCATCGGAGCAAGTTGAAAAATTGGGTTTTTAGCTATATATGGGACAAAAGTGTCATTTTCAAATCATTTTAACCCTCCAAGTTTGAAAATTCAAAAAGCCTTTTGTGAAGAAAATGGTGGTCCCTACTCATCAGCATCGATTCAAGCGCCAGAGATGTCATAATCAACCCCGAAACTATGAGCCAATGGTAAGTGGTCAATCTTAAGCCTCTTTATGTTTTCAATTTTGAATTTTTTTGCTCATTTTTCAAGTTTTTCACATGTGTGGGGTCGGGTTTCACGTTTTATCATGAGAGACAAGATTCTGTCTCATTCGAGTAACTGGTAAAATTTCTTGTATCGTTTAGGGTTATTAGAATTGTCGTTCGAGACGCACCCTCGTATCGTACGACTGGTCTGTTAAAAGACCATTTTGTCGTGCAGAGTCAATAATTTATCGTTTGGGGTTATTTTATCGTACTATAGCTATTCTTGACTCGTACGAGATTCTGCTTCTCTGCGTTTTGTCGTTCGAGAGACAGTGAGCATTTTTGAAGGTCTAAACGTGAAATTTTGATTTTGCATTTGACTTAGTTGGATTTGCGTGATGTTTTACTTCTCTTGTAGGCTCATTTGGAATGTTTTTTGATGCTTCGTTGTTGGGTTTTTGCAGGTTCGATTACTTCCTGTACTGTTTAGATGCGTTTATCCTCCTACTATGGCATTAGTTTGACATTTATCTGAGGTTGAGCAGGCTCATATTGACTTGTGTGTCTTGACTCATCTATTGAGATTACTTGATATCCATGTGAATCACGGAATGCTCACGACATTGGTAGAGCGTTTCCATTTAGAGCATAACACCTTTCATCTTCCAGTGGGGGAGTTGACTATCACTCCTGAAGATGTATATAGGATCCTCTGTATCCCTTTTGCTAGGGATAAGGTGGATTATGATTCAGGGCACCTTCCAAGATTATAGGCAGTGAGGTGTGTCTTCAGTGATCCTGACATTTTGACTTGTTCCATTAGTTGGGACATATTGATGAGCAGGTACAGTGAGGAGTTTCCTCTGGCATGTGTTCTAGCAGGGTTCATAGGCTGTTTTCTGATGCCAGACAGAGGGCAATAGGGTTTCTAATGCGG
Source organism: Cryptomeria japonica (assembly GCF_030272615.1). Lineage (NCBI taxonomy): Eukaryota > Viridiplantae > Streptophyta > Pinopsida > Cupressales > Cupressaceae > Cryptomeria > Cryptomeria japonica. The sequence goes on from NC_081414.1 coordinate 418,608,600, forward strand.
ATGGGGTCGGATGCTAGAGAGATTGATAGAGACCCCTCAGAGACTTGGCTGGGGTTCATGTTGATTGGCCAACATGTATCGAGAGATGCATGAGATCGTGTACAGAGATGGTCAGAGCATGGCCGCAAGTGTATATATTTTGCAGGTGTGGGCTTGGGAACATCTTCTCGTTTGTCGGCTGGTGGTAGATTATAGTAGAGAGCTCGAGCAACCAATTATATACAGGTATGTCGGATATATTACGTAGCCCCATCTGGGCAAGACAGATTTTTGGAGACAGTAGCTAGATGACCTGATAGCCATTGTATGGAGACCGTACAGAGGTTTGGAGCCTTGGGATGACTGGCGGCTAGTCTGCAAGGACCTTTTTATCACGCATCCTCTTATTGGGAGATCATAGACCATTGTGGAGCGGTTCGTTGTATCACGGGTGATGAGGCAGCATGGTCGGCCTTAGGGGATCTCGCAAGAGTTTACAGTGTATGCGCGTTAGGCAGATGAGGAGAGACAAGGATGGTCTCCACGGTTGTCCTATGCTTTGGCGATGCAGGAGCTGATTGGTTTACATCGTCTGAGGTGGGATTATATGGATGATGTGGCAGATGCGGGGGTATTGCCCCAGTATAGAGATTGGTTTCAGTAGCATCCATTCCCTCGATTCACAGATCTAGCAGAGCAGGCTCCTCATATTGAGGATGTTGAGGATGATGCCCTTACACCGGCACGGGGACAGGGACAGGCACAGAGAGATGAAGCTCCATGATAGAGTGGTGGTGATCTTGGTGCTAGTAGTAGCAGGGTACCAGCTGATGTTGGACAGTAGAGGGGTGAGGGCGGATCCCTAGCACATGTATGAGTGAGATTGGGTGGGACTGAGGAGCAGCGAATAGCTCTGAGACAGGTCCAGTTGTGGCAAGATGAGCAGGGTGGAGCTACAGGTGGAGAGCCGGTGCGAGAGCAAGGGACAGACACGGGACGGTCGATGAGAGCACATCTTGCAGAGCTGCAGTCACAGTTGACAGTAGCTCAGACTCAACTAGCGGAGCAAGATTGGTAGCTTGTCGAGGTGAGGGTCGAGCATGATCGCCAGATCGCATCATTGAGGGCAAAGTCAAGAGCAGAGATAGAGGCTTTATGATAGGCAATCCTTCTTCAGAGTAGTAGAGCAGCCTACCATGTGGTAGCATATAGTGTCGCAGTTCCTGTTGCACAGCAAGTGATACCCTACTCGCAGTATATGGCATGATCAGAGGGAGCTCGGGCACCTCGTCGAGATCTCGGGCATCAGTCTCCTCCTCCTCCACTAGGCGATGAGGGAGAGGGTGCTAGCTAGATTATTTATTTTTGTAGCTCGGATATTTTTGTAGACACACCCATTTTTTTGTAGCCTATACGATTCTTGCTCCGATGGGAGTTTGTATATGTCATTCGACATCATTTTGTACCTTTAGACTTGACATGATATATATATATATATATACGAGATCCGATTTGACTTCATCGTACTTGTGTTAATTCGTTTATGAGATGTCTTTTATATGCTTCATTCTATATGTATGCATTTCTTTTCAGTATGAATGTATGTAATGCAAATGATTATGGATGTCTATTTTTGTTTCTTTTCAAATGCAAATGAATGAATGTGTAATGAGTAATATGAAATGTATGAGTAATGCAATGTTTTCATTTTTCTATGCAATAAGATGAATGCAAATGAGTAAATAATGAAATGTATGAATCTACATTAAATGTTATGTATGCAGCTAAACATCTCAAAATACAAGTACTTGATCAAAGAAATGATGATAAATAGACCACTTAGCTTAAGAAATGATGATGCTTTCAGCTCTCATTCAGAAGATAAAGAGATTATTATCATACCAAAATCACTCTAAAGTTACAAAAATGCAGAATGATATGCAAAATGCATCCTAAACCTAGTCACTGGATTTAAAATACTTAAGATTCATCACTGAGCATAACGAACGCAATAGACAGGTTAGAGTTCCTTTCTTTTTCAATGTGCAATATTAATTATCTTGTCTGCAATGACCCTTTTTTCGTTCATATCCTTGGATAGATTTCACAGGGACCCGAATTGCATCATAAAGAAATTCCCTCAAAACAGACAAAGAAATGATATGGACCTCCCTGTAGCATACAAATAAACGAAGTCGAGGTATGTGAGGCGATTTCACCTTGTTGTGAAGGCTCTTGTCAAAGACACCCAGCTAATTTATATGTTTCCAGATCATTGGGATCATTCCTACAAGCAAAAAACAAAGAAAATATTATGCCCCCAATCCTTTCTCCTCTTAGTCACAATAGACTTCCTCGAGTTACTCAGAGGGATAATAATCGAAAACCAATATAAAAGACTGTTCACAAAGAAAATTTTCATTCATAGCTCAAACTGTTTAGTGATTGTTTTCCGTTATGTTGTTTTGTTTGTTTACTCAGTGATAAAAAACTCTTTGGTAGTTAGGAGACAGGTGACTGACTCAGAATGGACGACCAGGTTTCACTGATAGAAAGATGACTTGTTTGACACTGCTTAAGATATGTAAATTGCTCTGTCGAGTAAACTAAGACTAGGACGGTGATCTATTTCAAGTCATGAGGGTTCCAATGAACTAGGATGTCACGAAAGTGACCGAAAAATATGTACAAGCGAAAGCAAAAGATGCATGAAAATGGGAAATGCCAACATTGCGTTGATAGATGGAGCGCTTGAGTACAAGAGGCGCCTGTTTGCCAAGTTTTCACCTGCTTGGCTGAGATTCATTTTTTTTTACCAAGGCGCCTATTTACTAGGTTTTCACCAGGGCATTTTCTTTCTTTTTATTTTTTTTTCTTTTGATGATTTTTCTTCTTTTTTTGTATTTTTTTTATTTTTCTGATTTTTATTTTATTTTTTCCAAGACTTTTTCCAGTTGTACAAGTTGGTGGCACAAAGAATGCTAAGCAAAGAATTTCTTCAAGTGGATGGTGTTAATCAGTTCACGGAGCTATTCTCCTTCCGAGTTTGAGAGTTGATAGGCACCAGAGCTGAATACTGCAGTAACAATGTAGGGACCCAGCCAGTTGGGTTCAAACTTCCCTTTATTGTCGCGAAACTGTTGATTTTTTGGATTTTCTCTCAGAACTAGGTCACCAACCTGAAATTCTCTTTGTCAAACTTTCTTGTTATATCTTCTGGACATTCTCTTCTGATACACTCTGAGATGATTAAATGCCACTTGTCGACACTCATCCAGCAATTTGAGTTCTTGCAATCTAGATATTCTATGATCTTCATCAGTAATAAGACCTTGCAAAGAAACTCTTAGAGATGGTATTTCTACTTCAATAGGTAATACTGCTTCGGACCCATACACCAAAGAGAAAGTTGTAGCCCCAGTAGGTGTTCTGATACTTGTTCTATAAGCCCATAATGTAGGATTGAGTTGTAGATGCGAATCCTTCCCAAAAAATTTCACTGTTCTGTGCAAGATAGTCAGTAGGTTTTTGTTAGATGCCTCATCTTGTCCATTACCTTGAGGGTAATATACCGATGACCAGTGTTGCTTTATTTTGAATTTCTCACAAAGCTCATCCAGATCTTTATTCTTAAATTGTCTGCCATTATCAGTCATGATGGATGAAGGTATCCCATACCTGCAGATGATATAGTTCATGATGAATAAGGCGACCTGTTTACCGGTTGCTTTAATGAGCAGAACTGCTTCTACCCACTTGGTGAAATACTCAGTGGCAGTTATGATGAATTTATGTCTGTTGGATGAAGCAGGATATATCTGACCAATGAGATCAAATGCCCATTGCTAAAAAGGCCAGTGTGTTATAAATGGTATGAGGTCCCTTCTTGGGGCATGTATGAGATTTCCATGAAGCTGACATTTCTCACAAGTCTTAGTAAATTTTATGGCATCTTTTTCTATGTCTGGCTAGTAGTAGCCAGCCCGTAATAGTTTTCGAGCTAAAGTAAGACCATTCGAATGAGATCCATAAATACCTTCATGAACTTCCGATAATGCACATTTAGATTCTTCAGTTTCTAGACATCTAAGCAATGTACCGTCCAAACCTCGTCTAAATAAATTGTTAGCTATGATAACATACCATGAAACATTTTGAGTTAGGTTTCTTTTCTCATTTCGGGTAATATTTCCAGGGATAATTTGGTCACATAAATAGGAATAGATGTGGTTGTATCAGGATGAGTCATATCCAATAATAGAATAGATTATTTGGGTCTCAAGAGAATCATAAGCAGGGTAATATAACTCTTCCACCAGGAAATCAAACCAAAAATTGGACTCTTGTAACTCAGGTATAGATGCCAAGGTAGCCATAGCATCTGCTGCTCTGTTTGCAGATCTAGGAATCTGTTGGAATGATACAAAAGCAAAATGCTTCTTAAGATCATCAACCATCCTCTTGTAAGGCATCAATTTCTCATCTCGAGTCTAATATGTATCGTTGATTTTATTAACCACTAGCTGAGAATCTCCATAGATATACAATTCTGCAACCTTCCATTCAATAGCTAGTTTTATTCCATTCACCAAAGCTTCATATTCTGCAATGTTGTTTGTGCAAGGGAATAGAATCTTATAAGACTTTGGGATTGAATACTTCTAAGGAGTAATGAATAATATGCCAGCACCTGAACCATTTTGAGTAAAGGACCCATTAAAGAATATTTTCCAAGGTTGTTGAGTAAGGTGCATTATAGATTCATCTTGAAACTCTATGTGTAGCGGTTGAGTGTCCTCAAGCAGAGCTTCAGCAAGTTGATCAGCAATTACCTTTCCTTTTATGGCTTTGCATTCCACATATTCAATGTCAAACTCTATAAGAATCATGACCCATTTCGCTAATCTTCCTGTAAGTGTTACCTTATTGAGAAGATATTTGAGTGGATCAATTTTGGCCACTAGCTTGACTGAATGTGCTAGCATGTAGTGTCTCAGTTTTTGTGATGCAAAGACTAACGCCAAGCATGCTTTTTCTATTATAGTGTAGTTCATTTCATAAGACACCAATGTCCTGCTGATGTAATAAATAGCTCGTTCCTTTTTGTTATCATCATGTTGCATCAGAAGTGCCCCCAGTGATGAATCAGTTGCTGATATATATAAGATTAGTGGTTTACCCTGAATCGGTGGCATCAATATCGATGGATTTGACAGGTACTCTTTTATCTATTGAAGATGTTGTTGGCACTCCTGATCCCAATTGTATATTACTCATTTTCTCAATACCTTTGTGAAAGGTTGAGCTTTGTCTACTAGCTGAGAAATGAATCGTCTGATAGATTGGAGATGTCCTTGTAGACTTCTCATTTGACTGATGTTCTTCCAGGGTGGCATTTCCATTATAGCTTGAACCTTCTCAGGATCAACCTCGATTCCCTTCTTTGAAATGATATAGCCAAGTAGTTTATGAGATGTCACTCCAAATGCACACTTCTTTGGATTTAATTAGAGTTTGAACTTTTCCATTCTGTCGAGTATAGGACCTAGCTCTTTAATATGCGTTGATCTTTTCATAGTCTTCACTAAGGTGTCATCAACATAATCTTCCATATTCTTATGCATCATGGCATGAAAAATAGTTGTAACTACTCTTTGATAGGTTGCTCCTGCATTTTTTAGCCCAAATGGCATGACATTCCAGCAAAAGGTTCCCCATGCACAGGTGAAAGCTGTCTTTTCTTGATCTTTGGGAGCTATTTTGATTTGATTATAGCCAGAGAATCCGTCCATTAGTGAGTACATTTCATACCCAGCAGTCATGTCGACTATCATATCAATATTTGGTAATGGAAAGTCGTCTTTTAGACAGGCTTTGTTAAGATCTCTGAAGTCCATGCAAACTCTGATAGACTTGTCTACCTTTGACACAAGTACTATGTTTAAAATCCATTCAGCATAATCTATAGCTCTAATGAATCCAGCTTTGAGCAGTTTTTCTAGTTCAACCTTGACTAATAGTGCTACATGCAGGTGCATCTTACAGAGTTTTTGCTTAACTGGTTTTACTCCTAGTGTAATTGAAAGACGGTGCATAATGAGATCAGGATCCAAGCCTGGCATATCAGTGTACATCCATGCAAAGTTTATTTTCTTTTCTAAGAATAGCTAAGTGAACTCCTTCAATTCTTCTGCTGATAGTGATTGAGCTACATGAATGATGTGTGGTGTCTCTTGACTCCCAATGTTCACTGGCTGAGTTGGCTTGATCAATATGGAGGACCTTTCCTGGGAATGACTTGGCAGTATATCAAGTATCTCACCTTCAGGCACCTCAGAGAGGTTTTCACCTTTAGGTACATCCTTTATTTTCTCATTTTTAGATTCTGACACCGCCACAATGTGGTTTTTACCATCAGAGCTTTTATTTTTATTTTTCTTGTTTTTACGAGTAAGATACTTGATATCCAGTTCAGTCATGTTTTCACTCTATTCACTAGTGGAAGATTCTATAGGTTCGACTGCATTGAGATAATAGGCTAATGTATAGTCATTGGCAAGAGTAAGTATATTCATGGGTTGGTTTTGTAAAGTACAGTCAATGAATTCGGGATGTACTAAGGATAAATCTTGGATAGGTTCAAGAGCGTTCATGGTATTGTTATCATAGTGGTGGATCAAAAAGTTGAGTTTCAAAAGAATACCTTGCGTAAGTGTCTCAAAACCAGGAAGAGTTAGATCATGATTATTAAAGTTCACGTTAATAATTAGTTGATTTAATCCAATAGACATACTTGTAACGTCGTTCACTACGCCAAACTAGATGTCATATCGTGGTTTAACAGTGATAAGATCAGTAGATAGATTTTCATTGTTTGTATCAACTGATTCAAAATTTGAGGCTGAGTAGATATCGTCTTGAATAAGACTGTCATCAGAGTCGTCAGAGTCATCGGATGAAGTTTCTGAGTCTTCTTCAGGTGATTTAGTAAGCATATGTATGGTATCAATATCAACATCTTTAATGTTGCAAGTTCCTTCATGTTGTGGTTCATTTGTCACTTGTATCTGACACACCTATTGACATGATCTTGATGTTTCTATAATTTGCTGTTGGCTACTCCATTCAGCCTCTTCTGGACTAATAACTGGTTCTTGTTCTGTAGCTTCCAACTCTTCTTATGTAGTGCTATACCTACTTTGTTCTATTTTAGGATAAGGGCACATAGATGAGAATCTTTCTGGTAATCTCCCTTCTTTCAATCCTTGTTCATAATTTGCTTGTCTCTTTTGTCTAATTTCTTGTATTTCTTTCTCTAGTTTTATGTGCATCAGCTCTTGAGTATCATCTATGACATCACTAGACTCTTCTGGAGTTTTTGTAGTGGATGTGTCTGATAGGTGGTCAGTACCCCATTCATACTCATTTGAGTCAGTCTCTGAATCATCTACTTGTTGCCTGCTAGTATATGTGACTAGAACTTTTATTGGTGCAAACAATTCTCTGATTCTTACTACTTCATCTCTTATATCCTCAAGGACTTCAACTTCCTATATTATTGTAGCTAATACCATAGAAGCTTGAGCACTAACTGTTTCTTCTTTCTTCACTGTTGATTCCTCTTTCTCTTTTCTACACTCTGCTTTTGTTTGTTGAGTGTCTACTTCCTGTAATGTTAAAGGCGATATTCTTTTCTGCCACTTAGACTTAGAAACATGTTTTTGATCTGATGTCTTTTTCGGATCGTAACCTAGTCCAGCCTTATCATTTGTAGATTTGGTTTGTAGCTGAATTGGTTTAGTAATACCTTCCTTTTGTTTGCCCAAAGGACCAGTACCTGAATACCCCATGCATTGGATCATTTTGTAGCTAGGACCATATTGGTTTGAGGAAATCTCACAATGTCGTACCTCCTCATTTTGACTATCTTCCTTAAAGAGCCAGTTAAGAACAACATCTTCTTCTATTTCATCCACCAAGGAGGTAGAAGACTATACAAAGAGACCATCATATATGGTATTTGGAGCTGAAGTTTGTGTTCTCATAGCCTCTGATGGCTTGCCCAACTATTTTGGTGATGGAGGGAGAGAAACTAATGAAAGTACTGGTTCTATCTTGTAGCCATCCATGCCGGTATTTGTAATCTTCAATCTCTTTTCTAAGTCTTTCATTAGTGCTTTTGGATCTGCATTTGGAGAGGCTTCCCTATTATGAGGCATAAAAGTATCTGCACCTTTTGTCAATGCATTATAGATGACATTTGTATCAGCGGGAATACTGACTTCAGCTCCGTTATAAGGAAACATTAAGCATTGATGGTATGTTGACGGTACTGCCTTCATTTCATGAATCCACGGCCTTCCCAGTAATATATTATATGACAATGGAATATCAAGAACTTGGAAAAGAACATCTCTCTCTACCGGTCCCACTCTGATTGGTAATGACACTAGACCTTTAGAAGTCCTTTCTTCTTCATCATAGGCTTTTATTGTTATTTTCTTGCTAGGATCAATGACATTTTCAGAGAATCCTAGTTGTGTAAGCAAACTGTAAGTACAGATATTCAACCCCACGCCTCCATCGATCAAAACATGTTTGACTCTGTGTTTGTGGATCATGGCTTAAATATGCAATGGCTGGTTATGTGGATGATTTAGTGAGTTATCATCTTCTTCAAAGAAGGTCAAATAGTGAGGTGAAGTCAGATGACCCACCATACACTGAAACCGATGTCTAAATCTTTTGGAATGTTGGTGGTGAGCAATGCTTTGTTTAGGATCTCTTTGTGAGCAAATGAGAGTTTTAGCAATTCAAAGATTGAGATTTGAGCATTTGTCCTTTTCAACTGTTCAATGATACTATATCTAGAAGATGATGATGAAGTTAGCCTTTTAAATTTGTCCAAGGTTGATTCCTTTTGTTTGTTTGGCAAGGCTGGTGGGCTTGATGTTGCTTCAGCCGGGTCGGAAGAACTAGCTCCTTGGAGAGTGACTTTCTTCTAAGAACATGTCAGAGCTCTTGCATATCGTGATTTATTTGGTTTATCTTGGACTATAATCACATTGCAATATTCTAAGTGGGAAGGCTCAATCATGTTGATAATGTTGTCTTGACTGGCATAAGTATAATTTACCTTAGCACCTCCTTTGGTCTTTGAAGAATCACCTTGTTCGTAAACAGGCAAAGGGTCTTTAAATGCTTTATGACCGACATTGGTCGGGTGATTCCCAACAACGACTTTACCAGTGTCTATGAGATCTTGAATCTCATGTTTTAGCTTCATACAATTATTTATGTTATGACCTTTATTCCGATGGAAGTCACAGTTCATTTTCTCTCCACCATCTTGGTTTGACTTCTGGATCATATGGTCTAGAGTTATCTGGTAGCATTATCAAGTTGTTTTCCAATAGAGTTTTGAAAGCGGATTCATATGATTCTTTGAGAGGAGTAAAATCACGCTTAGGTTTGGAAAGCCAAGGCTTTTCTTTGAACCATTCCTTTGTTTTCTTTGGTGGATTTTTTGTTGCAGCTTCAGTGGCTTTAAGTGCTTGTGTACCACTAGCCAAGTTGAATATTGTGGATTTTGAGTTGGCTTTGACAATGTCTACTACTCCATCATTAACAACATTCTTGTTATTGTCTTTGCCAAACTTCCAATACTTGTTCTTCTCTTTAGAGATAGATCCTGGTTGTGTTTCTTTCCAAGGTGTGATATCCCCCTTCTTTAGGAGCACACCTTCCATTCGAATGGTATTATCTACCATTTTGTTAAATGATGGGTGTACTTGCATTTGTATACTATATTTCAGTTTGGGGACCAAGTTATTGACAAATATATCCATTTTCTCAGAGTCTGGGATAGGTCGTGGATACCTAGAGAACATCTTTCTCCAGCGTTGGAGGAAAGTAAGAAGAGGTTCCCCTGTTTTCTATTGAGTATTACAAAGATCAATCATAGTCACAGGATGTCGAATGTTGTATGGATATTGTTGTAAGAATAGTTGGATTAGTTCTTCAAACGTTTTTATTCCTTTGGGTAGACTTGAGAACCATTCCATTGCTTGACCCCCTAAACTCCTTGGGAAAAGGCGCATGAGGTAAGTTTGATCATGCATGAACTCCATTCAAGCAGCACAAAACTCTCTGACATGATCTTGAGGATCTGAGGTACCATCATACTTATTAAATTTTGGGATCTCCACTTGTGAGGGAAATGGAGGCATGTATAGTTTTTTGTCAAATGGAAACGGACATATTGTTTCCAGAGAATATTGTTTTGGGGACTTGTCCTTATTCTTCAGTTTTGTGACTTCCATCCGTAAGGCTAGTAATTGTTTGTGTACCATGAGTATAGGTGAGTCTTCCTTTTTAGTAACAAGTGTCTGGACATCATATCCAGTAGGAAGTTTGGCACCTTGTTTTGCTAGTTCTAAGAAATAGTCTTCCTTCTCTCGGGTCATGATAGCTTTCATCATTTTTCTAAAGTCTTTGTCCTTTTGACAGTCAAGAATTTATTTTTCTGGAGGTTCAGTGTTTTCGTCAGTCTCACTTGATGATGAGGAATCATTATCATTTCTGGGAATGTTATTATTATCCTTGTTTCCATCATTGTGTTATGTCTCATGCATAGTGGGAGATTCAGTCTCATCAAAAATTGGTCTGTGTGATGATGACGGTATGTCAGTGAGTGGATCTTTCACGTAGAATGGATTATCTTGATATTTGAAGGGTTGTTCTTTACCTTTGGCTTCTTTCTTACGAGAACTCCTGGTTTGAATAGGCATTTTTATGGATTAGTGTGACCTAAAGTTATTTGTGATGCAGAGGTCAAGATCAATTTCAGAGCTAGTTGTTCTGTTTAGAGTATTGTTTTGGAGAAACAACTGTGATTTAGTCTGGTTTCAGGAACGATCTATCCTGTATAAGACATTTATCTAAGTTGATTCTAAGTGTAGTGTAAGATTCAGTCTGGTTTCAGGAACGATCTATCCTGTATAAGACGTTATCTAAGTGACTAAAATTTGATAGGTAGTTGATTGAACTAGCTGAAAGATGATCGACCAAATCGTGCAATGCAAATGGCAGAGGTACATTATCTTGATCTGTTTATGCTCAGGAAAATTGATAACCAGTATTATGTTCGTTGTAAGTTGTTTTTAGGCAAATTTGACTGTTTTGTTCTGACAAAACCAGAGACTCGTACGATAGTATTTTCTGAACCGGACAACAATTTAGCAATTTTAGGATGACAAAAGTTATGTTTCGTACGAGTTGCTATCTCTTATCGTACGACAGATGGGTATGTGCAGGACGCCAACAGACTAAGAGCAGTTTTGTTTCGTACGACACAGGATATAGAACCAGACGATAGATTAAAATGACTCGTATGACACAGGATCAGGTCTAGGATGACAAACCAGAAGACTCGTACGAGATAGGATCAAGTGCAGCACGATAAATTATCAGACTCGTACGACTGTTCATAGGATAGAGACTTAAAATTATGAGTTTTTTGGATTGCTGAGTATGACCATTGAGAATGACCAATTCTGAAATGGACTGATTTTTTACCAGGATAGACTAGTTTTGGACAAAATTTTGACTTAGGCTGAACTAGTTTCTGACACGGACAGAGTTTCGACTTAGGATGAACAAGTTTCTGACATGGACAGAGTTTCGACTTAAGATGGACAAGTTTATGACACAGACAGAGTTTCAACTTAGGATGGACTAGTTTCTGACACGGACAGAATTTTGACTTAGGATGGACAAGTTTCTGACATGGACAAAGTTTCGACTTAGGATGGACTAGTTTCTGACACGGATAGAGTTTCGACTTAGGATGGACTAGTTTCTGACATGGACAGAGTTTCAAATCGTTGAGTTGTTTCTTGTCTTCTCCAATTTTGGTATTTCAATTTTTGTTTTAGGGATGAAAACACAGAAAACAAGTAGTATGTATAGTGACTCCAATCACAGCATGAAAACCCTAAGGAATTTGGTGAGGAAAGAAAACCTTTGCTTGCAGACTCAGGTACACACCCAATAGCTAATCAGAATACGACCATTGAGTCTCACGCAATGGATTCTCAACGCCATATTATTCGACTCCAAACGCTAATGGGGGCACGAAATGACAAGTATCTTGGGAGAGTTGCTATCTCTCTTGCACAAAGATTATCCCCCTTTTGGAGATTAACCAAGTAGCTTATAATTTTAATTAGAACTAGTCAGGGATCCGTTCGGCGCAGCGAGGTATAAACTCAATTAAGAGGTCTTCCAGCCTTGAAAACCAAGGTTTAATATACCCAAAGGTACAGAGGAGAGCTATTCTCGAGCACTGCCATTGACTTGATTTTCATCAAATCACATTTATTTTATAGTGGGTTGGAGTACTTGGCGTCTAGTCGTTCCCACTTAGGTCGTTCCCCTCACACCAGTCGTAATGGCTTTAAGAGTTTTTCAACCCCTCGGGAGGGCAGACCTGCTAAAGATGTACAAATCTCAAACAAATAAAAAGCCTCAAGGGCTTGGATTTTTTATTGTCTAGAAAAAGACAAGAGCATACTCTCCTACCTCTCAGAATCTTCTAAAAACACAAAAAACGGATTTCTTCTTTAACCAGATAGCAAGTTAGGTTCCTAAAAAATGAATTTAAAGAATACACGATGTTTAGTCGATTCTCCTTAGGAAACTTGCAAAGACAACGAATCAGTAGTCATATTGTCTTTGTGTGACAAGCATATTCTTTGACAAGCGTTCTGCAAAAACTAATTAGGCTGTGAAAAATTATGATATAGACAGATAAATAGTCAGAGTCAGTCATCAGAATAATCAAAAAATCATGAAAATTTGCCTCTCTTTTTTTTTTTTTTTTTACCACAAGAAAATACAGAGTCGTACGATAGTATGAAAACTCGTACGATACAGGATCCCAACTCGTACAAGACTGGATTCCAGTTCCTATGACACTTGCAGTTTGTTGTTTAAGCCTGTGGGAATTGTCGTACGAGATGTACGGATGAAAAATCAAAAAATCTGAAATCTGGAAAGTAACAAAAAAAACAAGCAGTCAGTCTTGGAGACCGAAAAATGTCGTCTTCTACCCCATGGTGGGCACCAGAGATATGTGTGTGAAAAAGTGATATGTAAGCTGCAAGCACAACACTTCAATTAAGTCATTATATGCATGGTTAAATATCAATAATCAATAAGTAATAAACCATAACAAAGCGACTAATTGCCTTCTAAAAGATGCGAGTATAAGATTGCTCTTTGATTTTATAAGCAATACCAGTGACTAGACTATACCAAGACAAAGGATTTAATCTATATGATATTAAATATATGGATGCAAGATGGATGAATAATTCAAGCAAATAATCAATTCAAGCAATAATGGATTCAAGCAATGATGAGTGAGTAAAATGGATGCAAATAATCTAAAAAAGCACAATAATCTTCAATGACTCCAGATCGAAATTAGCATGATAATAATCTTCAAGTGTGTTCTCAAAAATATCTGGGGTAAAATGGAATGTGAGCTGAAGACTGAATTTATAGAGAATTACCAAGAGAAAAGCTCAATTTAGAATTAATTGAAAATAATTGAGAAATCAGGTTAAGTTAACCTTGAGATAGATTCCAATTATAGTTTAATTGAAATGCATTCAAATTAGAAGTCCAAGTTGCATTGGAAATAATAATAAATTAATTCCATGCATTTGTGATAAAAATAGATAATTCTTTTATTTATTCAAGAAAAGAGTTTTTTCAATGCAACTGAACTTCTTTTTCTGAAAAGCTCTGAGTTCCAATTTTAGAGAATAATTCAATAATTCAATTTAATTGCTTTTATGATTTCAAGTTCTAAATTTAGAAAAAGAAATAATATCTCAAGTTTGATTTTTCTCTCTCAATTCAATTCTTTTTGTTTAATTTCAATTCAACTCTTGTTTTGTAATTAATTCCTCTTTTATAATAAATTAATTCCTTTTGCATGATTAAATGGCAATTTTATTAATTAATTAAATATGCAAGGATATTTAATAAATTAAAATGGGATAATTGATCAAAATGATATTCTTGGAAATGATTCAATTAATTAAATGAATATTTAATTAATATTGAGTAATTGATTTGCCAGGTGATATTTGATGATTAAAGAATTAATAATGTGCTCAAGATTGATTTATTGCCTTTGGTTAGGACCTTGGTTATGTTGTCGAGATTAGGGGCCCATGGTTTAGATGACCATTTTTAGGGTATTACAATTGTAATGGGTGCTAGCCCTACCCAGCTATTAACTTATCAAAAAAAAATTGTTCAAATGATTTATATGAATATTATTGATGAAGTGATATGTCATATGAGATTTTATTTTAGCTAAAGTGAAGTGTGAGATGTGATATATGCAAGTTCTTTCATGATAATATCATTTCTATAAGTTTGTGATGCCAAGACAATTTAGGTGTATCTTATATAAGGCATACTGGATTCAACTATGTACTTGACGAATCTATTTTGTGTTGAGTAATAAGATATACCATAAATTTAATTAAAATACTATTTATTCATGCAAATATAACAACTATGTAATATTAAAATTGATATAAAATTTTATATTAAGTACTTTTTTTTTTTGTAAGTAATATGTATATTTTATTAATAAAAGATTTGTAGATACATAGTCGATACAAAATTTTGCAGAACTTTTGAACCATTCAGGCATACATACAACATATCACCCATCACTAAGCACTAACTGCCACCAATAAACTAGACCAAGCACCAAAAATCAATTGGCATGATTTAAAAGAGTCAACCGAATCACATGTCGGAGACAATATCACCATTACAAAAGTTCATCCCCCAAACCTATGGAAAAACATCAGAAACCAACTACTACCTGAAGACACATCCAAAATGGGCCCAAGAATCAACAAATAATGATCAAACCCCATCCTATCATTCTTGGTCATGCAAAACTATAATGGCAATTAAATGCCAATCTGTACACCTCCACCTAGGTCATCATTCTGATCCGATAGATCATGAAAATCTACTCTGCTTGAAATTATGCAGTCCTCTGATATGTTGTTGGTAGTCTCTTTCATCTATTTCTTCTCTAGCCACCTCCATTTTTGTCATCCCATTGTCAAACCTTGATAGTGCATCCATATGTGATTCTAGCTTCTTCAATATATGCATCTCATTTGCAATAATGTCTATCAATATTGGATCCAAATTTGTCCCAATCTTTGTCTTCCACTCAGACTTAGGCCTTAACACTTTCCTTCCTTCCATCTTCTCCTCTCTTTATCAAACAAGACTGGCATGTGGCATGTAACCAAAGACTGGAATGTTTTGAGCTCAATCCTTATCTTCTATGTATACATCTTGTGGATAATGAAGACTTGTTTCATTACCTCAAACACTGCCCCCCTCAGTATTCCTTGATTCCAACAATATGGGAGGCTTATATGTTGGGGCCGAGTATAATAGTTCTTGCTCTACATTTTTATATGAACTATACCAAACTGTCATGTAAATGGGCAGGAAATGGCTTAGTCAAAACAACTTCTAATACTGCAATTATCTTGCTCATATGAGACAGAAATCAAGAAAGAAACTTTTGTCATTTCAAATGCTCTTCAAGAAACCCCAATAGCTCTTTGTGCTCATCCTAGGCCGCATTTGCATGATCTAGGATTGTGTTAAACTTTTACTCAAGCAAGGATCAATTTTACTATTCATCCTTGTCATATCTATCCTAGCTTGAGCTAGGTCTCTTAGTGATGTCATTCCTTCTTCAGAGGAATATTCAATCATTACAGGAGGCTTGTATGTTGGGCCCGAGTATAATTATTCTTCTAATGATTTTACCTTGTCCCTTAAAATATGAACCTCCTCATCTGCCTTCATTTCCACCTTATGGGAAAACTTTGCCACTTGAATGGTCATACCCATATCCTCTATGGTGGCAGTATTTGCTACTCTCTTGACAAGCAGAATCCCAAAAAATTGATCCATCTCATTGCCTAGAGTTGGCCTTCTTCTAACCGAGTGCAAACATTATATGACCATTTGATCTAGAAGATCATCAACAATTGCTTCAGAGAGTACCTTATTTCTCTGTTCAAGATCCATTGTGTCTAAGTCAATGTCCTGCCTCCTTCTCAAGGCATCAAAAGCCACCGCATAAGATATATTCCAACCTTCTAAGAGAAGTAATCCACTCTTATTTATAATCTCCCTTCCCATTTGAGGGGTCATAATAGCCAATTGCTCCTTGGATGTCCTTAGAAGCTCATCCTTCATTCTAAGTCTCTCAACCTCTCCTAGGTTGTCAAGCTTGACACCTTTTCTTCTCTCCAACTCATCTATCATGTTTCTTACTACAAATTGTCGGAACTTCTTTGTATTTATAAACTCGTCATCATCCATAAACTTCTCACATGCATTCAACCTTATGTCCTCATTGAGGTCACCTTCAAGCTTAAAAGCATCAAGTGCCCACTCTTGTGAAGGGTCCTAAATTGTGATGCCCAATATCATGTCAAATTTATGTGGATACAAGGGTGCCTCTTCCTAAAAATCAAAACCCTCATAGGACTGAAGTGGAATGTCTCTACCAAAAAATAATGCATGCAAAGGAGTCATAGCTCTAGGACTCTTTGGAATCTAATATGGTTGCCTACTTGAAGAGGAAGATGCAACCATTGGTTTCTTCTTTGCAGCTTCTACAAGTATCATTTGAGATGGTTGAGGCTCTTGGGAGACTGGTACTTAAACTTGAGAAGGAACGGAAGCAGACAGGGGCTCATCATAGATAGGTGGGATAGATAGTGGAGGGGAAGTAGGACCAATAGGAGATCCAATAGATTTAGGATAAATAGGCCTTCTTCCTCTACCTCTTGAACTTGTGGCTCAACCACCAATCTAGGCATCTCGTGAGGCAAAGGAATGATGTCCATATTTGGATAGGCAACAAAAATTGCTCTCATTCTTACTTTTGGAATCTTTAGCATTTGCCATGCAGGAGCATATGAGCTATCCTCTTTGGTCTTCTTATGTTCCTCATATTCTATCGTGTACCATCTTTCTTTTCTCTTCAAGACATCATTGTAATATTTAACATTTCTAATAAGATCTTTTGAATCTTCATCATCCCATGGATGATGTTGAGGATTTGCCTTCCCAAGGCCTTGAATAAAGAAATCATAATCATAATACCTATACTTAGCTTGGGGAAGGTTATACTTATTCAGCCTGGAGTCTATAATGTCATATGATTTCCTATTTGTAAAGTGATACATCCCTACCACAACATGTGATGGAAGAAATGAACCTTTCTTATGAGCCCCTCTAACTAGGGACTTCTCTACTTCTGCTAGTTGATGCATGTTTTCCAACAAGGCAACTCTATCTTGGATAGTAATAGGCAAAAGCCTAGGGGTGACCGGGCTACCAAAAAACCTAATAATAGTATGGTCCTTAAAGTAGAACCATGATCCCAATTATGAGGGATTCCTAATTCGGGTACAAGATCCCTAGGTCTTAAAAAAATCCTTACTTCTTTGCTTAATCCCCATCTTACCTCCCCTTGAAGAATACTTAGTAACTTTCTAACAAAATGGCTCTCAAAAGCAAGATAACTAGACTCATTCATGTGCATATCCCAAACATAAGTCCACTCTTGGACTAGAAGAAATTCACCATTTACAACAGAAGTGACATGTAGGTTGGGATGCCAGGCCTTAAAACCCTTGTACAAGAAAATATGCATCAATAAAGAGTAGTACCTGAAGTCCACTGACTTTCTCCTCTTGAATTCACAAAGAGCATTGTGAAGACCTTTACCCACCATAGTAGAATAATCAAAAGGTGTGTAGATATCTATTCTGGATGTCCATGCATAGCACCGACATCCAATTTGGAATCATGCTCCTAGCATCTATAACACATACTTGACACGGAGCATAGTAGTGTTGGATATTAGAGTTGTTGGAATGTGTTGTTGTCATTGATGTCAACATATTCCTATGTTGCAGAGAATTGGTGTGTTGCAAAGAATTGAGTTGGTTTGGTTGTAGATGTGCTGATGTAGATTAATGGGTTTTGAGATACTTATCTCTAGTTTATTAAATATGATTTTCAGTGTTCCAGAAGGTGATTTGATTGAGTTATGTGATCCGGTGTGGTGGTTGGTTTTTCTGTTGGTTTTGTATTGTAGAGTTGTGATTTCTGGATTGTATTGCTCTAGAATTGATTCTTTATGTTGTGCAGATTTTAGAGAGTGTTTGGGATATTCATGTGTGTCCTCAGTTCGGATGGTTCATGATTTAAAACTTCACAAGTGTATCTTTCAGTTTGTTGTTGGTGTCCTTGATCTCCGATGATGAAATAATGATGATTCTTGTTATTTGAGTTGTTGTAGTTATCTCGGAGGAATTCACATTGCTTTCTGATGTTCTTCAAATGTGTTCTATGCATTTTGGTTGTCTGCATTGATCGTGATGTGTGTTATTGAAGATTTTATTGGTCTGATGGTATTCTTCATGTTATACGACTTTCTAGCCAACCCAATGGTTGTTGCATGTTGCGGATGATCTTGGTGAGAGATTCGGTGGTCTTGCATGTTCAAGGATTTGATTTGGGTCCATGCTATGTCCTTGCCAACATTGTATTGGTTTGCATATGGATTTATGTATCGGGTGATGTAATTTTATAATTCGGTCTTATGTGTTGAGCGGACCTTAAGGTTAAGGTTGATGATTTGTATAAATAAGAGTTGTAATCATGTAAGATGTGTGTCTGTGGTTGTTTCTACGAACTATGAGATTATTGTATGTATGAACAAGTGAATTGATCTTTCGATAGTGTGGCAGAGCAGAGAGGTTTTGTTGTGTAGATAGTGTGCTTAATCAAAACTATGATCAGGCATTTGCAGTTGCTATTCTTTCAGCTCATGTAATCCGGATTGTTGTTCGATCTTTGTAATGTAGTAAGCCTTCTCAGGGTTGTATCCCTTTTGTTGTTTTTGAGCAGTGATCACTAGGCAGTATGTCTGAATACATCTGCATTTGCCATTGTAATATTTTCACATACTACTGTAGAGTATTATCTTATTGTGGGTAGGTTACCACCATGCTTTTTCCCTTAACTGGGTTTTCCACGTCAAAAAATTATGTGTTATGTGTGTTGTTGATGTGGTGTTTATTTTTTATATTGATTTTATGTTAGGTCCTGGAGACAACTGAGAGGGGGGTGAATCAGTTGTCTCACAAATTCAAACCAAAATCAACTTAATGCTTAATATCGGTAAACCAGTCTTTTATATTGGTAGACAGTTTTATCAGTTAATTGTAATACCGGTAAAGATTAATGCATGAAACAAAAGACAAAGTCATCCACAACACATAACACCAATATTTGTACGTGGAAACCCTATAAGGGGAAAAACCACAGTGGGAAACTTTACCCACAATCAGATGATACTACTACAGATAGTAAGTGTATACAAATGGGGTCTGCACATGCAGAAAGGCCAAGCGCCTAGAGCTCACTGCTCAAACACAATTAGGAGTCACACTGACTACAATTGGATGGTTAAATCCAATAAGGATGTACTGTTCAATGTAGCATCTTTCTATGTTAGATTCAGTGTCGGTGTAGTTCTGATTGTCTTCACAAAAACCTTCCTTCAACCTTCAAATGATGTCTGTGTGTATAGTTCTACTTAATCTTGCATATACCTTCACACAATTCTTTCTCTCATTCTTCATTGATCTTACAAATAAGATCTTACATTTATATCATAACCTAAGACCAATTTTAGTAGGTCGTCTCTAAAGAATATAACAATAAAATCAATTTACAAACAAAACAATGTCCAATGCAATAACCGATTCAACATGTTGGCTTGATACATTTACAACAATAATAAGACATCTCCATAGTGTGTCGTGCTGATCTGGAAAAGAAAAACCTGTTGGTGTATATCCTGGACCTATTTGCCGATAACAGCAAATATGCAAATACAAATATGCCAATGAACAAAACTCCAAGACAAAGTGTCCAAACAATGTCTTTGACATTACCAGGTGTTTTCCATGCTATTCCAAGTGTCGGTGAACATTATATCCTGTCGGTGTACCAGATATCAGTGATTGTGCATAAGTCACTTGCTTGCCAGTGAATGTTGTTGATCCTCCAAAGTGCCAGAGTTGATAAGTGTTTAGTAGGTGTTGACATCAATGCAAAATCGTACCAAAATACCAACATTTTCTTGATCAGATCTAAAGGTGAGATTAAATTGCTTAAGTTTGGTAAAAACTGATTCACCGCCCCCCTCTCAGTTTTTCTGCATTGTTGTTGTCAACAATTGGTATTAGAGCTAGATCATCTTGAAGAAGCTTGACTGCTTGAGGAGAACCAGGATGGTAGTTGTTGTTTTCAAGAAGGAGAGTCTGAGATTTGATGGAACTAATTACACTATATGGAAGAACCAGATGGAGGTTCACTTGAATTATCTTGGAGAAAATTATTGGAAGATCACAAATAATGCATACAATGTTCCTCAGAATGGTCATGTTACTGCAGCTGAGATCAAGGATGTTGAACATAATATAAGAGCTAAAGAAGCATTGGTGAGTGCCCTGACTGATGTAGAGATGACTAATGTGGTGGAATTGCAAACTACACATGAGATTTGGGAGAAGCTAGAAACCCTGTATGAAGGAGATAAACATGTGAAAATTGCTAAATTGGAGAGCTTGAAAGGAAAGTATGAGTTGTTGAGAATGGGAGAGATGAGAATATTTCATCCATTATGGCTAAGGTGAATGATCTTGTGTTGAACATCAGATGTGCCAGTGGAGTCCTTGAAGAAGATGAGATTGTAGCTAAAGTGTTGAGATCTTTGCCTACTGCTTATAAATACAAAGTTGTTGTTATTGATGAGATCCAGACTGTGACAACTATGACAAGAGTTATGCTGGTTGGTAAGCTTGTTGCTTTTGAATTGAGCAAACTTGGTGAATCACATGGCAAAGTTGAGACTGCATTTAAGCTATTGTATATGGGAAGCAAAAGTTCATGATCTAGGAGAGAGTTCAACTAGGGTTTCCAGATATGAAAGGGAAATGATAGAGATGGAAGAAAAAGAAAGAGAATTGGAAGAGATTGAAGCACTTATTGCCAGAAGATTGCCTAAGGGAGCCGGTAAGTATCAAGGGAAGTTACCTTTGAAAAAAAATTCATGCAATAAGAATGGTCATTTTGCTTCTAGGTGTTGAAAGAGCAGAAAGAATGTCAAAGGATGATAAGTCTTACAAACCTAATCGCAAGTATAGATATCATCTGAAAATTTTTTTGATTGTCAAATTCAATTATCTCATTATCTTGTTCAATTTGCAATTAAAATTTACAAAATTAAGAGGTTACTTGTTCAAACCCTAATTTCCAAAAATCATATTGAACTTGTGCAAAAATTGAATTTCCATTTAATTTTCAGATTTCTAATTGTTCTCATATTTGTCTTCAATCCTACAATTCAAATTTTCAATTTCCCCCCTTTTTCCTAAAATTCAAATTTCAAAATTAAGTGGTAATGTCATCAAACCCTAATTTTTAAAATTAATTGGATTTTGTGTGAATTTCAAATCAATTTCATTTACATTCAGATTTTTAAACATTTTCCAAGGTGTTAATATCCATTAGGTTTGAACCTTTTCAAAATTAAACTTCAATTCCTCTTTTTCTTCAAAACCCTAATAGGGTCCTATTTTCACCTTTGTGCTTTCATTTTGCCCATCTAGAGATCATAAAATTTGCCAATTTTGGGGGGTTAGCTTTAAAATCATCGTAATATCCATCCCTGAAAATTTCAAAAAAAATTGGTCGGACCATGTGTGTTCCCGCCACGATCCTCGAGTTTTTTCCCAAAATTTTGGGAGACTGTTATGACTATATTTAATAGCCTAAATCTAGAAGATTGGCTGATTTTATCAATTTTTGAACCCTCTAGAATCAGAAATACCTTCAAATTTCAAATTTTCAACTTTCAAGAAAAAAATTTAAATTAAGAGGTTAATTATTGTCTGCCCTGATTTTAAAAATTTTAATTTTAAAATTAAGTGGTATTCCCTTGGCCCTAATTTTAAAATTTCCAATTTCCTTTCATTTTTGGAAATTGTGTCATTCCCTTCATCCAACAAAGTTTAAATTGTGTAATCATTATTTTCTTAAATTTTGCATTACTCAATTTTTTGCAAAGCTTTGTCCTACAATTCAAAATTTAAATTTTCCCTCTAGTGCATGAGTTTTACAACTATTAGTCCTACCTATCCTATCCCCATTAGACAAAGCATTAGAATTAAGGCTTCCCAAGGTTTAATTACCGAGGAGATGGAGCCTAATTTGGGTGACTTCTTTAATGAGTATCATGCTAATTCTTAACATCATAATCATGTGCCCATTGATGTATCCCATGATGTAGAAGAAGCTTTAACTAGGGTTTCTTTAGATCAACTTTCTATATTGGACAATCAATTTGATAGCTTTCAACAATAGATGTCCCAAGAATACCCTAATAGTGAAGCTCTTCCATTACTTGAAGGTCTTAAATGCATGCTTCAAAGTGATAAAAATGGAATTGATATATTGTGTGGCATTGCACATATTGTTGATTCTAAAGTCATCCATATCAAGAGTTGTGACGAAACCTTGGGTTACTCACAACCTTCAACACAAGTTAATTCTTATGTTCCTTTGACTAATCCTATGACTAGTATTCCTACTTTCACATCCAACATCATGGCTACTTCAACTCAAAATGTCATTCCTACAACCATAGGTCATGGGGGAAATCCCTCTTCTTCATTTAATCCTCCATCGATACCTATGTCTTCCATGAGTATTCCTACTATTCCTCAACCAATCAGTGTGACACAAGGGGGCAATTCCTTCAACAACTTTATTCCTCCTTTAAGTGTCCCTTTTCCTACCCAATAATCACCAATACCTACTTATCATAGTGTCCCACCACCTTATTCTCAGTCCATGCCTTCTTTCAACAACATCACACCACCTTCCCAATCACCTATGTCTAACATCAATTCTTCCACTAAAACGACAATCAACAATCTTGCCCAAACTGTGTCTTCCTTACAATTGCTTCTATGAGTCAATCCAAGTTTAGTGTGCCCACCTTTGATGTTGTGAGTCCACTTTCTCTTGATACTGTTAAATTCATGCCACCTCAGCATGTGGAGATCCCTCAATTGGAAATTTATAATGGAAAGGATGATCCTCTTACGTATGTCAAAACATTTCAAACCTTGTGTACTAATTTTGCTTATGATCAACGATTGTTTGCAAAATTGTTTACAAGAACATTAAGAGATAAGGCCTTACAATGGTATTTCTCTTTGCCTTCTTATTCTATCACTTCCTTTCAACAACAAGCAAATGCTTTCATCCAACAATTTCAAAACAACATTGGTCCTAAAATTACTTTGACTGATTTAATGCATTGTAAACAAGGTGTTAAAGAGAAAGTGACCGATTTCATTGGAAGATATAAGCATTTGTGTGCTCAAATTTCTATTCATGTGCCTGATAATGATATTCAAAGAATTTAATTTCTAATTTACAAAAAGATATCAGGGAGAAGCTTCTTTTGTCTGAGCTTACTTCCTTTCCACAGTTGTGTGCAACACTCCACAATTATCAACTGCCTATGAGTCAAATGGAGCAATCCACTATTATGGCTCCGAGTGATAAAAGAGAGAGTGTTCAACAACTGTTTGCGAAGTTCAAACCGACAAAAATCTTCATCAAGTTCAATGATCCAATCAACAACAACCATGTGAATGCTATAACAAGTGTGCCTCCTATATCTAAACTTTTCCAAAGAGAAAGATAGTTTACTCCTTTGAATGAATCTTTGCATAGTATTATGTCTCAGTTATTGCATAGAAATATTATCAAACTTCCTCCTATAAAACAATTTGATCCTTCCAAACTTGCATCTCCTCATTTTGATAACAATTCCTTTTGCCAATTTCATCGTCAACCTAGTCATGATACTGAGAAATGTTTTGCATTGAAACATAAGGTTCAAGACTTGATTGATAATAATACTATATATGTGGAAGGTGTGAATGATGAAGGGAATAAATCAGTTTTTCCTCCTAATCAAAATCTTAAGATTTTCACTGATCCCTTGCCATCTCATACCTCTAATGTTATTGAGATTGTGCCTAATTCTCTCTCTTTTGAAACACTCATCTGTATGGCTCCAAACTTGGTTAATATAGTAGAAACACAAGATTTTCCTAAGGACCCTTGTATTACATTTGACCCTAGTGAGACCATTAGAGCATCCGTTGGCCCTTTATAAATAGTTACAAAGGTTAAGGATATCCCTTGCCGTGGTGCCCTGATTGATCCCTCTTGCATGGTTAATGTCATAACTGAAGAGTATCTTTTCACTTTACGATTGCATCAACCACTATATGATGCTTCTAGTGTATTTGTGAAGTTATTTGATGGCTTCTCTTGTCCTACCATTTTCTCTTTCACTCTTCATGTTGAAGTTCATGCTAAATCCATGGATGTTGACTTTGTTATTATACCTTCTTCTGAGCACTTTCATGTGAATTTGGGCTATCCTTGGCTATCTTTCATGAAGGCTATTTCTTCTCCAATCCACAAGTGTCTTAAATTTCCTCACAATGGAGAAATCATAACCGTGAACCATAGCTTATTTTATCCATCTTAAAGAATCCTTGGTGTTCCTATTGATCTCTTTTGGCCTAAACAATTTCAATCTCTTCCATCAAGGAGCAATGCTCTTTTTCAATCTTATAAAAAATGGAAGAATGATATGATCTTATCCTTAAGCCAACCTAGATTGCCAACACTTGATATTCCTATTATTCTTCAAGATGAGGTTCTTCCCCTCTCGGATAAAACTAATCTCCCTCCTAAAGAAAATTTTCCACCTACTCCTATGAATGTGAATTTACCTTCTCTTAAGGAGAACACCAAGATTCCTCCTAAGGTTAGACCTATACCTCCTCCTCATGATGGACTTGGTATCCTTCCTACACCTAATATTCCTCCTTTCTATGGTACAGTTCCACCTCCTTCCTCTTATCAAGAGAAGAGGCATGCCTCTCCTATTGTTCGACTGAAAATACCTCAACCTAAACCTTCCACTATAAAGGAGAAATCCATTCCTCATTCAGATGTTCCTCCTCCTTCTCAGCCTTCCACTAAGACTCAACATAATCATTGTGAGAGAGAATGGAAATGAAGACTCTGTGTTCGAGCTCGTGAAGCTATCCCTCAAAATACTCAGTCTCCTCAGACTCCAACAGTTGACATGATTCCCTTTTCTCCTAAGCAATATGTTCAACCAACATCTCCAAATCATAAGTTGCATAAAATATGTGATGGTTTTACTCCTATTCGTGTTCTTCCTCCTCTTGCTTTAAACTTTGATGAAGAAATGGGTGAAAATGTTATTCATAATGGCAATACAACTCCTAATGCTTCTGACAATGAGCATGAATATATCGATGTGGACAAACATTTATCGGATGAGTTTTCACAAACCCTAATCCTAGCTCCTTGAATCAAACAAAGTGACTTACAACATGAGCATAGTCCTTTTTTGGATCTTGTGATAGCTCCATCTATTGTGCTTGATGTCGTTCCTCTGGCATATTTCTCGCCTTCCCGAAATAGTGATGAAAGATCAGGAGGCGGATGTCGTGCTAGATTAGCGATACTAGCACTGTAGATCTCTCTCCTTTCTTTCTCTTTTGTGACCATTCTTCTATGTGTATCCTTGTTCTTCTATTTTTCCCTTAATGTCTACTTGGGGATCATGCAAAGCATTGAGATCTTCTCTTGGTCTCTTTCATGTTGACTCAAAAGACATCCTCTCTTCCCTTTCTTATAAGGCAGTGTCCTTCTTTGGGGAATGAAGATTATTATATGCATATACATACATGATATACATGAGTTATCATACCGCATACTGACTCCAAGGAAAGAAACACTACCTCATGTTTTGTGTTCACTATCCTTGGGTTTATACCTTGATTGGGGGATAAGTCCTCGCGATAATGTGCTCCCTCTCTTCTCTTTCTCTTGGGTGTATCCTACCTTAAAGCAATCACTCTTTATAAGGCGTGTGCAATCCCTTTAACGTGGGGGCATACACTTCGCTCATACTTTCCTTCTTGTGATACTTAGAATTACTTAGTGAACTTTGCTTTGCTTTGTAATCTTTTGTATTCTTACTTTCATGACTCATAGTGAAGGGAACTTTGCTACTTGTAGTCATGGTTCTCCCCTTCTCGATCTTCCCTTTTACTTTGTCAATCAAAGTCGTAAGATCCTAAGTCCACTGGGGGCTTGGTGCATCTTTCCTCCTTGATGTGGTGAAAGTATTTCAATCTTGTTTTCTTGTACTTTACTGGTGGTATTGGTGTACACTTATACTCCCGCTAAAGTGGGGGCTAAATGTAGTGTCATAAAATTGTGACCCTAGAAATTTACAACTACATTAGGGTCCTCAAGCATGTGAACTCAAATCCTCTAGCCTGGTCGGAGATTGGAGAGTGCTCGCCTTGCAAAAATAGTTTCTTCATTGGCCTCTGCATCACTCTATCCACACTCTTCCCTGGAGAAAGGGGTAGGACAGGGGCATGGCTACCCTGTCCCCCCTTGGACGAGGGTGTGGTGCCCTTGTCCTCTCAGGACAGGGGGGTGGCGCCCCTGTCCTTGCCCTATTTTGGGGCATGACCTTTCTAAAGCCTGCATTGTGAGTTGTGCAGTAAGTGGGAAATCTCACCGATGTCGGCCCGTGATGAAATTCAAATCCTTCAAACATGTATTCAAGGGGAATTCATCCTCTTAGTTGCATAACTTGAAGTTGGATAAGTGGGAAATTCACAAGCAATCAAGTATTCAAGCATTCTTTTCTAGCATTGAGCATTCTCAAGCCTCCCTTCAAGGTTAGATGTTGCATTCAAGTCAAGGATTCAACCATTGAAGAGGAGATTGATTTTGACATTCAATTCCACACAATAATTTCTATCAACATAGCTACTACAACCTCCCTTGACGTGATTTGCAATTCAGTCTTTCATTTACATCTACTTGCAAGTAATTTCTTTCATTACTTGGTTAATTCCAAAACTGGGGTTTGACCTAAAGGGAAACCCCCAATCCCAACACATTTCCCTCTCTTTTTTGTGTGTAGGTTGCAGGTGCGCAACTGTACTTTCATATTCAGGCTTCATTCACAGAGGCGAAAAAAAACTTTTAGGTTCGCGGATTTTTTGGAGGACCATGTACATTCCTGCCATGGTCCGGATAAATTTTCATCAAATTTGCAAGGCGACTTCATCTCGACATTTTACTGCCAAATCCAAGTGCACAACTTCATCCCATATTCTGATCTCAAATTATAATCAATTCTTTGTCACTTTTGCACTACAAAATTCAATCAATTTCCTTTCCAAATCAAACAAAGGAAGAAGGGATCATCCTAACACTCTTAATTCATTCAGAATTCAATCTATCATCTTTGTGTGAAGATTGAATCTAGTGAATTATCCCTTATTTTCCTAATGTAATGGTGAAAAGTGCTTGAAGGATAATCAATAGTGAAACTCTCCTCTCTCTTTGAGGGAAAGGGTTAGTTTTTCTCTTGATCTATCAGTCATTATTTTCCCACCATTATAGGTCCATATATGGATTTATGTATCATGTGATGTAATTTTGTAATTAGGTCTTATGTGTTGAGCCGACCTTAAGGTTAAGGTTGATGATTTGTATATTAAGAGTTGTAATCATGTAAGATGTGTGTATGCGGTTGTGTCTATGGTCTATGAGAGTATTGTATGTGAGAACAAGTGAATTGATCTTTCGGTAATGTGGTAGTGCATAGAAGTTTTGTTGTGTAGACATAGTGCTTAATAGGAACTATGATGAGGCATTTGGAGATGTTATTCTTTCAGTTTGTGTAATCTGGATTATTGTTTGATCTTTGTAAGGCAATAAGCCTTCCCCAGGTTGTATCCCTTTTGTTGTTTTTGAGCAGCGAGATCTACGCAGTGTGTCTGAATGCATGTGCATTCCCCATTGTAATATTTTCACATACTATTGTAGAGTATCATCTTATTGTGGGTAGGTTCCCACTGTGTTTTTTCCCTTAAACAAGTTTTCCACGTCATAAATTTGTGCGTTATGTGTGTTGTTGATGTGATGTTTATTTTTGCTATTATTGTTCTTGATTAGATCTGAATTTGAGATTAAATTGCTTAAGTTTGGTGAAAACTTATTCGCCCCCCTCTTAATTTTCCTGCATTGTTGTTGCCAACAAGTATGTGTCTGTGAAGTATCCAGCAAACAAATTAGTATTATAGGGGGAAACCTCCTTTGAAGTTAATTGTCTTTGATATCTTCTCAAACCTTGAAGCCTCATAGATGTCAACTTCTCTCTATACAACCCTTCATTGTTCTTGTATTCTATTGTCAATTCCTTTGGGTTGATGATCCAATCCAAGTTAGGATTTAACATGACAACTTCATCAATTACCTCTTTTGTGATAGTTGTTCATCTACCACCCTCTATTGGCATTTTGATGATGTTGTGATTGTCACTAATGGACACACACTTGCTTTGTGTACACTTTCTTGATGTATGAGTTATGCTCAATCAGTATTTGTTCCAACTGGTATTATGTATTATAATCTATAGACTATCGATGTTTTGCAGAAGATGTTTACCGGTCACAAATTGACTGAAGACCTCAAGCGGTATGAAGACCTCAAGCGGTTCGAGGATCTCAAGCGATACGAAGGAACAAAGCGGTAGTTAACATTTTTCCAGTCTTCATTTTTGACAACCGGTAATTGGTAAATTGTATGAACCGGTATTACTCTATGATGAGTTACCAACCGGTATTTTTGTGATGAGTTATCATCCACCGACACTTTGGTGGTGATTTTGTGTCATGTTACCAAATGTGTCTAGATGCACTGAACCTAGGAACTTGTAATTTAATCCTATTGGACCGACATGAAATCAGACTCCTTTATAAGGACATCATGTCTAGGGTTTGTATGTGTGATCATAGAAGAGAAGATTAGGTCTGTGTGAAGAGTAAGAGTGTGGAGATATTGAAGACTGAAGTAATGTTGAAATGCATTAACAGTGAGCTATCAAGGATCTAACCAAGCATATTGTGCTAGTATCTAGATCACTCACTTGTTGATTACTCACATCTTCGACGAGTCTGAAACCCTTAACTGGGTAGGCCTAGCAAATCCCTTGTAAATCCTCTAACAAGGTGGTTCACAACTATGAATCTGAAATCCTCTCACAAGGTAGTCTTTAATAGGACTTATCTCCTAACAGAGATCTAGATTCCTAACAGGATCTGTTCTTGTGAAGAACATTGTATGACCTTAACCGGTTTGGTTTCTATTCTGCAGATATTTACTTGTGAGTTTCTACTCACCGTGGTTTTTCCCATTTGGGTTTTCACATCAAAACATCTTGTGTTATGGTGATTGTTCTCTTGTGGGTGAATGCTTTGTTTTCTATTTGGTTTGCATTTATCTTAACTGTTTTATTAGAGAATCTGTTGCACCGGTTATCTGCTAAATTGTTTAAGAGTTTGAGTACAGTATTTTATGGTATACTTATTCACCCCCCCCCCCTCTTAGTATTCATCAATTGGTATCAGAGCCAACCTTTCTATATGTCTAACCACTTGGAAGGAGATATGGGGGAATACAGTGTGAGGGAACTTACTCATCATCTCACTCAAACTGAGAGAGCCTATGATGAACTCAAAGTCAAGTATAAAGCCTCTCTGGCCAAAAGAAGAGAGCATGCTAAGAAACTAATGGAGCTTACTGAAAATCGTTCTTCTGATGAAGCAGACATGGATGCCCTAGTTGAATAAGTTGAAAAACTAAATGAATCTAATTCCAACCTGAGAAGGGAACTAGAAGGACTGACTATCAGAATGTGTCAAGAGCTGGAGAACTGAAGGAAAGCTGAAGATCTGGTAAAAGACAAAGATCATGAGATCTCCAAGCTGAAGCAATAAATCAGTGCCCTTACCGCTCATCTCCAAGAGAGTAAAGTGGAAAAAGAAGAAATGCAAGGTGAACTAAACATGGCTATTTCTGAGAATGCAACCTTGAAGGAATCCAATGCTGCTATTTCCAAATAACTCACTAAGTCAAAAGAGATACTTGCCAAATTCAATCAGAGTACTACTAAGCTAGAGAGCAAAAGCTTTAATCAACAAAACCGGTAAATAATACCACTAGACTTGGTTTCTCTGGGTATGAGGAAGGTGAGACCTCTGGAACAAAAGATGTAGCATCAAAGAAGCAACCAACATCCAAGGATAAAGGTAAGCAAAATTTTAAGCCTGTTTTTTTCAATTGTCTCAAGGAAGGACATACTGCTAATGTGTGTAGAAATAAGGCCTACAATAATTTTCCTTATTTTCTAAACAATAAGCCTAGATCCAATAGATTCAATGGAAACTGTTATGCATGCAACAAGTTTGGGCATAGAGCATTTGAATGCAGGTCTATTTTGCACAACACTGGGAGATATCCTCCAAGAACTCAAGGAGTTGTTCCGGAACCCTTTGTGAACCAGAATCCCAACCGGTATAATGCCTATGACCATCGGTCAGGTGGCTATCAAGTAGCAACTGGTTGGAGAGCAACCTGTTTGATCTATCATGGTAGCGGTCACACTGATGCAACATGCAGAAGGAAGAATGGTAGTATGAACAATGGACCATGGAGAACACCTGGAGGAATGGTATGTTATCATTGCAACAAACTGAGACACACTGCCAGAACCTGTAGAATGAGAAAGAACCTATCGGATGATATACCAATCAATCTAGAAGGGAAGATTGATGTTGAAACTGTTCAAATGGGAATGAATAAAACATGGAAAAAGAAATCTGAAGAAGTGTCACAAGATGAACCGGTTTCTGCACCTAGTGTGGAAGTCTCTGAACCGGCAAACTGAGATTCAGAAAAGCTTAGGGGGAGCATATCGGTAAAATATTTGAACCCTTGATTTATATCGGTAAAGACCTTAACTGGTATACATTATCTGTCAACCGGCAAAAGATTTTGAAGTGGTAAAAGGCAAAATTAGGGTTTGTACCCTAGCAGTGGAGCATTTATTATGGTAGGTGAAAGATCATTTAAAAGGGATTTTTGATGCCATTTTCACTTATCTGTTTTCGAGCAAAGAATTTTCAAGTGCAGAGCGACAAGAGAGATTTGTCTAGAGATTCAAAGTGAATTCAAAATCTTGCAAAAGAATCCAGAGATCATTTTCAATCAATCAAGTGAAGAACACCAAGTGGTAATCCAGCAACCAAAGTGGTGTGTTGTGAGCGACATTGCAAAACCCTAAATTTTCAAGTGTGAAGGTATTTCTCAAAAAAAATTGTCTATCAATTAATCATGGCTTTTGCATGGCACTCCAGTTCTAGTGCACCTGTAGACTCAGCGGATTTTATTCAAAAGAAGATGAAATACAATGCCCTATCCCAGATACCCGCTGGAGTTATAGTTGAGGAAGACATTTCAGGATATATTGATTGCAAATTGGAAGACCTAGGATCCCTAGTGATCCATTCACAACTAGGTCTATTATCTGGGGATGACAAGAAAATCAAACCGGAATATAGCATCCTAGAGAGGAAGAAACTACACAATGCAGTTTATTTTCTTGAAGAGTTCACTGAAGATCACATCTGCATCATCCTGAGCAGAGTACATGGTGACAAAATGTATCTTGAGAGGTCGAATGATATTACATCGGAAGCAATTCATGTCGTTACCAGTTTTCGTAACATTGGAGAGGTGCTAGCTCTAAGGAAGGTCATTAAAACTGAAATGAAAAAACTCACTGGTTCTCTGAGCGACCAATAGGGAATGATTGTCAACACCATCAAAGATGATTTGGTTAAGTATGCTTGCATGGTGATTGGCTACCGGGTGTTTTATGCCAACAAAATAAACTTTGTCCCTGCTGTTGCGGTGAATGCCGCCTACAGGATGATTAAGGAAGATGCCTCTTTTGATTTATGTACCTGTTTGTAGAAGCAACTGCTATTGAACCTACAATCCATCAAACAAGATAATGCTCTAAGGTTCAGGTTTGGACAACTTTTGATCAGCCTATTTTTCTACTTTCAAAGCTATTTTCCTAGAGTAGGTGATATTCAATGGTCTGCTGACCAACCGGTCACTAAGCAAAATTGGGAAAGTCTCCAAGTGGTGGGAACCAGATATCCTAAGGTTTTGAATAAATATTTTGATGAATTCAAGCGGAAAATGAGCCAAAGGATGAGGATTTATAGAGATATTCTAAAGAAATATGAAGATGACATCGTCTTTATCATAAAGGTAGATGAATGCATAATGGAAGCAGTAGAGCCAAGAAAGGAAGCAGTAGAACCTATGGGGTATGAAGTGATGTATGACATATTGGATGAGTATGCCTCTACCCTGATTGTCTCACCTCTAGATGCTAAGAAAAAAAGAACCAACACCTACTTGGAGAGAGTAACACCGGTTGAAGATCCTACTATGAAAAAGGGCAAGGCAGTGCCATCGGTATTGACACCAGTTACCTCAGCAAGTCTAAAAGTGACCAAGCGATCACCTACCAAAAAGAAACCAGAAGTTGTCCCGCTAAAGTATTTGAAAGGAAGTGGAAGACCAAAAACAACTCATCAGAGTCAGAGGATACTGAACTGGAAGTACAGCCTAAGAAGACCAGGCAAACAAGCAAGAAAGCAAAATCTACCGGTAATGCACTTGCAACGTCAGCACTAGTAAATATAAACATCTCTTCTTATAAGCCTTTGAAACATTGTCAAATAACTATTAAGACTATTAAAAGTAAATTGCTTGATGATTTGAAGGAGTATTTTGATGATTTTATTGATAGTGAGAAAGAAGAAGTAGAGCGGGAAATCACTAATTATTTATGTGTTTATGACCAGTTGCCATCTGAAATTAGATCAGTGACACCTGATTCTTTATACAATTCTTTGGACAATAAATGGCGCATTGCCATTGAGAAAGAACAAAAAATAAGGGAGAAAGTCTTTGCACAATACTTTCCTGATGCCTCTAATTCTGAATTGTTTGAGATAATTGACAAGAATAAAGGTCTCTTCTTCATGAGAAGGAGAAGACTCAGGCTACTTGAAGGAAGAACTTCTGAAGGGGAGAAGGACACCCACTTACATGCTAAAGCTATTGTGAAGATGCACCAAGTGTCTGAGGCCAATATGAAGGCTGAATAAGAACCTGACCTATCCTCAGCCAATCTGGATGAGGTATTTGATGGTGAAGGAGAAAGAGTTACAGAATAGGTTGACACTATTGATGTGGATGCATTGGATGTTGAGGATGTCACTCTGGATATAGATAAGGAGAAATGGGACAAGGAAAAGGCCGATAAAGAGAAAGCGAAGAAAGAGGAAGAGAAAAAGAAAGAAAAAGACAAGAGGAAACAAGAAGAGCAGAAGAGAAAAGAAGAGGAGAAGAAGAAAGAAGAGGAGAAAAAGAAAGAAGAGGAGAAAAAGAAAGAAAGGAGAACAAGAAAGAAGAGGAGAAAAAGAAAGAAGAGGAGAACAAGAAGGAGGAAGAAAAGAAAAAGAAGGAAGAAGATAAGAAGAGGGAAGAACTGAAGAAGAAACTAGAAGAGGAATAAAAGAAGAAAGAAGAAGAAAAGAAAAGAGCAGTAGAGGAGAAGGAAGCAGAGAAAGCCAAACAAGCGGAGACTCCCAAGGCAACCGGTGGTCAAACCAAACTGGTTGACATCGCCAGTCCTATTGATCTCCAATATGCAGATGAATCAGAGCTGCTTCAAAGCATAAAGCTTGCACAGGAAAGATTGGAAGCATTGAGGAGGAAGAAGGAACGGGATGTCATTCAAACTGTGGTTGGCACCCTTACCAGTTTGATTCCCATTACTAACCTCCCCAGTACCGATTCCTCTCTGTCTAAACTTAAACTTCTGTGTATTGTTGTAGAAGACTAGGTACAATGCCTAGAAGAAGTTGCTGAAGAAAATGCCAAGAAGAAGCATGATAAGGCACTCAACACTGCCTTAGTTAAGAAATTGAATGAACTTCGGTCACAACTTCTGAAACTATAGAAGGATATAAGTGTTGTTATGGATGAGGGAAAACTATTGTTGAGTAAATTCAGCCAACCCCATCTATTTTGCGATGATGTGCTCATACAAAAAGATAAACTCCAATCGGAGTTGCGGGCATACATAAGTAACTTCAAGATACCCTATGATTCATTCGCTACATATGGGCAAACGGTTCATTGTTATCAGCTTCAAACTGCAAGGATAGAATTAGAAATCAGCAACAGGTCAAGAGATTTGCAGGAACTTCAACTGGTCTTATTGCCAAGACTGTAGATTCTTCAGAAGTGCTTTCTCAATCTAGAAGCCTTAACGGCAACTCAAGAGATGAGTACCATTGATGCCATGGGAGAATAGGTATCTCAGATGTAGACTGAAAGTGAGGTTGCTACCTCATTACTTGAGTCATGGGAATTGGCCATGAAAACTTTTATGTAGGATTTTAAATCTATTTTTGATAAGCTTCATTCCTTATTGTCATAAACATTTACTCATTTTTTTATGATAATGAGAAACAGGGGTTATTCTGCATTACTTTGTCATTGTTGGCAAAGGGGGAGTAGTATTTAAAATTTTGGTGAATGTTATGTATACTTTCATGTTACCTCTTTAAGGGAGTAGTATACATTGTAATTTCTGCAAAAGGGATAGTGTATATGCTTAGGGGAAGTAATTTTGTTTATGGCATATTTTTGTTGTTAAAACACTTAGATGTCAAAATTTTCCCAAGTGTTGCCATCAATGCCAAAGGGGGATATTGTTTGCATTTTGATGATGTTGTGATTGTCATTGATGGACACACACTTGCTTTGTGTACACTTTCTTGATGTATGAGTTATGCTCAATCGGTATTTGTTCCAACTGGTATTATGTATTATAGTCTTTAGACTATCGGTGTTTTGCAAAAGATGTTTACCGGTCACAAATTGACTGAAGACCTCAAGCGGTATGAAGACCTCAAGAGGTTTGAGGATCTCAAGCGGTACAAAGGAACAAAGCGGTAGTTAACATTTTTCCAGTCTTCATTTTTGACAACTAGTAATCGGTAAATTGTATGAACCGGTATTACTCTGTGATGAGTTACCAACTGGTATTTTTGTGATGAGTTATCATCCACCGACACTTTGGCAGTGATTTTGTGTCATGTTACCAAATATGTCTAGATGCACTGAACCTAGGAACTTGTAATTTAATCCTATTGGACCAACATGAAATCAGACTCCTTTATAAGGACATCATGTCTAGGGTTTTAGATGATGATGAGGGTTTGTATGTGCGATAATAAAAGAGAAGATTAGGTCTGTGTGAAGAGTAAGAGTGTGGAGATATTGAAGACTGAAGTAATGCTTAAATGTATTAACAATGAGCTATCAAGGATCTAACCAAGCATATTGTGCTAGTGTCT
Organism: Cryptomeria japonica; assembly: GCF_030272615.1. Classification (NCBI taxonomy): domain Eukaryota; kingdom Viridiplantae; phylum Streptophyta; class Pinopsida; order Cupressales; family Cupressaceae; genus Cryptomeria; species Cryptomeria japonica. The sequence continues at coordinate 418,644,245 of NC_081414.1, forward strand.
AGATCACTCACTTGTTGATTACTCACATCTTCGACAAGTTTGAAACCCTTAACCAGGTAGCCCTAGCAAAGCCTTTGTAAATCCTCTAACAAGGTGGTTCACAACTGTGAATCTAAAATCCTCTCACAAGGTAGTCTTTAACAGGACTTATCTCCTAACAGAGATCTAGATTCCTAATAGGATCTGTTCTTGTGAAGAACATTGTATGACCTTAACCGGTCTGGTTTCTATTCTGCAGATAGTTACTTGTGAGTTTCTACTCACCATGGTTTTTCCCATTTGGGTTTCCACATCAAAACATCTTGTGTTATGGTGATTATGCTCTTGTGGGTGAATGCTTTGTTTTCTATTTGGTTTGCATTTATCTTAACCAGTTTATTAGTGAATCTATTGTACCAGTTATCTACTAAATTGTTTAAGAGTTTGAGTACAGTATTTTTTGGTATACTAATTCACCCCCGCCCTCTTAGTATTCATCACCCTCCTTGACTAGAACCTCCCTAGTCTCTGGATTATAATTGTTGACTACAAGACTTGCAAGATTACAATTCTAGATGTTGGACATAGGGATGCATTCCTTCTTCTTAGTGTACCCTCTCCTCCAAAGGTTAAAACTCTGTGGTGGGATTAGAGAATCCCTACATCCCGCAGAATGATCAATTATGAACTCATCGAGCCTAGCTCTGGCTTAGACCTCTTCTATGTTTATGTGGATTCAAGAAGCTCCACAATTATCTCCTCTGAGAACTTCCTCTTGCCTAAGCTAGAAGACTCAACCATTACCAGAGTTAGGGTTTATGTAAACAAATACAGGTGATAGCTAGGGTTTCAAAATAAAACTTAAAATAATTCTCTCTGTAACTCTAGATGATCAATTCGGCTCATGAAATTGAAAGACACATAGAGAAATCAATGATTAATGTAACAAATGCAACTATAGCCCGCGTAGAAAACCCTAGAGCATAAACCCTTACAATGGTAAATTCATATTGCAAAAAACATACAGAGCATATCAAAGCATGGTAAATATAAAACGAAACTAGAGTGAAGCTAATATAATGAAAAATTTGTGGATTGCAATGGTAAATTGGATGTATTTACTGCAAGAACGAATACTGGTTTAATGGCAAGAACTAGTCATTGAATTAAATATATGAACATTGTGGTCCCAACAGCTAATTCTTTGTTAGGCAGCAGCAATTGAGAAATAAGCACATGGATGTCTTTATTATTTTTTGTTTCCCACCATTTATAAAAACCTTTGGCATTGCAGAGTTATCTTCATCGAGCAATTTCAACTAACTACACCTTGGCCATTGATCTTATGGAAGACAATCACACATTATCACACTTAGCAGATGAGCATGCTAGACCCACATCCTCACTATGTTATGTAGCTTTCCAGATGTCATTCATTTACCGGTCCAAGTGTATATCATCACTATTGGTAGGGCTCGTGTGACATGTGTGCAGGAGGAGTTGCAGAGTTAGTTCTAGCAAGCAACTTTGATTAATCACACAACTTGTTGGATTTGTGTGAACATTGTCATTGTTGTCATTGATGTCAAACCTGGTCATCTTTTGGTCTAAATGTAGTATATTGAGCAGATGAGGCAAGTATAGTTTATGATGTGCAGTGATGGAAAATAGGTATATATATGTTATGCGGAGCTATAAGGATTGTATAACTCTCTAGAATCATTTCCGAAGGTGACCGGAAATCCTATATCTTGATCATGTTGGTTTATGTTTAAGTTTTTGGTCTTGTATTCTATGCTACGAGTCCTATATTTTGGAATCAGTGGCATTCGTATTATGGAGTCATTTTGGATGATGCTTGGGAATTGTGCTTATGGATCCATTCATATGGGTTAGATAGATGCTTGTTTGGTCTCGGCATGTGTAGCATTTAGAAGATTAGTGAAAGCCAACTTGTATATCATATATTTGATTGAGGAATTTTTCGTAATGTGTTGATTCAAGCAATTACATCATTGAATAAATATTTTTTGCTTGGCCAACATATCATCTTGTTGATTGTGCTTACCAGTGTGTGTGTGTGTGTGTGTGTGTGTGTGTGTGTGTGTGTGTGTGTGTGTGTGTGTGTGTGTGTGTGTGTGTGTGTGTAAGTGTGGAAGATGTATGTAGAGGTAGAGAGTATGAGCGTGTGTGTGTAAATATGAAAGATGTATGTAGAGGTAGAGAGTATGAGCGTATGAAGAATCAACGAGTATAGTGTGTGAAGTGTGAGTTGTAGATGGTGAAGCAAAGTCAGAGTGAAGACAATATTGTAGTAATCCTTTACCGAATTTGTTGCAGTACAATGATCAGTGTTAACACAAAGATTCTTTACCTGATCTTCTGTGAGTTATTGTTTTGATATCTGAGCTTACATTGGTATTGATTCTATGCATTTAGAGATGCACCTTTCTTCAATTCATCCTTTTTTTTTGCAATGAGCATTCTGACAGTGAGCCATTTTTGTAACTTGGCAATAAGCCACCTCATTTTGTAAACAACATATAACTAGTTATATTCTCTTGAAAGCTAACACTCTCTATGGTTTTTGCCATTTGGGTTTTCCATGCGTAAAATACGGTGTTCAAGATGTGGTTGTGTTTTCATGTTTATTCTACATTTTCTATTTCATGTTGATGTGTTTAATTGATAAATCTAATACAATAGTAAAGGGTTAAGAAGTTGAGAGAAATTTTTATGATTTGGTGGGAATACTGATTCACCCCCCTCCCATTATTTTGTCACCTTTCAACAAATCTAACATGACTGCGCAATGATTTGGGTCATTGGATAAATAAGGAGGTGACCACTCAATATTGTAGCTTATGAGGTGGATAGATTGGGCCCACCCTTACTGATGTGTCCTTCGACCTCCATCATGTAGAAGCTTATTGGTATGCATGGATATCTTTCTTATTTTTTATTTTCTACCATTTATAAAAACCTTCAACACTATGGAGTTAGCTTCATCAAGCACTTTAGGCTACCTACGCAATCGCATGAAGATCCTAGCCATTGATCTTACAGAAGATAGAGACACATTATCACACTTAAGAGATGACCATGTTGGACCCATGTCCTCACCATGTTATGTGGCTTTCCACATGTCATTCATTTAGTGGTCCATGTGTATGTCATCATTATTGGTAGGGACTATGTGCCATGTGTGTGGGGGGATTTGTGGAGTTAGTTATGGTGAGCATCTTTCACTAATACATTTGGACTAGATTTTTGACTGAGGTTTCCGACGGAGAAGGTATATTGTGGCCAAATTTGATTTTTTTTTGAAAAAATGCCCACATTCGTCGTAATTCCAAGGGAAATTACCCATTTGGTTTCGACGAAGAAGGCATTAGCAATGAGAATTTTCTTTTTTTCAAAAAAGTGCACGATTTCGTCGTAATTCTGACGACAGCAGCCATTACAAAATAAAAAAAGAGGCGGGGAATTCATTTATGAATTGCAATCCTGCGTAGGCATTCGTGGTGACTTCAACCCCCAAGAACATCAAACCCGCATCGAAGGCAATCCCATGTAGGAGGTAGATTCAAATTGCCCTAGTTTTTAATTTCATGTTGCAAAAAATATACATGTGGTGGTTAATTGTCCTAGTTTAATCTCATAAAACCATAAAACTGTGATTGAGGAGTGAGCGTTCAATTTTGTATCAGCAATCCCTTCCTCCCGTATACGCGAGTGTTGATTGTTCACATGAGATCACATCTCTTTGCGGCATCATATCAAATAATTCACGAGCCTTGTCCATGTTTCCACATTTTGCATTCATGTCAAGCAGGGCATTTGCAAGTACAACACCTAACAAAATTCCTCTATCCGTTATACTTTGATGGATGTCCATACCCTGTTCCAAAGCTCCCATTTTTGCATAGGCAGGGAGGATGCTGGCAAAGGTTGTAGAATTTGTCTTTATGCCTTCCAATTTCATTTGCTTGAAAGTGTCTAAAGCCTTTTCGACAAATCCATTTTGTGCATATCTAGCAATCGTTGCAGTCCACGAGACAACATTTCTTTCAGGCATTCTATCAAATAGTTCATGTGCCTTGTCTATGAGCTTCCACATTTTGCATACATGTCTACCAAGGCAGTTACAACTACAACATCTAACAAAATTTCTCTATCCTCTATGCTTCGATAAATGTCCATACCCTGTTTCGAATCTCCCATTTTGGCATAGGAAGGGAGGATAGTAGCAATGGTCGTGGAATTTGGCTTTACACCTGTCGATTGCATTTGCTTGAAAGTTTCTAAAGCCTTCTCAACAAATCCATTTTGTGCAGTTGCAACTACATCTGACAAAATTCCTCTATCTTTTATGCTTTGATAGATGTCCATACCCTATTCCAAAGCTCCCTTTTTGGCACAGGCTGGGAGTAGGCTGGCAAACGTAACTAAAGAAATGCAATGATCAGCTCCAAAGACATCAAACCACTACTAACAAAACTAAGAGTCTAAAATATGATAGGGAATAGTGTGAGTTGTCCTAAAATAAAATATTTTATTTTCAATTTCAACTAAAACATAATTACTCAGTCATTTAATGTTATTAATAAGTGTTTAATTTATGAAAGAGATAAATGGTTGGCCACAAGTACATGAGTTACTAAATGCACACAAATAAGTGAATTTGATATTCAAAACTATCTACAATGAATTCAATTCTTGTCCATTAGTCATTTATGTTTGCAATAAGCATCTTTCTTTGTTTTTCTTAATCTTTATTCATAGTTATGTTCATATTTCACATTCTATAATTAGGATATCAATTGCTATGGCTGAACACTAGCATGATGTTTTTGTTGTGGTATAGATGTGTGGAAACATAATTATTGGATTGTTATATTATAGAGATCATAAATCTAGATATCGCATATTAGTTATAGCTCTTCTTGGATTGAGTCTAAAGTTGACATACAGTCATAAAGCCATTATTAGCAGATCTATCCATTTCTAGTAAAGACAAATGAGAAAGTCATTTTGATATTGAGAGTTTCTTATCTGTTTACCTATTGATCATTATTAAGCCATAATATTTAGGTCTATTTATCTCTCTTGCAAAACCTTTGTAAGTGTCCTAGATTGTCCCTACTACTCACTCTTCAATTCAGAAAAATGGAGTTCTAAAGATTTGTTGCACAAGATGGTGTTGAACGTATCAACAAGGCTAGCATGGAAGGCATGTTCAAGCTTCCACTTGTACAACTTACAACAAATGATTTGTTGATAGAAGAAATTCTTGAAATAGGGATACAATCGAAAGACAAGTAAGTACATACAAACCTCCTCAGTTGAAAGTAAAATCTGTGTATAAAAAGAGTACATTGAATCCCAATCCATAAACACAATAGAGATACCGATGGAGACTTAACTGGATGTAGCATGTCACACCAAAGTTGTTAGAGTATGCTAAGCTAGTACATAATGTTTCGTAAAGCCACATTAGTATTTTACCCAGATCATTATCTACCAAAACTAACTATAGTAATCCTTTTGAGGATTAATTTCATGGTGCTAGATCTTCATTTAGTTCCACTTCTTGTTGGAGATAAGAATAGTTATTTCTTGAGGTAGATGAATATCCCATCAACAAAGGACAAGACCCTTTCTAGAATATAACAAATTCTACTCCAACAAAAGATCATGGGGATTTCACTAGAGATATTGAATAAGAGATAGACTTCTACTGATGCATTAAAAGCATTGGCATGTTCTTCATTTATTGATGTAAACTCTCTGTGATGCCACCACAACCAACAAAGGTGTAAAAAGTTGTTTGCAATGCATGGATTTTTAGGATTGTCCTTTCAGAAAATAGAATTAAAGTATGGAAGCAGGATCTGCCAGCTCCTAAGGGAAAGACCATGTCAGACAATAATTTCTATTTTCTTGCCTGTGAAGAAAGACCATGTCAGACAATATCAACGAACAACAAAATAAGGAGACAATTGCTAGATTGTGGTCTAACTTGAAAAGAAAAGGTGATAGAAAATGTTATTGTCCGTGCAAAATTTGTAAGGGGTTAAAAACTAGAAAACTTCTAATCAAAACAGTGAAGAAACATTGTAGGTTGCATGGTCACATTGAAGGTGGACATGATTATCATCCATTGGTAAGTTTTTCATTATATCATTTTGACAATTTATATACATAATAAATCGCGTGATGATGAGATCATGATCACGGTTTATTTATGTATATCAATTTTATATAGGTCGAGCACCCCAGAGCACGTGGTATAGATCAACACAACCCTGAGAATATGGTTTTCGAAGTGGACGAACATGGAGGTGTGAATATCGAAGCTGATGATAATGATCCCATGGAAGATGACAATCATGAGCCAGAAAACACAATTGAAGATGATGGTACAAATACATTGATCCATGACTCATTTAGTACTCGCGCAGCTGATCATGATGATGAAGATGACCTTGATGTTGTTCATGATGTCCCTCTACTTGAGAAGGCATCTGAGGCCCTTTATGAAGGCTCGCGGGCAACTCTTCTCTCCGTTGTATTGTTGTTGGTGAACTTGAAGGTTATGAATGGTTTATCCAACATAACAATGTCACGTATGTTAAGGCATGTCATATATGTCATAATAAACTATGAATCATGTTGTACCATTAATATTCTTTATTATAACAAATTATATGTTGTTGTTGTAGATTGATAGGTGAGTTTTTGTTACCACCATCAAATATTCTACCTCGCTCATACCGAGAATTAACTGTCGTTATGAAAGATATTGGAATGGAGTATCAAGCAATAAATGCTTGTCCCAATGATCATATTATATATCAAAAACAACATGAATTTCGAATTGAATGCCCTGAATGTCATATCAGTAGATATCAAATAGATCAAATAACAAAAAGGGTTCCTCGCAAGGTTCTTCGCTATATTCTCATTATTCCACGTATGCAATGATTATTCAAGTGCACTAGCTTGGCACAATTTATGGATTACCATGCACCCAATAGAAGTCGAGATGACATTATTCGAATGCCTACAGATGGTTCAACATTTATGGACATAGAGGAAAAGTGGCCACACTTTAAAGAAGAACCTCATAATCTCAGGCTTTCATTGGCAGCGGACGGTGTCAATCCATTTCGATAGATGAGATTTGTTTACTCAGTGTGGTCTGTTTTTGTTATCAACAATAACATTCCTCCATGGATGTCAATAAAGAGGGAGCACATAATGTTGGCAATGATTGTTCTAGGTATTTTATCATTTAAATATAGTGGTCTAAATTTAATTATAAATATTGCAGTAAAATGGTCATAATAATTATGTAATGTTTTTGTTCATTCGATTAAGTAAGTACCAAGTTAAAGATATGAATGTATATATTGAGCTTCTTATTGATGAGTTGCTAGAGTTATGGAATGGTGTCACTATGTATGACGTCTCTAGAACAATTGGACAAAGACAATTTCAATTCCATGCGATGCTTCTATGGACAATACACGATGCCTCGGGGCTAACACATTTTTGTGGTATGTTATAGTGTTTAAGTTGTGCATGAACATTATAATTGAAAAAATTATCATATTTAATTCAATTATACATTATCTTGTAGGTCTTCAAACAAAGGGAAAATTTGCATGTCCTGTTTGTGGTCCAAAGATGAAATCTTGTCATTCAAAAAGTTTAGGAAAGCAGGTGTTTGATGAGTATAGGCACTTTCTCCACAAAAATCATAAGTATCGAAATATTGAAAAACATCTTTTCAATGGGAAAGAAGAGAATACATCAAAGCCACAAAGAATGACACCTCACCTATGGAAGTTGGAATATAATAGAATTAATCATCAAGGTAATGCCATTCCATCTATTGGTTTGTCATAAAACATCTTTTCTATTTTGTTTTGTTTACTGATGATGTGATTGATGATCATGAAGGTCGTGAAGGCATAAATGACCACCTTCCTAAGGGAATAAAAAGTTATCCCCGACAATTTAGTAGGTTGCCCTACTACGAGCAGTTACAAATTGTTCATTTGTTTGATAGTATGCATATTGGAAAGAATATAACAGAGACATTATGGAAAATATTGGATGGAAGGCGTGACAAAGAAAAAATTGTCAAAATATGTAGTGACATTCAGGATTCCAATCATGCAATGATAAATGTCATTCAATCAAATAGCCATGGAGACCAGATTAATATAAGTGAGCTTCCTTGGTTATTAACGGACCAGCAAAGTAATGCTATTAAAGAAGTCATACAAAAAATTTGATTTCCCAGGGGATTTGCTGCGAACATAAACAATCTCATATCAAAGAAAAGTGAATTTGGGCCAGGGATGAAAATGCATGATTGGCATACCTTCATTAAGGTAATTCATGTTCTTGTGTTTTTAGTATGTATTTAAGTACTGAGTGTACCTGTACTTTTCATTATGTTACAAAAAAATGAAAAGATAATTTTATAATTGTTGCAGTACGTTCTATCTCTATCTCTCCCAGACGACTTTGACAATAATGTCAAGCAAGTCATATATGATCTTGGAAAATACATAAGGTAAGCAGTGATATTTGTTTAGTTCATTGTATAGATATTATATTTGCGATTTGTTTTACTTCTTATGTAATATATTTTTTTGTGTCTTGAATACCTTGTAGGTGGTTGTCATGTAAAGAAATCCATAAAGATGATATAAAATATTGGAAGAGAAAAATTCCTCATTTAATGTGTGAAATGCAAAAGTGTCTACCTCCAGCTTTTTTCAATGCACAAGAACACTACCTCATACACCAAGTTGAGGAGATTGAATTGTGTGGACCTGTACACACTAGGTCAATGTGGATGGTTGAGAGGCACTTTAAATTTTTGAAGGCTTTGGTTTGACAAAGAGCACATCCTGAGGGTTCTATGGTGGAGGGATATATGGTATACCGGACTATGGTGTACATTTCTGAATATCTTCCTAAGTTTGCAGCAAAGATCCACGTGGATTGCATTTGGGATCCCAACACCATTAACAAATTCGAAGGGGAGTACTTGACAGGGAAAGGTAGATTGAGGAAAGTGAGAGGTAATTATAAGATGTTATTGTAGTTAATTAATTCTTAATCTTCAAAATAAATCGATTATAAGACGTCTATTTATTTTTTGTACAGTTGGTCGAGAGTGGGATGCACTACATTTGTATATTGCAAACAATCTTGATTGGATGACAGTATGGATTGAACATTGTCAACATTCTGGATGCACGTTAACATGGGAAGGTGTAGCTTGATTGGTTAAAGAAGCAGATCGTAATGGAGATTCCAATGTTATGCAAAGGAAAATTGATTTAGCATATGGTTTAAGAGATAAACAAGCACGTATAAATTTATTAATCACCCATATGTTTATCAACTCACAATGCAATAAATTTTGCATGTTTGACATATCGCAGGTCAAACACCACAATGCTATGTGTTGCAATGGTAATAAATTTCGCATTAAAAAGTTGGATGACACGAAGAAAACTTGTGATTCTGGCATCACTGCAGTCTTTGAGGTGACAAATATTTCATCGAGAAATGACATTCATCCTCAACAGTCTCAAAATCGATACTATGGCATTTTGGATGATATACTTGAGTGTGACTTTAATTCCTTCGAATCAGTTTTGTTCGTTGTCAAATGGTACAGGCTACAATTGAATAAAAATGATCCTGATAGAATTGTTATTGAACATGATAATGGTTTTATAATGCTAAATACAAGGTCATTTGAACCAGTTGGGGATGAGCCCTATGTTCTTCCAAGACAATGTGAGCAAGTATTTTACTCAAAGGTTCCACATAAACCGGGTTGGTCATTTGTTGTTAGACATGATCCAAGAGGAAGACTAATAAAGTATAATGTGATGGAAGAAGAAGATATCGAAGAAGAAGATACCGAAGAAGTAGAAGATGAAGTGGATGATGATCACGATTGACAGTTTCACAATGACGATGAAGAAGAAGAAGAAGAAGATGATGATGATGATGATGATGATGATGATGATGATGATGATGATGACGGTGATGGTGATGATGATGATGATGATGATGATGGTGATGGTGATGGTGATGATGGTGATGATGATGGCGAAGACGTTGATGATGATGATGATGACGACGAAGATGATGATGATGATGATGATGATGATGATGATGATGATGATGATGATGATGGCGATGATGAGGAATGTGATTAGTATATTATCTATTGAATATTGACTTCTTGATAGAATTTTTTTTACATAATTAATTCATTCTATTTTGAATTCTAATGCCATTACATAATTAATTCATGATGCACCTTTTAATATGGAGATGGAGATAGGGGGTGTGACTATTTATGTGACAATTTTTAAACTGTGTTTATTTATGGAAATTGGATTGTTTATTAGCTATGTGACTATTTATGTGACTATTTAGTTGAGGATCCTGTATAGTCTACATAAAGTAAAGGTAAGGAATTACAAAATTTACAATGATTTTGATGACAACATATTTTAATTATTTAATACTCTTTTTGTCTACAAAGTTTATGTTGTTCATGTTGTGTATGATGTAATTTCGCTAACATTTTTTATATTTTTTCTTTGTCACAGGCCAACATGGATCCATCACATATCGCAGACAGAGATGTACCTTGCGACACTTCTATTGAGCAGGTAAACCTCATTGTAATTGTACAAATTAGGTAGAAGCAAACTATTACATTATTATGTTCTTTTTTTTAGTGATTTATACTAATTTTGTAATTGTTAATGATATTCTTGACACAGACAGATGTTCAGGGAAAGGGAAGGGGAGTTGCAGTACTTGAGCACCTTTCTATGGATGTGGAATCATTAGGGTTAAGCAATGATGACCTTGAAGATCCCACAGAGCTTGTGAAATTCTTTAAAATGCCTCTTATAAAAATTAGAAAAGAGATTGTTGCTTTGGCAGCCATGCATCCTACCACTAATGAGATATGACAGAGGGTGGAATTATTGTATAAGACAGTAGAAAACTTGCAAGTAAGCAGTAATGAAAGCTTTAATTATAACAAAAGTTCAATAATGGTTTATATTTTATTCTCTTTTTATGTCATTAACTAAAATATGTACGTATTGTTTTTACAACAATTTATCCGCCCTCATGAAAGTCATTCCTATGATCAAGGTGTTGCAAGATCAGGTGATGACGATTTTCTTGTATTATCACTTGCTTGGCTTATCACTCTGAGTACCCAAAACACATCATACTTGATACTGTCAATTTTCAAAATAAAGGTTCATCCTTGTTTACAATTCTTGCACTTTTCATATATTTAATGTTTGATATATTTAATGTATTATTCTTTAGGTGTTGTCAATGTTTCTGTGCAAATGTCGACGCTGCCTCATCAGAGGTCACCCTCACCTGTATTGCCGACTGCAATGTCGGCAACACGTAGCATGCAGACATCCTCTAGTGCACGTCATATTGGTCCGGCCACTGTTGGTAGATCCCTCTTTTTCTCTATATCCTGTCATGTGTTTATTTCCCTTCAAGCGTTCTTTCTTGAATTCTAATGCCATTTCATAGTGGATTCATTTTTTGTAGGAGGAGATGCACATGAGGATGTGCCACAGGTGACTACTGTTGATAACATAGCATCATTTCCTATATCTTCTCGTATTGCTAGTATGGGAACATTGTAGGCCACATTCATGGTGAGCAACGAAGAAATGCTTCCCTTAAAGATACAAAAGGTTCCAGGTACTTTAAAATTATTATTATATATACTCTAATTGTAATTTACTTTATGATCACTCGTTTTGGACTAATATTGATCCCATGAATTTTTTGCAGGCAATGATATTTTCTATAAACATCTTAGTGACATTGCATTGCAGATATTTGGGCCCACCATACGTAAAAGGTGGTACATCATATGTGAACTAACCCTTATCCACTTTTGATTTCATATCATTGCTAGAATACTTTTCCTTTCATCCATTTCTTGAAGTGTAATAAATGTAGCTTCAGTTCATTTTTGAATCTAACAGGTTTTTTTTTGCTTTAAAAGGTGGAATGACCAAGAAAAAAAGTTAAAGATGAATTGACAAACAAAATGGTTGAGTGGTTTGGAAATGACACCTTTGACAAAACCAAGCTCCTTGAAAAAGCTGGCACATATCTAAAATATGTGAGGGACCAATACAGGACCCATTTGGAGAGGAACCTAAAGTACGAGCATCCCCCCATGATTCCAGAGAGGGAATGGAAGGACTTGATTTTGGATGCCAAGGAGAGAATTGAAAGGAAAAAAGGAAATACACTAGTAGACGCCAAAAGAAGGTACGGGATACTATTAAGAATGTAATTATGTACTAATTAATTACTCTTTATATTTATATAATCTAACATATTTCAAACTTTTTATAGACTGAGTGACACATCAAAGGCAACCAAGGCAAGGCAAGAAAAGCACGGGCAACAAAAACTCGGCTCTGGTGGTTACATGAAACTTGTTGCATGAATTGTAAGTATCTCATGTAAACTCCCATATTGTCTCAAAATATTAATAAATTGCAAATGTTTTTTTTAATCAAACAATGCAAGCAAAATTCACGGTACCAAGCAAAAATGCAGGGCTCTGAACTCAATAGAGCGCCCACAGAAGATGACAAGAGAATTGCCTACCAACAAGGCTATTCAGCCATGGCTGATCGGCTACGAGAATTGAGTGGGCATACACAAAATTCGAGTGCATCCGTCACATAGGTTAATATGGTAAATGGAAGTTGTTTCAAATTGAATACTTTACCAATAATCTAATTGATGTTGAGTTCCAACATAAAGTGACTATATTTGTTTTAAATAAGCAAGCAATGATAACAATGTGCATGTCATTGGAATGCAGCCTGCTAATTGTGAAACACCACCTGCACATGAAGGTCCGGATGTACATCCCAGTAGTGGAGGTATTCATTTGCTATTCAAATTTATTTATTTAGCTATTAATACAATTAAACTTCTTAATTTGTAATTAGAGTAGTAATTAAAGTAACCTTTCTTGTTAATATTTTAGAGCATGTAGTCGGTGGTGAGCAAGTGGAGCATGATCTGGGTACACAACCTCAAGAACGTGATGTTCCCCACTCAGGTGAAGAGGACCGTGGTGTTCAGCATGTTGAGGTTGAGGCTACACAAAATGATGTGGCCCCATCAGGTAAAGAGCACAACAATTATGTTCTCTAAATTAATGAAATACTTGTAACAATAATAAATTATTTTTTTTGAATTTAACCTATTTCTTTGTTATTGCAAACCACCCCCCTTCACTTCAGTGTCCTCGTCCTCAGTATAGGACTAGGAATACATTGAGATCACAAGCAATTGGCGGAACATCTACAGAGGGGGGAAATGATGAAGACGCCGATGTTCCACTTAGTCTTTTCATAGCTTCAAAGAAAAAACAAAGAAAAAAATGATTGTAATCTAACTTATTTGATAATGACTTATTTTTATGTGTTAGTGAATGTAATTATGTGCTAATTAATGGTTATGGATGATATGTGTTAATTAATATTGATAAATGTTGCGTGTTAATTAATGTTAATCAATGTTATGTGTTAATGAACATTATGTGATATTAAGGAATGAATGCTATATTTTATTAATGGTAGAAAGAATTATTGAATGAATGTTATAAGATGTTAACGGGGAATTCAGAGTGATGTTAGCGGGGGGGAGGGGCCAAATGAGCTTCCACCTTCACGTGGTTGGCCCTGTTAAGTAGAGAATATTAAACTATTCTTGAAACCAAGCAAAGCTCAACAAGGTAACACACTTTTCAATATTTCATTATGTTGCATAGTTAATCTTATTGAATAATTTATATTGAATCTTAATTGCAGGGTCCAACAGAGCCAACACGAACAACAACACCACGAGTTGCTGGGTATAATGAAGTCCCATATTGTCTTGTCTTTACACGAACAATGTGAGTTGCTTCTAGTGTTGATATCCAAGGTGGGACTGCAAAAGTTATGAATATGCCTCATCCTTGTAAGTTTTTTTATTACAACTCCTAATTCTTGAGACTAAACTTTTTGTTCTTGATGTTTTTCACTAGTTGTCATAACCTCTGACTTTGATGCTTGTGTCTTAATAGAACTATATGTTTCTTGTATGCATACTTGGTCAAGGACTGCATTATGATGCTATAGAGCTACAAACTAAGATTATTTATTATATTGAGTTGCACATTTGACATGAGTTGCCCTGTGACTGCTATGCACATTTATGTATATACACTATTTCTAGTCTGTATGTTGATATTAATTTTGAGAAAATATTACAAAACTCAGAGTTTCTCCATAAGACTAGAAAAAAGCTCAGATAAATTTCTGCAGCGTTTTCTTACAATTACTTGCGATCATTTTTTTAGGAGTCCTGGTATCCATTTATAATAGTATGGATGCATACAAGCTTTGGACCCTTCAAAAGAAAGTTTGTTACAAACAACCGGTCGTTTTCAAGAAGCAGTTATAAGTCCTTTTCAGCATCTGCGGCTTCCTCTGCTTGTTGTTCTGTTGCAACCTCCTGTAACTGCTCCCAAGCATCTTCTTTCTGTCCCATATACTTATCTTTCCACTCTTGATACACATAATCACTAGGCCAAGTAAAACTAGCAATCTTTGTTTTCATATCTTCTAGCCGCTTCCAAGTGACTCGTACATGCCCAATCTCTGTTTCTATGAAGCCATAATGAGATTTCACTTTTTCAATTTCCTCAATTGTTTGGACAAATAAGGATGTGTCATCAGTACTAATAATTTGATTGATCCTTAGGGACAAATTGTGGTCCACCTCCTTTAACCAAGTCTTCTCTTCCTTTAGCTGGACAGGACCAATGAAACCTCCTGGAAACATTTCAAATTTATGATTTGAATATTCTTTCCTATAAAGTTGGGCTTTTCTTTTTATACCTGCTCCTTCCACTGAAAGAATATTCATCTCTTTTATAAACTCACATGTGGACCTTAGATTGTCATTCTCTTCTGCATCTCCATGGGAAGAACACATGAGCTCTAACTCTTTACCTCTAGGCACCCACTTATTCAGGATTGGTTCCAAAGTGGCTTCTTCTTCTCTCAATTTGATCAAAATCTCAAGAATCCTCTTCATATTTATGTATACATTGGAGGTTTTGACTGAGTCAACAAACTTCAAGATGGTGGCTTTCACCTTCTCCTCATATTTGTTTGCATACAATGTCTGAGCTTGTTTCAATTTTTCCAACTCATGTTGGACATTTTCAGGTAATTGGGAACTAGAAGGCATAGGAGAAGGGGGATATTCAATGATGGGACTAGTAGGAGGGGGTCTTGCTGGAGAGGAGGCTATCATGAGTGTAGAAGATTCACTGGGATGATATTGACCTGCCAGTTGACTCTAGAGTCTAGCAATTATGTTGTCTTTGTTGGCTATTCTTTCTTTAGCATCATCGTAAGCTTTTAAAATAGTCTCCAACTTCAATTGCAGATTAGCCTTTTCTTGTGCCTCTTTCTCTGCCACCGCAACACTAAATTTTGCAGTCTCTAGGACTGTGCTTGCAACTTCCACTACCCCTATGTCTTGGACTCTTTTAACTATCATGCCTCCTAAGAGGCTAGAATCTGATGCATCCTTCCTTCTTTTGTTTTCATCCTTCTTTAAAGACCACATGACAAGAGCAGCATTATCTTTGTTGAATGTCACTCCTTCCATAGGCTTTGTTTCTTTCCTCACTGCATCAAGCATTAAGGCATCAGCTATATCCCATTCAGGGAGAATCAACACACCAGCCTTTGCTACCATTTCTCTTCCTTTCTCAGGGGTGATTGCTTTGAACTCCTCCATCATTTCTTGCTTAACCTCTTCTTCTACCTAAGTTGTAATTTTAAGAGGTTGTTCACTTTTCCTCTGTTCACATATAGTCTTGAATTGATCAATATTTTGCTTCCATAGAAACTGTATAAAAGCTCCTAATGTGACAAAATTACTGTTAGCTAGGAATTCTTCACTAGCTTGCTTAGCAGTAAGGTCCATTTCTTGGCCCTTTAACTCACCATCAGTCAAATCCATTTCAGCATTAGGTGGCTCTTTGGGCATCCCCTCTTGGGTTTCCTCATAGGTATAGGCAATCTCACCGAGACTCCCTAACTACAATAATTGTTCAGCCACAGCTTGTTCATCTCCAATATGGATAGGAGACTAGGATGGAGAATATTGAGGCTCATCAGTTTAAATTTCCTTTCCCACTCTCTGTTTCTTAGGGGAATCCTGGATGTCAATGACATCTTAAATTTTCCTCTTCCCTTTTGAAGTGGAAGGCTCACCTGTCACTGGCATTATCAGAATGTACTTTGACCTTTTGTGCATTACATAGTCACCACGTGGGATATCTCTAACAAAGGTAGGCTTAGCCAATACCATCTTAGCCTTATCAGGCTCATTTTGCATTATGGCCTCCCTCTTTTCTTTTAAGGTCTGCATGAGATCTTCAAAATAAAGAATCAGGAATTTTATTTTCTCCTCAAATGGATTGAAGCTAGAAAGGGGGTCATAGCCAGTGTCAAATTGATGGATAAAATCAAGGGCTTTCTTATATGACACCCACTTCTCCTTCCTCAGTTCTTGCTCATCTAAGCTAAATTCATTTCTAATCAAATCTTCTAGGAACTGAAATTGATGTGGCCTACCTCTACACACTACTCTTTTTCTGAACATGCCATTGAAAAAATCCTCGGGGTCTACACATCTTGACACTACAGTAGACAGCCTATATGGCTTAAAGAATTCTTCAAAAAATATGCATCCACCCTTAGTGATCACAAAATGGTGAGCCATGGTAATAGTTGGGAAAATAGTCCCTTTACCTCTATTGGTTAGCTCTACTTCTTGTACTCCCCCAATTTGTCTCAGGACTTCTGCAATCCCTATCTTCAATGGGACCTGATAGGGTAGTAAAAAGGGGGTGCCTCTAAATCCAAACACTCTAAAAACAGTAGACACAAGGTACAAATATATGTCTCCCCAATTGTGAACAATCTTGATATCCTCTGCAAACTCCTTTGGTCTGAGAAACTCCAAAAGAGCCTTAGGAATTCTAGGGTTTTCTCTGCATAGAAGAATCCTAATTTTAGATGCAAAGCATCTATCAAACTTTAAATAACTTGCATCTTCTCTATCCCAAGATAGAACAGTACTCCACAATTGCACTGGCATCTCTTCTTTATCCTTGACCTTAATCAGGTCCATCTCCTTTCCAAAATAATCAGCCCCTTTGAACAGAAACATATGCATTAACATGGAGTACCATCGAAATGGCCTATCCACCTTACCATTTTTTATTCCTACTAGCCCTTTATGAATTGCATCAGCAAGGTATGAGGCAAAATCAAATGTTATTTCTAGGGAGGGGTTTAGAATTTGTGCAATCATTAACATATAATGGGTTGGCATATTCTTTTCAGCATCCTCTCCAAAAATCTGGCATAATGCCCAATACATACCCTTAGCTCTCAGAGTGAATAGGTTGAGAGAGAATGGTTCCATTGTGTTAAGGCCTACAACTATTAACCCCCCTATCTTTATAAAGAATTCTTTCAATGGGCCACTTCTAAGATGATCCCTTTGTGTGTTGTAAACCTGGGCTAACGACTCAAAGTCAATAGGTTCTAACAAATTGGAGGACTCACTGAGTTTAAACACTTTCCTGAATTCATCTTCATTTATCTCAATCAAGACTGATCCCTTTATGTTCCTGATGCATCTTGCCACAGAGTCATAATTCTGTGCAATCAGGGCTAACAGATCTACATCCATAAGAACACCTGGGACCACAAGCTTTCCTACATCCTACTCCCATATGCCATTCAAAGGAGCTAGGGAATTCCTCTACCCAAAACCGACTTTGAAGAGTCCTAAGCCTGACAATCCTATTTCAGGGTCCCTCAACCAATTACCCTTATCATAAAGGCCATCTCCAATTTTTAGATGAGGGTTCTTAGGTACTAGCTCTTTGGCCTTAGCCCCGGCATTGGTGGACATGGTTAATTGCTCTAAAAATCATCACAAATATTTCGGTCCTGGTAATTCACTTTCCCTGTAAATTCTCTTCTAGGTGTCATTCTGGTCAAACAATTATACCACTAGAAGCTAGCACAGACCTCTAATGAAGTAATTCACACAGCAGTATTTGAGAACAAACCAAGAGTTATCAAGAAAAGCACAAGAAACCTGATTATTCACCTGAAGAAAATCGCTCTACAACAATTCGCTCTACAACAATTCGCTCTGCAACAAACTTCGATGAAACAATACTTAGCAATCAAGTTGATGCGAACTGAAAAGGGCAAGTTGGTAAGTTTTTAGAAATTAACTCTGCATGCTTCGGCTTTCTTTTCAAAATTAAATTCGCCAAGTCGAATTCAAAACTGGCTCCAACGGGTCATAATTTCTCTAAGTCTTTCCTCTGTTTCGCTCTTTCGCTACTTCGCAAAACATAAAACCCGTGCTCTTTTCTTTCATGAAACAATGCTGGTTGTTGGATCTCGAGAACTTACATCGCCTTTATCTTCGTTTAATCTCTTTGCTATAGTGTCGGGCCCTACCTCCTTTTCACCACTTCGCGGAGTTTAACAATCATGCACTTTTCCTTCGCGAGGCCACGCCAAGCGTTAGATCAAACTCAAATCACCCGACCTTTAACTCCAACCAGGACCGTCAATCCTTTTAACTAATCGCACCTCATCTTGATGGCTAACAGTTTTCACCATTTCGCTGAGGTTAAGCTGTGGGCATCTTCGGGTTATGAAACAATGAGAAGCATTGGATCAATCTTGCCTTTTAAGTGGGCCCTTTTTCTGGGAATTACTTACCCCACTTGTTATCCGGTTAATAAACACCACATGGCAGTCGGCCATTAGCCCTGGAAACTCCTTTTGGTTCCACCCTTAATCCGCCACGTGTTCCCTTTTACTATTCCCACATAACTGCCGGTTACACCTAGGCAGGCCCTCAACCACTTTTTTAAACCACATGTCACGTCACTCCTCCATGTGATTTCCACCTGTCTTTCATGACTTCACAAACATTATTCTTCGTTTGGCTTGCAGCCACGAAACAACGAGAACCGTTAGATCAAAATATACCTGATCTGCTTTTAACTTCATACCATGTCTGTCCCTTGGGCCCATTGGCCTTTTCGCTACTTCGCAATGACTAACTTGCTAGCATCTTATCTTCGCGAATTCACGCGAGCCATTAGATCTCAAGAACTTTCTCGTTGTTTACTCTTTTTATGACAACCTTGCCTGGACCCACTGCATACCGCCAACTCAGTGCCTTGTCACCGCCATGTCATTGCCAACTGGGGTTACCACATTTACTACCACTCTTAGTGGGACCCTCTACCTTTTCGCTATTTCGCTGAAGGTATAGCTCGTGCATCTCCCGGCCACGAAACAACGAGAAGCCATTGAGCTTTTTCCAAGCTCTACAAAAAGCAGCAGCTGTTATGCCACGTCACTCCTCCGTGTGATTTCCACCTGTCTTTCACGACTTTGCAAACATTATTCTTCATTTGGCTTGCAGCCACGAAACCACGAGAACCATTAGATCAAAATAGACCTGATCTGATTTTAACTTCATGCCATGCATGTCCCTTGGGCCCATCGGCCTTTTCGCTACTTCACAATGACTAACTTGCTAGCATCTTATCTTCGTGAATTCACGCAAGCCGTTAGATCTCAAGAACTTGCTCGTTGTTTACTCTTTTTATGACAACCTTGCCCGGATCCACTGCATACCGCCAACTCAGTGTCTTGTGACCGCCATGTCATCGCCAACTGGGGTTACCACATTTACTACCACTCTTAGCGGGACCCTCCACCTTTTCGCTATTTCGCTGAACGTATAGCTCATGCATCTCCCGGCCACGAAACAACGAGAAGCCATTGATCTTTTTCCAACCCGATCATTCTTTAACCAAAGAAGACCGCTTATCTCTGGGACCCACCAAACCCTTTTGCCACTTCGCGAAGGTTAAAACACGTTTAGCTTGATCTCACGAAACCACGCTATCCATCCAATCAAATGAAACTTGATCGGTGTTTAGCTTTGGTCCAAACCTATATGCCGAGTCCACCTTCGCCTTTCACTACTTCGCAGAAACTAAGTTTCGAGCACTTTTTGGTCGCGAATCAACGCGGGCTGTCAGATCAACAGAAAATCGCATGATACTTATAAGGCCCAATGAACATTAGAAAAGGCAGATTAAAAGCGAACAAGAGTAAAATATTTAAAGGGACCGCCTAGGTAAATGACAAGGGGAGAACACTTTTATGATAAATGGACCCATCACTTAAGTGAATAGTATAGTAACGCCAAATTAGAAACCAAAAGGGCTTTTCTCAGGTATTATTTTTTTTTATATCGATGATAATTATTACTTTTTTTTATAAAAATGGTCATCGTCGGAATTACGACGAATACCAAGCTTTCAACCGACGACTTCTTTGACCGTCGGCAGAGTCCATTGGATTGTCGAATTTCCAACGGGCATGGCATGGTTGACCAATCCAAAGTCGAGTTTTCGATGGTGAATTTTGTCGACACTCCAACGAAAATTCATCAAAAATCCAACAAACAGTCATCGGAAATCAGCTCTGAATGTACTAGTGTTTGATTAATCATGCAACTATGCAATGATTTGGGTTTTTGAATTAACAAGAGGTGACCGCTCAATACTGTGGCTTACGAGGTCGATAGATTGGTCCCACCCTTTTTAATGTGTCCTTTGACCTCCAACATGCAGAAGCTTATTGGTCCACTTAAGAAGAGTTAGACATTAGTGGGGCCCATGTGCCATGTGTGCGAGCCCATTGTCTAATTAACTATATTAAATTCTTTATTATATACTTAATTAACTATAATTAGTTTCATGATCGTTGGATGATTGTAGATCAATAACATAAGCTCTATTTTGGGCCAAAGTTTTGAAGGACACAACTTTCTACAAGAAGTCTGCAAAATAGAGACATGTGTGAGCATTGTCCAATTAACTATACTAAATTGTATACTTAACTATAAGTCTATACTTAATCAATTATAATTAATATTATTTTGTCATTACCTCCCCGTGACAAGATTGGGTAATTTGCACGCCTACTACCTTCCTTGGATGTGGTAGTCATTTCCAAGGCTCCCTCTTCAAAATTGAACCCTAATGACCATTGGATGATAGCAGATCGACGACATTAGCTATATTTTGGGCCGAAGTTCTCAAGGACACAAGATTCTACTAAAACTCTTTGGAATAGAGACACGTGTGAGCACTGTCAGAAATGAAATCTTGTAAGAAAAGGTAGAAAGATAAAGAAATAAATTTTAAACACGAATTTGCCCTTTGAGGAAGCTCTTGAAATTAAGGGAGGTTTCACTTTGGAGTAACCAGTTAACTAGGGAGATTCAAAATCCAGATTTGGGGATGCAACAGAGTTTGTCTGCACCAGTCTGTTTATTCATCACTTCAATTTCAAATTCTAGGTAAGCTCTTGAGAGTAATACAGAACTCCTACATCCCACATTTTTAATTTTTTCAATCTTGTAGTTTAGATTGTGGAATAAGGGGACCAAGCATTGAAGGTTTACATTTTCAAGCTTGGCTACCACCATTACCATACCAAGCTACTGGTGGTGGGGAAAGTCAAACAGATACAAAAAATAGACTATGCCCAACTAGTTAAAACCCCAGGTTTCACTGATGAATACCATGATATTTATGATCTTGTAATCCATGGTACGAGAACCACAGAACTTAGATTTTCATGTGAGAACAAGGCCACACTCGTAGGGGCCAGGGCACAAAATATTGTGTATAATAAAATTATAAGACAAAACATAAATTAAACTGCAACATGGGATGTTGGATTGGGATGCATGAGGTTGCCTAAGGTTTTCCCTTGCCCATAAATTGTCATGGTCTATGCCCAAAATTATGATGAAAATAGAAAATCAATTGTTATTAAAAATATCCGAAAAGAAATTTTATCCATTACCGAGGAATAATTTAAAACTTTGTTGGACTTAGCGTTTGGAGCAAAAGATTTTGGAAATTCAAACGTCCACATTGACCTAGAAAAGATTGCTTGTGATTATGAAGCAATCAATGAAGAGGGGAAAAATAATTATCTCAAAGCTATAACAATGGATAGTATCCAATTGGATCAAATTCATAAGACTCCTTATAAAGGAGATATTTTTGTGTCATGGGTTTAGGATACTATTGCTATGCTAACATTTTACCTTAGACTGGAAAATAATAGGGAAGTGGGTGCAAGCCTCCTTGAAACAGTATTTAATATCCATTGTGTTAATCAACCTATTAGATATATTTTTTTTTATCATGTTGTTCAATCCATGCACAAACAATTTGTAATGATTAAAAAGAGGTTCCTCTAAAACAGTTAGGTTTGCAACCTACTTGTGTCATCTTCTTCTAGTGAAATATTGTGGAACCTTCAAGACCAACAAGCTTTAGATTCATGTGTATAAGGATGGTGAGGTGACAACAATGTGTCCAATATATGAATGGACCACTAAGATAAGGATTCCTAATAAGAGAAGGAACTAAAACCATTTTGTAGACTTATTTTTGGCTCCAATGTATCATGGAATTACAAACATTCCAATGCCTAGATTGCCCGAGTCTTGAAGAGATTGCATTCAATTGAGACCTAAAATACAATTGGCTAACTAGTTCCTCATGGAAGAATATAATGTGCTAAGGTTTTATGGATCAGGAGTAGAACCCTACAAACTTCCAATACATGTGACAGAGAGGGTTTTTTCATTAGAATATGTACGGAGAGTACAGATCAGCTCTACTTTGTTGGTCAGCAAAAGAAGAGCATATTTCCTTCATTACCTTTTTCATTTCAATGGTTCACATTTAAGAGAAAAGCATTCAGTGTGGTACATGAAAATTTGAAAATTTATAATTTTGATGATGATAGTTACTAGTAGTATGATCCATGCAACATCATTAAAGAAATGGTTGTAGCAAATAAGAAATTTGCAATTAAAATCCAACATGAAACTAAACCCTTGTTAGAAATGTTGAAAAACAAGGATTCTTGGGATGAGGTCAAAAAAGTGATGGAGGAAATTGTTGTTGAGAAAAGTATTTCTCTAGAACAATTGTCAACACAAATTATGGCATTGCACCCATACAGAACAAAATAACAAGAGATTTGATGTTCCATCTAATAGAATAAGAATCCCAATTTATCTATCAAAAGCTTGTGTAGAGGCAAACTAGACACGAAACAAAATCAAAGATTTTTGGTTTCTGAGGAAAAATCTAGATGAACCAAAGACTATTGCAAATTTTGAAGATATCCCAGAGGATTTTGAGTTTAGAAAATTGTGGAATATAGAGAATCCCTCTAAAGCATATGATGGTAGTGATGAATTTGATGATGATAGAGATACTGATAGTGATAATGAGATAGCCTCAGGTCACACTACAACAACTACTGCAAACTGTGCAAAAACATCTATTTTGAGTGAGACCGTGAAACAAACATATACTTTAGGGGCAGCGATAATAGAAAAAATGGGTTATCAAGGTGGTGGTTTGGGGTCCAAAGGGAAAGGCCCTTGGACGCCACTGGAGGTAAAACCAAGAAAAACTACAAATCATCGAGGCATTGGAGTTGCATCAATAGGGAAAGGTAATACTTATAAACCTAAACCTCATTTTGCTAGAGCTTCAATTCTCGACACTCGGATTCAATCACAACCAGAACATGGTGGTGAATCAGGTGCTACTTCCACTGGTGGGGATGGTATGGGTACTAGTACTAGTTGTGGTCAATAAGTGCAACAACAAAAAATATCTTATAAGAGGATAACAGTATAAGATACTATACAGAATCCCAGTGATCAAGGCATTCTGAAGAAGCAAAAGGTTATGACAACAATGATGAGTACAACTCCAACTCAATCAAGTTCCACCATGAAGGTATTGTTTCCAGATTCAAAACAAACCCCTCAAATGAGTCTGATAACCACAGTTGTAAATGAGAGTGGGACAAGATTAGGAATGGGTTTTGCAGCTTTTTCTAGACCTCAGAATGAAATAGCTAGGGCTACAGGCATAGGTGGCGGTGCCTACATCACTACAAGTGCTATTTCACCATTCAAACAGTCAATTGGGTTAGCAACCCCAAATTTTAATTAAAATAATTTCGTTGATCAATTTAGAGGGAGATCAAATAAAAATAAAGTAAATATGAATCTAATGATGAAGGTTGCAGGTACTATAGTTGTAGAAGAATGACCTCTTTCCTAAGGACACAAATGAGGCTAACTTTCTGGCCTTCACCAAACCATTGATAGCCTTGAATGTAGCTTTGGATGAAACATTGATGTCAAGTTCCACTTCCAATTATGAATTGCTAACAAAGTTGCAAGTCTTTTACTATATGTTGGAACAAATTGGACTTCCATAAAATGGAGAGTGGAGCATGCTACAGAAGTTGATACAATGATTTCATAATAGGTAGTCTATAGTTTGTATAACCAAATACTTGCAGTTTTTTCTGCTTTACTTTGTTTGTAATTTCAAGCATATTGTAATTTGTCATGGCTTGAATTAACTTTTTTTTATGATTTTATGAATGTGTAATTACTATTAAAATACAAGATGGCTTGGGATTGATTCATATTTGGGCTTTATCTTTGTTGGTTAACAGATTTGTCATCTAACTCTATATTCTCATGCCCACGGAGATGACAAATGTAACCACAGTTGAACCAGTCTAACAAACTATTAACTAACTAATTATTTGCTTATTTTACAAGGTGGCAACTACCTTCTAATGATTTTCAATGAATAAGTAAACAACTAATATGCTTTTAACCAGAAAGAAAATAAGGAAAGAGCTTTTAACCAGAAAGCTTTGTAAAGGCATTCATAATACTAACTACTTTCTTAGGATTTTTCAGATTTTCAAATATAAAGCCACTATGAAACAGCATTCACAGATAATATTCCACAGTAACTGAAATTTCAAATTATCCACCACTTCAATATATATTCACCAACTGACATCCATTTCAAAGAATAGAAAAGCATTCACACACCATAATTCAAATATTATGAATATATGAAAGCCACCAGTAGTTCTTCTATATTAAAATAGCAGATAACCACATGCATAAAAAAAATTTTGTTCTTATGAGAAAAACAGCTTACCCAAAGAGATCCTCTGAAATTAACTAATCTACCTATTTATAGCTATTATCCTCCTGTCTTTTCCGTTTCCAAGAAACGGTTACTAAAGATAACAATCTTGAACATGATCATTTAAAAACAAAAATTCTATAGAGTAGCATCAATATATAAACTGCTTCACAATAGATAAGGCTATAAGTTCACCAGGCTCAAGCTCCATCATCAGGTATAGTGTTCTGCTCCGCAATTCGTCTATCAATCTCATCTGCCCGCTCTTCTTCTTTGATCAGCGTCGACAAGATATCTTTGAATTCTTCCCAATCAAAAAGTAGCTCAGAAAAAGTCAAACAAGTTCAAAAGAATATGTCCCTACACTGGGTTGACATCAGGCTGCATTATAGGACCTTTTCTAGCTTGGAGCACCATTTCGCCGAAGTTAATTGTTTGGGTTTCTTCCTGTCACTAGCTCATCTTCCAGATGTTTTTCATGGTTTCCAACTTGCCCTACAATCTTATCTAATATGGTGACGGCCCTCCTATATTCACTGAAATCGGTTCGTGCATTCCATGCAAAAGATTGTAACTGTCGGACTATATCCTCCTGCTCTTTCTCTGGCCAATTCAAATCTAGGTTATGAAATGGCAGTTCACCATCATGAGGCAAGACCATTCTGATACATGCAAAAATGACGACAATTTTCTCCTTTAGCTATCTTTAATGTTTTCTACAAAATTTACAGCATCAAATGAAGTAACGCATGTCGCCACCCTTTTTTGTATCCTGATTGCTTAGTGGCCATTAATGACAGTACTTTACAAATCTTCCCTTGATTTTTTCCCTACAAACAATGCATGGCATGGCAATCGACGAAGTCGAAGGAGGGACAACAAGAGGTCATTATTCTTAACAATCTGACAATCTCATTTAATTTCATCAGCGCCCAAGCAAAACTTATCTGTACCATCACTCGTGCTACCACCCCAAGGTACTGAAACCACTTGAAATTACCTTACCAATTGTCCTTACTTGGAACCAATGGTGTCCTTTAAATTCTTGAGAGAGTTGGACATTCACCACAACACAAGGAGTATCGAAAAGTCAAGAGATCAGGCAACTTCACAACCATCAAACTCCTTTCGAAAGCAACTATAAGTCTGAATTTCTAAAGGTGTCAATGTTATGCAGACTTCCCTAAGGTTGTCAGATGATCTGGCAATTCTAAAAGTTAAGAATCCTGTGACAGAAGTTAGGAAATTCATAAAGGTAGCGACAAGAGTGAATGAGAGAAATAGTGGAGGGAAGCAGGCTATCAAAGTTTCAAAAAATTTATAGGTAACAATCTTGCAACTTATATCGTGTTCCCTTAATGATATGAACAAACCCTAATATGGGTACAGTCATAACTATGGACTTTTCTTAGTTTTTATACATTAGTATATTTCTGAGGAAAAAAAAGAGGTGATTTTCTTCAGACTCATCAATCTTGCTAAAATCTTCCCTTGTGACACTTACTTCTTGCTTCTTAGAGCACTTTCCTGGTTCCATGATCGTGGTAAGGTAGTGCATTGGTATCTCAAATCCATGTACACTGACACATAATTCCCCATTTGCATTAAACTGGAAAAAATTATTAGGATTGTTCAAATATGTCAATGTATGTCAGCTAGCAAATTTTTCATTTACAAATGTTTGTTCTGATTGATAGAGATTATTGAGGGTCAAGCATGTCATTTTGCGTAGCTTAAAATATTCTACAATATACATAGCTCTTTCTTGGGATTTTTTCACAAGAAGGTTAATTTCCTGTAGCATGGGGAGAAGACCTACTAAGGTTAAAATTGTCTCTATATCACTTAACCTATGAAGTAGGTCAAGAGCTTTGTCTACTGTGTGGCAATATTCATACAATAATCTAATCAATGATTGATATTCTAAATAAACTCGATGCGTTGGACCATGCAAGGCGATCCATCTGGTATCGACATCCTTAAGAAGCTTGTTTCCATTAGTTATTTCATCGGTAAAATTTTGAAACTCAGTAAATTTGTTTGGGACTTCAACAAAAATATGAGTAGATCTCTCTAACTAAATCTTCAACATTTTCTACCACATGATACTTGCTCACAATTTTAAAATCTAGATTCATTATGTGGGCCATGCAATGAATGACAATCATGTAGGGTGAACAAGAAGTTTGTAGCTTTATGCAAAGACCATTCTTGCGACCTTGCATTACTAAAGCACCATCTGCTCCTACACATACCAACTTTTTTGCAATTGTCAAGTCATCCATACCTCCGTATTCAATTAAAGAATTCTTAACTAGTTGAAATAGAATTTTTGTTGTCACACTCTCCTTCAATTTAGAAACACATAGTAGATGAGGTTGGTGGACATGATTTTGTACAGTATAAACATGCATACAAACCCAAGACATATTATCTATTGTCATAACTTCATCCAAAGACAATGCAATAAAGTTTGACTCTCTTATTTTTTTCTTTATATCTTGTTTTTCAATCTCAGCAAGACAACTTGCCCATTCCCATCCACTGCTTACTGACCCACGACTATTAGGAAAGTTAAGAACACCCAAAAAGTATATTGAAGTACTAATTTTTGGGTATTCTATCATAGGATGCCCTCTGGTCAAAATATAAAAAACAACACTTAACTGAATAATTTTTCCCAATTGTGCTACTACCATTGTCTTTCCAAAAATAGCTTCAAGAGAACCTCCACATCCAGTGATCTTTGCATGTCTTTTCAAATGCGCATCATATTCTAAGGCACAATTAACATGCTGACATTTCTCCTTTGTTTTCCATCTTATCACTGATTTTTTAATTTCATCTATGATTTATTTTTTGTAAACTTTGTCGATATGATTTTCTATAGTGTCAAGCTTCAGCTGCAGCCTCTTCTCCTTTTTATATTTCCAACTACAAATCTTACACCTACATTTTATTGGAGGGTCGCCTTTCTTTGGATTCTCCACTGGTTCAATGAATGGATACTTTGACACTCAGTCAATTTGAAAATGTCTCACCATATCCCACTCCTGACCCCTTTTTTATTTGGAATTTTTTTTCCCCCTTTCGTGCATCATCATCATCTACGGCATTGTCAACCAATTTGATTATCTCATTCACGCTACCCTGGGTATCTACCAGATCTTCTTCTTCGTTGTCATCTAAGATATTGCAGTGGTCGCCTTCTTCAATATTCAATGTAAGTCATGAATGTGGTAGTTGTGATGATGTATTTTCATTTTTTTTACAACAAGATTCATTGCCCCTCTTGGCCTTCACCATATTCAAGAGTCTTACCCTTCTTCTGCTTGACATCTCCAACGAAATAAAGGATGCAAATAACTATCTACTTGTTTAAGAATCAATAATAGACTACAAGATTCATTGCCCCTAGGGCCTAGAATCTAGATGTCTGAGGTCTCCCCACTCAATAAGAATGAAATAAAAATTGCAAACAGATTGAGATGAATAATATTATAACACTTCAAAGAAATTATAACTTACCTTTCGATTCTGTATGAGTAGCACTAGTACTCGGCATTGCAGCAATGGTTTTTCATGTCTTTAACTTGGCTATTGATCCAAATTGAGAGATCGAAACGAACCATTGACCAAATTGTGTAAAAATAAATTTGATCTTTCATACAATCTTATACCAATCCATATTTGGTGAATTCAGCAGGAATTTTAAAAGGTATACAAATATTTGGCAAATCCCACTTAATTCTAGCACATCTTATGGAAATGTAGGGCGAATCAAACCTTGACAAAACATATACATTGTAATTTACTAGGCGATTATGGACTGTCTATTGGGATGGACTTATAATAGAATTGGCAAAATCAATCCTCCTGTTGGTTCCCAAAACCACAGATTGGAAAACCAAACACTTGCCTAATCCTCAGTTGATCCAATCAGCCTTGGGCAATGAACAAGGATGGTCGAAGACCAAATCCCTCTGCACTTTAGGATCCACTCAACCTAGGTGGGTGTACCTTACACTCTCAAGCACAAAAGAGGTTTGTTTTGAGTGAATTTAAACTATGGGAATTAGCAATTGCAGGGATGGCAAAAGGTTTTCCTCCAACTATGCTAACAAAAGTGTTTTTTATTGAATGCCTTTAAAACTGATAAAATAAGTGTGAATATAGTTGTGTTAAGTAAAAGATTACTGTTAGGACTTTAATCCATTATCAATAAGAGCGGTACTTATAGAAATTAGAAGATTTGTTTCTTTGATAAGGACCTATGAATACAAACTTATTCAGTAAAGATTAATAACAGACCAGTGCCTTTATCTAGCAATTAATGAATAACTTTGTGGACAAGAATCACTATCAACTCAAGAGACAATTATAAGACCATCACTGTGAAGGTTTCATTATGTGTTGCATGAACAATAAAACCCAATTTTACATTCACTACAACATCATGTGATGGCACATCACAGCAAATCTAAAAGATTTATCAAGAGGACATATGATTTCATCAAACACAAAATTACACACAATGATCTAAAGATAAAAACATGAAATCTTGTATATTAACTTCTGTAATAAGAATGTACACAAAAACTGCACTTACAAATACTCCAATATATTCAGTTTGCACAGAATAAACTTCTCATTCCTATTAGACCTTTCTAAAACATAACACTTGCAGCCCAGCCAACAATAGAATTATATATCTCTTCTCATGATACAAAAATGACTCTCTACATATATGTGAGCCAAAGGATTTGAATGAAAGGACACACCCTTTCATCTTATTAAACTAAACTTAACTAAAACCTAACACCTAACTGCTTAACTACTAGACACAAAATATAATAAAAATGATTTATGGTCGTCCAGTATTGTATCACACTTTTATATGTGCTCCAAATACTTTTTGTCCTTGTGAGTGCTAGTGTTGAATACAGTATCCCTAACAGCGATCTCCATGGTAACCAATCTCTCCATCTTCTCACCGGTCTCCTTCATATCCAAAACATCTGCCCGGGCAACATTAAGGGATGTGTTAAGTACATTCTGGCATTCTGCAATCCAAATCCCTTTGTCCTTTAACTACTCTACATCATCCACAATATCTAGTACACCATACCTAACAATATCTTTGCAGTCGGTAAATTTATGCTTGATGTCTACACCAAATGCCTTATGCTTGTTCAACCTTTTATGAATCTTCTCAACCATTTTCTCATTGGCACTCTTCTCTTTCAACAATGCCTTTAGCCTGTTCAAATTTCTTTCATGAGAATCCATATTATCCAGGGTCTTCTGACAGTTTGTCCAGAATTCTTTGAGAACTTCCAACAAATGTACAAACTTGTTTGTCAACAAAACACAAGCAGCATCTACTCTGGCAGTCCTGATTTGCCTCTTTAACTTGATGTTTTCCTTCATTTGGTCTTCATATTTCTTCTTCCATTGAACACCAATATTAGCTATTTGTGGTACTTCATGCCCACGACTTCTCAACAGGTCTTCATATAAATTTTTATATTTTTGAACCTCTTTTACCACCCACTGCATTTGGGCCTTATTCAATTTTGCAATGTCAATCCCCAAATCTGTAGTGATAATTGGATTAACCTCTCCCACTTTCAGCTTCATCATGTGCCCAAACGCCTTATCTACATCTATGATCTTGGGTCTTTTATTTGGAGGGTATAGGGCCCAAAGCAACATTTCCTCTTCATTTGGATCATACCTTGATCCAATAAAGATATCATCAACACCCTGTATGTCTAACTTTACATCCTTTCTGTCAGAATGCAACAAGCTGTCAAAAATAAAAAGAAGCACTTAAGTCCCATCGTGGGAACAAAATGATGCCTACCTCACTGAGAAGTTGTCTCCCTCTCTATGGTGTGATTGTAGCCACTTCTGCATCAATGACTTCTTTTAATTTTTTAAGCATCTATGCTTCATTTTTTGGGGTAACATTTGGGATGTTCTCCCTCAATTTTTTCCCTTTGTAATGGTACAAAAATGACTTAAACTCTTTAGTACAAAAATGACTTAAACTCTTTAGACTGTACAAAAACCTCATCTGCAACAAAAGTTGCATTCTCTTCAAGTCTTACATCTGCACTGGCATTTATTCTCACCATGATTTTCTCCTGGCTTTCTGCCACTTCTTCTAATTCAAGTACACGGAGGGTTGATACAGCTGCATTCTCATCAGACCCACTCTCAGAATCTCCTTCTTCTCTTAGTTCCTGAAGCCTCTGCTTCCACTCTTCTAATTTTTGGTTTAATTCCTCTAAGAGTGCAGCAGCCTCATCTCGTTCCTTATTTCTAAATAAATCTTCAGCTTCCATGGGTATATGCAAATACTCTCCCAAATTCTATCTCTTCCTTCAGTGGTGGATATACCCCTCTGGATCACAATATTTTTGAGCCTGGTGTCCATACAAATTGTACTCCTCTACCAGCTTTTTTTCTATCATCTCATAAGCCTTGGTAGATAAAATGGTGAAGTCTCCAAAATGCAAAGTGTCAGGCATAAATACATGCTTGTGTGCACCACCCAAATGCTTTGCATTTGACATACTAAGTTGCCTAACAATCTCTAAATAAGCAATCTTGTTAGGAACTAATGTAGGCAACATATATGGAACACCCTCAAAACCATAAACCCTAAAAAAGGTGAAATTCTGACACACAAACTATTCACCCCATTTTTTATTGACCCTGGTATCCCCAAAAGCATGGGGTCTCAAGAATCTCTTAATCTCTAGTGAGATAGACCCATCACAATCCACTCCAAACAATTTGTACAAAGTTTTAACAAAATACTCTTTAAACAACACATAGTGTGATTTGTCAAATCTCGCGTCCCACAGGGATACCCATAATTGAATCGGTTGGTCCTGTCCATCTTTGTTTATGGAATTTACCCTTAATTCCTCTGGCCACAGACCTTGCATCTGCCCATGAAACAAAACCAAGTGCATTAGTAATGAATAAAATTTAAAAGTAGGGTTAGGCTCTATTTGTAAACTCAAGAACCCTTCATGCAGCTTCTCTACCAAGTAAGTTGCATAATCAAATGGCCTTGGCTCATGCATTTGAATGTCTGCAGCCAACACCAATGGGGCTATCCTTGTAACATCAAGAACTTCTTCCCCATTGACCTGGCCGCATGCCCAGTATGTGTACTACAAGTATTGTCTGAACAAAGTAATTTGAAAAGGAGGACCATCCTGCTATATGAGTTGTCCTTTCTCCTTCTTCTGAATCGCTAATTCCACACTATGTGAGCGGTGTCCATTTAGGTATATTCCCTTCCAAGTGTGTAAAAGATAGGGGCATGTAAGGCTCATAAGACATACCAAAACCTCCCGAATAGACCCGGAAGATATCCGGATGAATGGTTCCCCATTGGGAAAATGAATACACCTTTTTTCTTTGTTGTATTTTCTAGTAAGCAATTCCAATAATCTGAGATTCAGGAAAACATTTGGGACCACCAGTATGCCCAAATTTGTCGTCCAAGGGCTCGATAGTGGCATCTCCTTGTTCCGCCTAAGGTAATGATATAGAAATTATTTGTGGCCCCTTATGTTTGTCCAGATATCTCCAACCCCTTTTTACTTGTCCTCCAATTGATCCTTGGGCGGCAAATAGGTTTTAGACCACCTTGACTTAGCACCAGATGACTCCATTTGGTCAATCATGTCCTGGTTCAGTTTTCGCTTTTGCACACCCTCTACAAACTTCGTCTTTTTTTTATTTAGCAGACTGTGTGTCTGAAATCTCTGTCTTTCATTTTCCCTTGTGAACCAGAAGCCTCCATGATTAAATGCTTGAACTTTCAAATTACCTGCACTTCTTGTCTACAACTTCAATGTTGATGGTTGAAAACACTGTGAATATTCTGGCACGAAAACTCTTTCTTTATGTTGGATATGCAATAGGTAGAGTCTGCAACAATCATAAACTCATCAGATTTTCTTCGTGCGGATCCAATCCACCCTATCGCGAGCATTAAATAATGGTTTTCGTATCAGATATTCCAATGGCTAATCAGCAAAACCCTACCTGATAATTAAATTACTTGGTGCCACCTGCATTTTGCGTTCCTTCAATTACCTTTTTGTCTTTCTGATCGGTATAGGTCACTTCGATCAGTCCATCGAATCTCGCCCCGATCGTTTCGCTTTCTTCCTCGAGGCTTGGCTTATCCCGATGGATCCATCTTTCCTTTCTATTAGTCAGCTTTGCTTTATGTTAGATCGGGGTATGTTTCTCCGATGAAACCTCCTTCTGTTTATCCCTCAAGTCGCTCCATCGGGCTTTAGAATGAATCACTTAATACTTTATTCGATGGTCCCGTGACATCTAACTTTCCTTTTGATCAGCGTAACTTTCCTCGATTGCTTCATCGGGCGTCGACATAGCATATTTTCCTTGCTTCTGATGGTTATAACTCTCTCGATGGATCCACCCTTTGTGGCATTCTGCCCATCGGGCCTCGGCACAACTTTGAAAATGCTTCCCGATAATGTATGTTATCCCGATGAGTCTTATTGCACCTTACTCTCCCTATCGGGTTGCTTTTGTCTATTGACGTATGTTTTCCCGATGTAATCACTTCATTTGTGACGAGCTCATCTTCCTCGTCGAGTATCGGGATAACTCAAAACACATCTCCCCGATGTTGTATGTTATCCCGATGAGTCTTGCTCCCCTTCTTGCTTGGTACCGCTTTATCGGAGAAAGTCTCTCCAATAGAGTCGCCTTCTCCACAGTGCATCGGGTATTGGGGTAACATAAATTAGGACCTCCCGATAACCCGATGTTATCGCTATGAAAACATTGCCCCATCGGTTGTCAACAAGAGCTCCACCGATAACCCCATCTGGTATTAGGATAACATTTTTTCCTCGTTGTCGATAGTGTATGTTACTCCGATGACTTCGACTTCTTATTATATCATCTTCATAACTCTCCCCAATGGATTACCACTAAGCCGCACTTCTTCACACCACTCACACATTTTAGGAAACATCGTCGGCATGAGTTACTCCGATCAACACAATTCGTTCTCCTTGGGTGATCTCATCGGGATGACTTATGCTGATAAGCAAAATTTTGCATTTTTTGCAAAAGAAACCCTTCTCCATGGATGCAACTTTTAATAACCATACTGAAAGGTTTCTCCCACACTATTGACATCTTTGAACATGTTCATAACCCTGCTCTATGTTGATCTTCCAAAAGTGCTTCTGCAATGAAACTAATTGTGAAGATGAGGATTGTCAGAATGTCATCATACTTAACATTCCCCTTGAATATGCCCAAGTGATGTCTTTTCATGAAGACACTGCAACATATCACCTGCACACACAATCCATCAATAAATGCTCTTATGATAAAACTATATGAAAAAAGCATCCATATATAGTACAAAATTATTTTGTAAAAATATGTACTAACACCTCCCACAACATTGAACGATTAATGGTATTGGCGAATATTGCAAAGAATTAGGACATGCTTCCGAAAATATCGGGCGAATCGGGTCCTCATGCAAATTGAACTATTGATGGCTACTAGCGAATATGGTGGTGAGTTAAGGCACACTTCTAAAATTGCAAGTGAAAATATTAAATAGACCGTTGTGAAAACGTACTCTATTGGCAAGGAATTTAAATAGTTACAAATAATTAATAAAAATGAAGGTGAATTGAAATGCATTTGACCAAAAATTGATAAAGTTGGGGCGATTCGGCCACCCCGTTCGGTCCAACTTATTCTACAATTTTGAAATGACCAATACAAAATATTCACTAATTGGCATATATTCACCACTAATGTTTTCGCTACTTCTTTCTTAAATTCTTATGATTTCTCCCTTGCTCTTCTTCCTACATCCTACTATACTTATACTAGCGATCCCACTATGCCATGAGGTTTACATCGTCTATAGGAAATGCAAGATAAAACTAGATTCTCTCCCCTTTTTTTCTCATTGAGAGGTAAATGTTTATTTTCACCATAATCATTTTTCTCTCAATATTCTATATCATCCCTTTTTCTCATTCATTTGTAGCTCATCACTTTAATATGTAAGATGAAGAGTAGTATCCTAAAATACATGTTCACCCATTTAATCCTACCACTTTATATCTTGTTTATGATGATTGGTTTCTTGCTAAACTCTTCTCCACACAAAAATTGATCACTGTTTGATAAACGGGTTCTATTGATTGAGCTTGAACACACATCCATCCAACATTTTTTCATCAATATTAGCTTGAAGGTTAATTTTACAAATTTTATTCAATCCATGCAAGGCCCTAGTGAACACATTAATGATTATGTTATGCATTTCTAGTCTATACTAGCAAAGATGCATTGTTTCTTACCAAAAAATGAAATCTAACGAATCTTTATCAATAATATTCTTACCCCTATCAAAGACAAGGTCTGATTTCACTATTTTATTAATTTTTTGAACCTCTATGGTAGTCATTGAAATAATGAGACCAAGATCATCAATGCAAATATTTTCTACCATTCCAACTTTTCTAAAATTGAGCCTAGGACAATGTCAACCATATTGACAATTTATTTTCTTTTGTGCTATCTCCTTTAATTGTCAATCTAACCATAATTTTAGTCACTTCGCCAATTCTCTCCATTCTATTATGAACCAACCTATTTTCAAATTTCCTTAGTTCCTATACGCTTTCTCATAATTACTTTATTCATATGTTGCCCTCTCTACTTTCTAGTAATTCTCCCATTACACTTTCCTTTGCTTTCTCTACTATACATGTTTTGATCTATACTTCCTCATAAATATTTTCTTCACACGTCTTACTTTCTCACATTCATCATAAGCATATTATATGATTATTTTACCCCATCATATTTCTTCCACTAGTCCGATCTCAACATTCTCTTATCATTTTTTTTATTTCACTACTCTCTTCTACATGATATTCATCTTGCTCCTTAATTGTGCATACCTTTGACCACACTCTTACCCAATAGTATCTTATTTCTTTCACTAATGCACTTCTATGTCTTCTATGTTCTTTTCTACTACTCAGGTTAATGCTCATTTTATTTGTTTCATATAAGCATTCATCTCTTCCTGTTGATCTATATAGTTGCTTATTTCTTCCTTATGTTCATAATAAATGTTCACATTATATTTCCACCCAACATTTCCTATCTCATTTCTATGCTTTGTCCATGGTAACAACTCTAATTTCCCTCGATAGGGCATCACCTCAATCCATGCTTCCCCTTCTTATATTATTCCATACTATACCTTATTATATTTATTATTATTACTTATGCAAGTTCCCTACTTTTATCTTGGTTGCTATCTCTTTGCGATTTCCTTGGGAGAAAACATTCTTTTCCACTACTCAAGGGTGACTCTTCCTTGCATGTTCTCCATTCTCTCTACTTTCCTACATTATTCCATCATTATTCCTACTCACGTATAGGAAATTTTTCCTTACTCTATTTCCCTTTTTCCTTAATTTGATTGCATCTTCTCATAGCCAAACAATTGAAGGGAAGGCATGCCTTCAACTACTTTATCACTTTTATAAAAGTAAGCATGTTTCTAATTTATTTGGGTCTAGCCTAGCCCCTTTGTTTGGCAGCTCCATCACAACCAATGTTCATTATTTAGTTTATTGGATCCTAGCCTAGCCCCTTTGTTTTCTTTTTAGTGGCTCTATCACAACCATTACTTAGTTCTCTGGTCTATGTAAGGCCTAACCAAGCCCTTTGTTTTGTTCAAGTGGCTCCTTCACAACCAAACCCATGCCAAGGAGACTCATACAACGCCATTTTCATGTTTCATTATTGCCTACCTAATAACCTCATGTCCCTATTACTTTATGTGATCCTTCATAGATCCACATGCTTGTACTTTTCAACATTCTTTTAGTAAATAAATATATAGGTAGATTGGAATTTGTGATATCATTTCTACTTCTTATTAGCATAATTCCTCTTAATGAACAGTAATCGCACACCTTCCACAAGTGCATTACAAAGTCAAAGTATGTGCTAGAATGAAAGAGGAAAATGAAGAGAAAACAAAAAGAGTGTGGCTTTTTTGTATCGCTTTTGCAATACCTTGTATATTTGAATATAGTCATCTAATGTATATTTATTATAGCACACTTTGTCATATAGTTCTACAAGCTTGCTAATGTAGGGGGCAAAATGTAAAGCCAAAACTTGCAAACTCTGCACTTTTCATCTTACATTTTTGCACTCATTTAGATGTCCACTCCCACAAGCATGTTTTAGGTCTCATTTAGCTTGTTTCTTAGCCTAGACATGTCACATAATCCACATGTTATCAAATGTACATTTATGTTCTCAAACTATCCCAAAAGTTTGGAGTCCC
Organism: Cryptomeria japonica; assembly: GCF_030272615.1. Classification (NCBI taxonomy): domain Eukaryota; kingdom Viridiplantae; phylum Streptophyta; class Pinopsida; order Cupressales; family Cupressaceae; genus Cryptomeria; species Cryptomeria japonica. The sequence goes on from NC_081414.1 coordinate 418,681,963, forward strand.
ATGGGTAAAGGACACTAACACCCCCAAACACTGGTTTCCAAGTGGAAATTATAATCGTTAGTCTCGTTAACTATTGAAACATTAAACTTAATGCTTAGCATGTTTTCTCACAAATACCTAATCAATAACTTTATATAAACTCATTATTATCACTCTCATTTTGAAGGGTTCTGCACTCTTGTTCTAAAAAATAAATAATTTTCCTAATCTCATTATCAATTTTTTTTCAAAGTGTGTTTCAAAGATCTCCCTTAACCTCACACACCCTATATATCTGAAATATTTTTCGTGACCCCATTTTATTAGTCATTTAGCATCATTTAGCATCTTCTTTACATATCAAGCGACTATTTAATCTCTATATCTCTCTTCCATTGCACTTATACTTCACCATAGACTAAACATCCTCCTAGGGATTTTTGCATAGCTGCAAAGCCTTGCTCACACCACTATTACCATCACCATCACTTAGGAATCACACACTTAGATACTTCCTATATGTGGAGGTTGAATATGCCATATAGGAAATTGACTAAAGCATACTCCTAAATCCTCGGTTTTCTCCTTTCAAACTTTAGCCAATAATATGACAATATTAGAGATTAACATAAAAAAAATTGTACGTCATGGGTCTTAGGAAATTAAGGAGAACCAAATCAAGTTGCAAGCAATTAGAGACAAAGACACCAATGTCTGGCAAGGTCACCAACATTTAGGTATTAGACACCAACATGTGGAAAGATCACCAACATTTAAAGACCAAACAACATTTGAGATTTTTCAAAATTCAAGGTGACAACCCATAAAGCTTTAGAAACCACCTTCTAGTCAATTTCAGTCTCATGTAACCTCAATTAATGAATTAGGAACACAATCCAAAAAAAAAAAAATTTCTAGTCATGTTTCCAATACCCAGTTCTAATATTTAAATGTATTTATAACACATTGTAAAGTTATTCATCTATTTTATGGAATGAAATCAAATTAGTTAAATATCTTAAACACATTGAGAGAATTAAAGTCTTACACTTGTATAATAACTGGGGGATAAAGTTATTTTTGCATTTCATTCACATTTATAACTCAAGACACTAAAGGACGCTCCTTTTTAGATGATAACAATAACAATAAAAAGAAAAAATTATCATTCAAACTCTCAAGAGTTAGAAAGAAAAAAAATAGGAGGAAGGTAATGGCAATTGAACCTAAGTAGTAATAATTAGAAAATATTGAGCCAAAAATTGTGGAGGGTAACTAAAGGTCACAAACCAGAGGCTGAGTTAAAAGTAGAGGGTTGATAGGTGAAAGCAAATGAAGCTATTATTGAAACCAAGTGAATCAAGAAACACTTCACGTTTACGTTTTGAAGAACCAAATGAGTACATAAGCAATTATGCTTAGATTTCAAAGTATGCTCATGGGAAGCACACACACGTGGTATGTTATTATCACAATAAAATATTGTACTAGTAAGAAAACTGATATTATGTGGGGAAACCCCACTGGATTCTCCTCGTGTCTAACGTCAGTTTTATTTTTTCATCATGCCATGATTTGACGAATCACAGGTGTTGGTGGCTAACATAGAGTTTCAATGAAAGTTGAATGTTAATGGCGTCTCAAGGAAGGTTGAGAATAGTCATCGCCTCACAGACTGACATGAGCAGCCTTGTGTGTGCCATTTTAATCTTGTAGCTTCATTTTTTCCCCTTAAAATAAAAGAGAGTCAAATCCCCTTCCATCAAACCACATTCAAGTACAAAAATGTATAATTACATTTTCCTAGGTATCCAAAGTTCTTAGTCTAACCCTGTCTTTCCCTAAAAAGTAAAGACAAAAACAGGGGCATTGCCTATGATTCCACATTTTGCATGCATGTCTATCAAAGCATTTCCAACTATAATATCTGACACAAATCTCCTTTCTATTGTACTTTGATGTATATCCATATCCTATTCCAAACCTCCCATTTTGGGACAAGTAGGTAGGACACAAAATTTGGCTTTATACAATGCCATTTGTATTTGTTTGAAATTTTCTAAAATCTTTTTAACACATCCATTTTTTGTAAATCTTGTGATCATTGCATTTTGCGAGACATCTCTTTGAGGCATTTTGTCAAACAATTCATGTGTCTTGTTTGTGCTTCTCCATTTTGCCTACATAAGAAAATGGCAATTTTCTTTCAAATCATCAAATAGAATAGCCTTTTCGTAAACAATTTTGTTATTAATTGTAGAATTTAGCTTTTGCAAGGGGTTTTCTCATTTAGGGTTTTATAGCCCATGTTTGTCATTTGTGTAGACGGTTTTATGTAACCCTATGTCTATTGTCTGTGATGATTAGTTGATTTTCAAGAGACGTTTGCAAAGATTATAGAGGTATCAAATAAGGGTTTTACGATTTCCTAAATTAAAATATGTTTTGTTGGCAATCTAAATTTTTAGATGAAATTTTGTATCCAACTGCTTTGGACTCAAAATAATTATATATATTTTTAATTAGGCTAGATTTTTTAAGTTTAGTTTAAAATTGTTACTATTTGGTAAATATTTAATTTTGAATGATTCATTTCAGCAGTTCTGCAGGTGAGTTTGGTCAAACAAAGTCATTACAGTCGCCATATCTTTATAAAATATTTCTCAATGTTTATGTTTTTGATAAATACAGCAGCTTTAACTAGGGCACTGACCCTTCACAAAGCCAACAGGCTATCGAATTTAAACAGACCAAGCAGGGGTGCAAACCCCAAACAAACAAAGTTAGACAAGCCAAACAAACCAACCTGTCAAACCATCAACAACCCAACCCAACTTAATAGTGAGGAGAATCGACAACTTGACGAAGGGGGGTTGGGGAAGGAGGGTAGATTTTCCCTTCCGCCTGCGACAAACAACCGTCCAAGCAACACTATCATTAGGAATATTCAAAGAAAAATCAGGTGGGGGAGACCCTGCAGATCTCAATGTTTATGTTATTGTTAATTATAGAAAATATTTATTGAATATTTATTTGAATTTATAGATATAAATTTTTGAGATCATTAGATTTTCATACTATAATAATGTTATTGTAATACCCTAAAAATGGTCACATAAACCATGGGCCCCTAATCTCGACTACATCACCAAGGTCCTAACCAAAGGCAACTAAATCAATCTTGAGCACCTAATTAATTAAATCCTCAATCATCAATGTCACATGGCAAATAAATCATCTTAAAATAATTCAATGTTTATTTAATTAATTAATCATTCCAAGTAAATCATTTTAATCAATTATCCTATTTATTTAATTAAATATCCTAGCAGATTTAATTAATAAATCAATTTGCCATTAAATCGTTAAAAAGAAATTAAATTTAGAAAAAGGAATCAAATTGAGATATCTTGAAAATCTAATAAATTGAAAAATCTCAGAAAAGCAATTAAATCAATTAAATATCAAAACTGAATAAAAATATGGAATAAATCAGTTTTTCTAATTTTATCTTAATTTTAGCTCAATTTCCTTTAAAACTGAGAAAAGCAGCCAATTACATCAATTCACCTGGATTGTGCTTCCTCTTGGAGAATCTCGACCGCTCATCATTAATCGCTCTTGACTGTTGGTCTCTCTCTGGATTTTCTATAAATTCGGGCCCTCATCTCTCATTCAAAAAAAAACCTGGAGATTTATTGTTATTATGATGTTTTTGCTCTAGGTTCATTGAGAATATTGTGCTTTGAGATTATTGCATCTTATCTTTTTTGTATATTTAGTTTAATCATTCATAACTTAATCTTGCATATCTAGCTTAACCTCACATCACATCTAGCTTAATCTTGCATCCATTTAGCTTAATTTTGTGCTCATATAGATTAAATCCTTCATCTTGGTGTAGTCTAGTCACTGATATTGCTTAGACAAATCTGACAGCAAGTCTATAGTCGCACCTTTTAGAAGGCAATAGATCGATTTTTTATGGTTTTTATATTCATGATTGTATCTATCTAACCATGCATGCAATGATTTATTGAAGTGTTTGTACCTTACAACTTACAGATTACCACTTTTCACACACACATTTTTGGTGCCCAGCGTGGGGCCCAAGACTACAATTTTTGGCCTTACAAATCAGTTCTTTTCATTTTTCGAATTCTTCTCGTACGATTCCTGCAAAATATCGTATGAATTTCTGCAAGGTATGGGATAAGAATTAATTCTTTGTCGTACGGTATGTTGTTAATACTCATACAGCTATGTGAGAAACCTTGTACGACTCTTTGGTTTCTCGAATGGCTCTGTAAGGAATATCGTATGGTCTGTGGATAATACTCGTACGGCTATGTGATAATACTCGTACAATACTCTATTTTCTTGTATCAAAAACATATTGCATTTTAAGGGTTTTGTGATTGAAATTTCATGATACTAATGTTAACCCTAATATGTTTTTTCTCTGCCTGAGAGATATTTCACAGCCTAACTGGTTTTTTTGCAGAACGCTTGCCAAAGAATCTATCAATCAAACTTACACCTATCAAAGAATCCATTACTCAAAAACAATATGACTACTAACCCGTTGTTTTTGCAAGTTGCCTAAGGAGAATCAATTGAACATTGTGTATTCTTTAATTCATTTCTAGGCACTTAAATTGTGATATGGTTAATGAACAAGTCTATTTTTCGTGTTTGAGAAGAGTCTAAAAGGTAGGAGAGTATGCTCTTGTCTGCACAGATAATCAAAAATCCAGACCCTTGAAACTTTTCTAGTTTTGATATTTGTGTTCCTTTAGCGGGCCTGTCACAGTGGGAAAAAGTAATCACCCTATGAGAATGACCCAAGTGAGTATAGCTAGACCCAAGCATTCTGACTCACTATAATAAATAGGCCTTTCGGGATTAAAGTCTTGGAGGACAGGATTATTTGAGTTTTCTTTTTGAGATCTCTCATATCGGGCATTTTGTAGGGCCTCGCAATCTCAATCACACTTGCGTGACTACATCTTGTTTTGGTACCTTGTCGGGCTATAGGCTTGAATCGCGCTTGCGCGACTTCAAGGGGTAATTTCGAACGGAAATCCTTACTAAGAACTTTAAAATAGCAACTAACTGGCTCACCTCCGAAAGGGTGATAATCTTTGTTCAAGAGAGATAGTAACTCTCCCAAGATACTTACCATATCGTGTCCCCATTAACGTTTGGAGTCGGCTAATACGACGTTGAGAATCCATTGTGTGAGACTCAGCAGCCGTATTCTGATTAGCTATTGGGTGTGTACCTGAGTCTGCAAGCAAAGGTTTTCTCTCTCAACCAACTTCCTTAGAATTAGCATGTTGTGCTTGAAGTCACTTTACATCTTGCGTGTTTGTTGTGTCTTTGTCATGGAAATTGAAACTGAAACCCTCAAACTGGAAAACAATCAAAACATCAAAAACTCAGTGGTCAAAACTCTATCCTTGTCAGAAACTCATCCCTGTCTGGTCCTGTGTCATACAAGTCTTCTACTTTGTTGTCCTGCTTTGTGGTAATTATCATCTGGTTAATGGAAAATTGTCGTACGAGTCATAACCTTAGGGAGTCATCATTGCCAGTTTGTCGTATCACCTACTAGGAATCGTCGTCTGATAACTAGTATATTGTCGTACAAGTCTTTTGTTTCGTCATACTAGCCAATAAGAATTGTCGTCTAATAATTGCTAAATTGTCGTATGACTTATCATCATCTTTGACATTTTTTGTCTGATAAGCCATTTATTATCGTTCGAGTACAGACAACAACTCATACGAATATCTGGTTGTGTCGTCTGAGACTCTAGGAATTATCGTCTGGGTTATCATATTCTATCGTATGGGCCTCTGATTTTGTCAGTCCAAAAGCCTTTCTTTTTGCGTGCTTTTTCAAATCTGTCATACTTGCCTAATCAGTCTACAGTAAGTGTATATCTGGTCTTTTTCATCTTGAGCATAAATAATCTTGATAGTGTACCCCTGTTGCTATGTTACACAATTTTTTCAATTATATATCGGCTAGTTCAATCAATCTAATCAACCTAATCTACTTAGATCATGTCTTATATAGGATAGATCATTCCTGAAACCATACTTGGTCTCAATCACTCTACTCAATCATTACCTCAAACAAATAACTAGCTCCTATTTGATCTTGACTTCTGTATCACTTCTAGCTCTCAGTCACATCAATTGCAAATGCTTGTTCGAACCAAGAGCTCTTCTAAAAAATTTGATGAAAGTAAGAAGCCCATGGCTAGTTTGACCCAACAAATTCAAGATCTCAAGAGAGAAATATATGACATTCAAGCCCAACAAAAAGATTCAATGGCCCCTCTTGGATAAATTTCATGATATCAAGAACACTAGACTTCAAGAAATGCTAAAACAATTATATAAGGTGGAACAGAAATTAATTGAAAATCAAAATCAAAATCTCATACAAGATCACAAGGCACCTTCACCAAGACAAAAAGACATTTCCTCCAAGTATCCCCTAGATAGACAGTTTACACCTTTGGGGCAATCTATTGAGTCAGCTCTGGAAGAGCTTCTTGAGCACAATCTTATCATATTGCCTAACAAGACCACATGGGGATGTGAATTTTTGAGTAATTATTGTGCATATCATAGGCATAACAAACATAAGACTTCAATGTGCATGAAATTAAAACATAAAATTCAAGACCTCCTTGATGACGGTGTTATTGAAATTGAAGATCCTAATAATTCACCTAAGGAGAAACCAGATGTCATTACCAAGCATGATCAAAATTATGAACCTATGTCTAGCAATGACCCACATGTAGCCTCCACCTCTTCCATCATGCCTCCATCTCCTAAAGCTTCTCAACAACAATCCATACCATATCCCTTAAATAATGAATCTAATGATGAAACTTATCATGTTGACCCTCGAGGGCTATCTCAAGGGCCATCCCATCCAATGGTTGAAAAAGATCCTATCTCCCTAGAGTCCCATGATGATCCCATTATACATTTCCATTTCTTCCAAGATGATCCCCTTCCGTCTCAAGAGCAAAACATCCTTCCAAATCCCATTCCTAATCCACTTCCTAAGCAAGATCATGATGCCTCTTCCACCTTTTCAAATGATCCTATTCAAAATGAAGAGTCAAACACCCTTCCTACTCTATCTGATGATCCTCTTCCATGTCAAGATCAAAGTATCTGTTCATCTCCTTGTCATAATCCTCCATGTTCACCTCAAGGATCCATCATGCCTACAAAGCCCTCTCATGATCCTATCATCCCCTACATTCCACCTCCACCTCATAATGGACTTGTGTCGTCCTTCCAAAGCAAAGTGTATCCTATAAGTCAAAATATTTATAAAGGCAAAGGGGTAGACCTTCACAAGAAAGAACCCCTCCATGTTAAATAAAATATTGAGGGTCATGGCCTCTGTGACATTCCTCAAGATGTTGGTATCCCTACTAAACCAAAATCCAAATACACGCCTTCCCCTTCATCTCTTCCATCCATTTTAGGACCCTATATCCCTCCATCCCTTATGCAAGATCAACAAAGGCATACATCTTTGAGCATCTTCCATTCATCCAAAATACCTTCATATCATTCCTATCAATCTACACATGCTTTTCTTTCTCCAAGCAATTTGGATGCCAAGCATAAAATTCATAAGTCAAGTAATCCAAATGTATTCAAGGATCAACATGTCCCATCTAATCGACTTGTCAAAACAAAGAAAAATATGATCCAAAGAGAAGAAGAAAAATCTAAAAGGACACAAAAGCCCACTGAGCAAAAGAAAGCAAAATCAATAGTTATATGGGTTCCTAAGGCACTTGTAAAAGCAATGCGTTCCAAGGAACTACAAAAGCATGAAAAATCAAAAACCATGTGGATTCCTAAGCGGCTCCTTGAAGCACAACAGTCTAAAGAAAAATCCAAATCAGCATCCAAAATTGTTGTTCCTCCATCCAAACTTTCCAAATCTATTCCTCCATCACCTCCTTCATCCATTTTGGATCCTTGTGTCCCAAAATCCCTATTTGCTCCTCCATCCAAATCTCAAAATATGAGATCCACTTTTTCTCCATCACTTCACTCCTCAAGATGTGTGCCAATATTGATCCCGCCAACATTTCCATTCACTCATGCACCAACCTTTCAATATCTGATCCATTATCTAACACCTCTTTTTCACTCTTCCATCCCACTTAGTTGAGTCCTTATATCCTATTGGACAAGACATTTTTTTCCACCTCTTCAAACAAAGACCAATGAACTACCTACACAAAACTCCCTGACCCTATGAATAGCATGCACCTTAAACGATACTATATCTAAGGGTTGGGTTAGTTTAGGTTCTACTTTTTGCATTGCATATCATTTTATTCAAAGCACTGCATCACATGTAGTTTCTTTTTTAAATGCATCACATTCACAATAGCAACATTAATAAAACGAGGCAACTATCCAAGTTTATCATTTGTTTGCATTCAAGACAAACAAAGGTCGTCTCCTTTCTTAGATATTTGGACATGAAGTCTTTGAGATCCTAAGGTCATTTATTTTCAACATCGCCCCATGACGACGCTTTACTTATGGTTGGGTAGTGATTTCACTATTTGAGACTTGTTAACCCAAAATCTATCAATTGCTATATCTCAAACACATTAACAAAATATCGAATTTATTTTAGACACCTAGTTGATCATATGACTAGTGAAAAATCTAAAATTCTACTTCAGCATCGTTGTAATTGTCACACCCAAGTAGGTTTCATTACTTACAAGTCAAAGCAAGAAATATTAAAAAAAAAAAAGTGCTATGCCAAATATTCATCTCAAGGCAAAAGAGCAATGATATATAACTGAAATATCACGCATACAAGTGCGACAAAAAGCTTGACTATGGGAACATGTGAGTAACTTTTTCAGGGCTATGAACGTCTGTTGGCAATGGAGCAATATTTGCTTAATTACAATCTATAACCTCGTCGGAGCTCTAAAAGCTTGCTGGCAATGAGGCCCTATTCACGATGCTTTTGAAGTTAGGATAATCCACGTAGCTAGTCATATAGGATGCTAAGGATCTTTAGTGAACACAAGAGTAGGAATTAACTCATTTGCATGCACATGGGAAAAAGAAGATCAAAGTTTCAAGAATCAATGGGAAAGTTTTATGCATCTCCATTTGTAAATCCTAGTCACTAAGTGTGTTAATTTGGATGTTCCAAGGGACCTTAAGAATTGATTGACCGCTTATCTATGAAATGTTTTGTACCTCCAATTCAATTGATGTATTACAAAATGCTAAACAAACACAGCCATCCTTGTTCGAATAGGAAATGCATATTCATCATGCATATTGCGTTAAAATAGGTCATATCAAAAATTCATTTTCTCCACATACATTCTGCAAATCATCCTGTCATATAGGTCTGCATACTGGGGGCATAGCTGAAAACATCCAATAATCTAAAAAATCATAAAAAATCATAAAATGTCCTGAAATTTTTTTTTTAAATGAAAAATCAAAGAAAAAAAGCATAGACCATCCATCAAACCAAAACAACAACAGACAAACTCTCAAAGTCTACAATCAAACTTATCGCATGTCTTGTTAATCAATCTTTGAAACTCTATCAAACATCAACATGTCTTATACAAGGAAGGGTACACTCGAAACCAGACAAAACGGTCTTATACGTGGTACTCACTCTTTGAAACTGGACATTCCTATTAATGATCACACAAATCAGAACAATGACATAGATCAGTATGGTTGTAGGATTTTGTTTAGGTTAGTCTTATTTCCTGTACTGAAGTGCTGCATTTTTGCTTTAGCTTGTGCATATTCTTTAGTCGCTTTCGTGACACCTTGGTTCTTCTTGGAACCCTAATGGCTTGAAACCGATCAACGTCCTAGTCTTAGGGTAATCGACTAATCAATCTCAATGTCCTAAGCGGTTTAACCAAGTCATCTTTATGTCTATAATATCGGGTCGTCTAATCCAAGCAATTACATGTCTCCAAACTACTGCAGAGTTTTGCCACTGAGTAAACAAGCAAAACAAGAACAATGAAAACAATCACTAAAATTGTTTAAGATTTTATTGAAATTTTCTTTGTGTGTTGTCTTTTAAATTGGTTTTCAATTATTATTTCCTCTGAGTAACTCGAGGAAGTCTATCTTGACTAAGAGCAGCAAGGACTGGAGGCATAATACTTTTCTTTGTTTTCTATTTGTAGGAATAATTTTGATGATCTGAAAACATCTCATAAGCTAGGTGTCTGTGATAAGTGCCTTCACATCAAGGTGAAATTGCCACACATACCTCGACTCTGTTTATTTGTATGCTACAAGGAGGTTGGAATCATTTCCTTGTCTTTTTGAGTAAATTTCTTTATTATGCAATCCGGATGCATGCTTAATCTGTGTTAGGATATGAACGATTAAAGGGTCATTGCGGACAAGATAATTAATGTTGCATATGAAAAGGAACTCTGCTTTGTCCAGTGTGTTTGCACGCAAGTAACATCCAGGTCATCCTGGCTCTTCATGCCTTGGTGCTTATGTTCGCTTGCTAGATCAAAAGGACGTGACATTCAGGACATCCTGGCTCTTCATGCCTTGGTGTTTATGTCTATTTATGACATTGTAAAATGCTCAGTGATGATAAATAAGCATACCAAATCCAGTGACTAAGTTTTAGGTTGCATTCATACTATGTTTTGCATTTACAATTATTTCCGCATGATAACATTATTCTCTTTATCCTTTGAATAAGAGCCTGAATTTGAAACAGTCATCATTTCTTTGCTAATTTTGGGATCAAAATCAAAATCTAACATCAATTTTCTAGTCAAATTCTTACAATGTTGACCACTTAACACTTTCATCTTCACGTTAATCTTTACATCATTCTGCGCTCAAATCTTTTTCGAATCAACTTTGATCTCAAATTAATCTTCGTGCTCAAATTATCATTGATAAATCAAATTATTAAACAAAATTGCCTAAAATCACTGCAATCTCGCTATCTTTCGATTTCGCTCCCGAGGGGGCATACTTATTACATCATCATCATTATCAGTGATTACATCATCGAAAAGTCAAGAATTTTTTTTTAATCAAACTTCAATCAATCTCTAGGGGCATATCAATTTTATCCTCATCTGAATCAAACTTCAAATAGGTGTTCAGTTTCATCGCATCAAATCAAGCTAGACATTTTGTTTCGCTAATCGATTCTTGTTCAATCAAGTTCGGAATCAGTTTTATCTCTTCGCTCAATCGATTTTAGTTCAATCAAGTTCTAGATCAGTGCTCGTTCTTGATCCATCGAGTTCAAGAATGGTATCTCGCTCTTCATCGGTCCTAATTCAATCAAGTTCAAGATCTGTATCGCTTTAATCAATCTATTCAGTTTCATCGCTACAAATCAAGCTGAACATCTCGCTCTTCATCGGTTTGTGATCCATCAAATTCAAAACTGATATCTCTTCGACATCAACTATTCTTTGAATCAATGCGCTTCTCGCACATCAATTCAAAGAGGGGCAAATGTAGTACCCTAAAAATGGTCACCTAAACCATGGGCTCCTAATCTCGACTACATCACCAAAGTCCTAACCAAAGGTAACTAAATCAATCTTGAGCACCTAATTAATTAAATCCTCAATCATCAATGTCACGTGGCAAATAAATCATCTTAAAATAATTAGATGTTTATTTAATTAATTAATCATTCCAAGTAAATCATTTTAATCAATTATCTTATTTATTTAATTAAATATCCTAGCATATTTAATTAATAAATCAATTTGCCATTAAATCATTAAAAAGATTCATTTGAATAAAGGAATTAAATTTGGAAAAAGGAATCAAATTGAAATATCTTGAAAATCTAATAAATTGAAAAATCACATAAAAAAAAATTAAATCAATTAAATATCAAAATTGAATAAAAATGTGGAATAAATCAGTTTTTCTGATTTTATCTTAATTTTAGCTCAATTTCCTTTAAAATTGAGAAAAGCAGCCAATTACATCAATTCACCTGGATTGTGCTTCCTCTTGGAGAATCTCGACCACTCATCATTAATTGATCTTGACCATTGGTCTCTCTCTGGATTTTCTATAAATTCAGGCCCCCATCTCTCATTCTAAAAAAACCCTAAAAATTTATTGTTATTATATTATTTTTGCACTAGGTTCATTGAGAATATTGTGCTTTGAGATTATTGCATCTTAGCTTTTTTGCATATTTGGTTTAATCATTCATAGCTTAATCTTGCATATCTAGCTTAATCTTGCATCATATCTAGCTTAATCTTGCATCCATTTAGTCTAGTCATTGGTATTGCTTAGACAAATCTGAGAGCAAGTCTACACTCGCATCTTTTAGAAGGCAATAGATCGATTTGTTATGGTTTTTATATTCATGATTTATTGAAGTGTTTGTGCCTTACAGCTTATAGATTGCCACTTTTCACACACAGTTATTGTGTCTGAATTATTCGAAGCAAATTGTGCAAATAGTTAAATTCTAAAATCCACCTTTATTATGCTTTGATGGATGCCCATACCCTATTCCAAAGCTCCCATTTTGGCATAGGCAGGAAGGATGCTGACAAAGGTTGTAGAATTTGACTTTACACCTGCCAACTACATTTGCTTGAGATATTCTAAATCCTTTTCAACAGATCTATTATGTGTGTATCCTTGATCATGGCATTCTATGTGACCATATTTCTTTGAGGCATTCTTTGAAACAATCACTTGCCTTGTCAATGCTTCCACATTTTGCACACGCGTCTACCAGTCCAGTTACAACACTTGACAATATTTCTTTCCTCTATTTTTATGTATGTCCATACCCTACTCTCAAGCTCCCATTTTGGGACAAGCAGGGGATGTTGGCAAAGGTTGTGGAATTTGGTTTTACATATGCCAATGGCATTTGCTTGAAAGTTTCTAGAGCTTTTTCACCAAATCCATTTTTGCATACATGTATATCAGGGCAGCTGCAACTACAACAGCTGATAAATTTCTTCCATCCTTTATGCTTTGATGGATGTCCATGCCCTATCCCAAAGCTCCCATTTAGGTAGAGGCAAGGAGAACGTTGGCAAAGGTAGTGTAAGTTGGCTTTATACCTACCCATTGCATTTGCTTGAAAATCTCTAAAGCTTTTTGAGAATAAATTGTGTGCATATCCTACGATCGTTGCAGTACATGAGAACACATCTCTTTGAGGCATCCTATCAAATAGTTGACAGGCCTTGTCTAGCTTCCCAATTTTGCATACATGTCAACCAAAGAAGTTCCAATTACAATATTTGACAAAAATTCCCCTTCAATCATGCTTTGTTGGATGTACATACCTTGTTCCACATTTCATTTTGGACAGAATCTTGTTTGTTGCATTTGGTCAAACAACAAAACTGCCTCATGATAAAACCCATGTCTTCTGCTCGCTGCAATAACTAGTCAATGGTATAGTAGTAGACTTGGATAAGACAGGTCCAATGTTTTCCAAAACACTTCTTTATTTCAAATGTGATGGTAAAGGGAACAAGAAGTGAAAATGTGCATGTATATTTCATTTTGTCAGTGTGAATAATAATTTTGAAAATCAGCCATACCTGTCACACCCCTCCTTTATCACTTTTGATTTGATACAATTTATATTATATCTTCTTTGGTTGAGCTATTGAAAATGGTTGAATAAATATTATAAAAGGATAAATAATGGACCCACATACACACTTGGAGAATATAATTCAAAAGGCATTATTTATTTTTTTATTTTTTTTCCATTCCCAATTATGGCACATGTTGTAGGAGGAATTAGAAGCTTCTAGGGGAATCTTCATTCTTTAATTCTCTTGCATGTAACTCCCCCACTAGGATATTAATCAATTTTGCATGGGTCCAATATTGGAAAAAGAATCTCATTCTTAATTAATTTCTCTAGATAGTGGAATTAAGGGATTTTTCCTATATATTGTATGCAAGTTTTCAAAAGAGGGAGTTGGTTATTCTTTGAAGAAAGTTTTCTCAGATAGTTTGTTTTTAGTAGTCATATTTTTCATTTGGAGGATAGTTAAGTTTGTTTTTTTGAAGAAATTTTGCCAAGCTTGCAAGGAAGGATCAAGGAAGGCTAGGCTTGAAGATTGGAGAGGATTCAACATCAAAGGTTTCTCCAGGTTCCCTCCCTTTTTGCATTTGTTAATTCCTTATGTAAATTTTTATATTTTCAAAGGAAATATCTCCTCTTAGATTCTTTAGTTGAATATAACTTTCTGAAGGAAATCATTTTTTAATTATTAGATAGATTAATTAGAAAGGAAAATCTATTTTTCATTGAAGAAATACATTGATAAAAGTTTCTTTTCTTTTTAAAATGCAAATACAAATTTATCTTTTATTTGTTAATCTATTTATTAATCTATTTAAAAGGAAGAAATCAGATTCTACTTTTTCTGTTTTTTTTTTTGAAATCTATAGAGAAAATCTAAATCTGAAAAAAAAAAAAAAAAAAAAAATCATGCTTTTCAACATCTCTATATCTTTTTTTTGAAAAACTCAAATTCTTTTATCTCTATAAATAATTTCTTTCTCTATACACATAATCATTTGTATTTAATAATCTTGCTATGTGAAATAGTATATCAAATATGATTCTTCTCAGATTTATTGTATAAAATCTCTGTGGAAAATATTATTTTCTTTCAGAAAACCCTCTCTCTGTGAATATAAATTTCCTGAGAATCTCAAAGAAAGTTTGTTTATCTCAACATAAGGGCAAAATTGTTGGATATGATCACTGTAAAATCAAAATTTAAACATTTACCTATCTCTGTGATAATTTAGTTATCTGTTATATTGTTGAAACAAATTTCTCTATTTCATTTCATTCATGTGATTAAATTCTTATTCTTATTTTTATAATAACATTATATATATATATATATATATATATATATATATATATATATATATATATATATATATATACAAAAAAAAATATGTAAAATAGTACGAAGAAGTCCGAAAAATAAATTTCGTCTCTTTTTTTGTGTTGCATGGGTCAACGCAGGGGGGGCGGAGTTATTACACCACCGGGGAGTGGTACCCTCCACTACCCCATGCAATCACTGTTACAGCAGTGGCCGCAGAGGGAGTGGAGGGGACCACGGCTGTCCCCTCATCACTGCAGGCCTGTACCCGCAGGTCCGCAGTGGTGATGGGACCCGTGGCCCCCACTCCCACTTGGTTTTAAAAAGCCACTACAAAAAAAAATTAAATTCATGGCAAATTTGGATTTTTGTTAAATGTTTTTTATCTAAATTTTAGTTTAATAAAAATTGAACTTAGATAAATTTATAATTAAATCATCTTTAGTAAATTTATAATTAATTTACCTTTAGTAAAATTTTAATTGTGAATTAAATTATATCCAATTTTTTTATTAGAATCTTTCAATCTATTTAAGATTTATTGGGTCACTTAGTTGGCATTTTAGATTCATTAAAAACAATTAAATTCATATCATTATGATTAGTCCAAAATTTGTCTAAAGTCTAAACTGATTGCTATTTTTGAACTAGTGACTCTATAAGTGATTATTCTCATGGTAGAAATAAAACATTGCTTAACCTTGCATGTAACTTACACTATCCTTGCTTCATGGGAATTACTTATACAATTAATTGCATTTATTGATGAGTGAGTTACATTTTCATCATCTTCATGAGAGTTACACGTTTTAATTATCAATATGTGAGTTCATAATTGTCATTGTCATGAAAGTTATATTTCAATATTAAATAGTTTAGTTGTAGAAAGATGGTATTTTTTTTATCAAGTGGTACATGAATGCCATCGAAGTAGTTATTTCAATTAATTAAACTTTGCAATGTCTAATTATGTACATTCATTTCATAATTGTTTCAAGCATGATGTTTTTCATAGCTTCTTAGTTAGAAAACTAAATAAGGGAAGTCGGAAAACCAAAACCTAGCAGCGTTCGGTATTTACGGTGCCTCTAGGTCACGCTTACGGGTAATGTCGTCGTGTTGAACTACTGCACTTAACGCCTAATAAAGCTGCATCAACGACGTTTGTGGCATCGTCCCTATAAATCGTCAGGGAGTAATAAGGGACACTTGGAAGTTAAAATCCAAGGGGCAGGTAATCCCCCTTGGATCGATAATCTAATAAGATAATCCTTAAATGATTTTACATCCGCTGAGTTAAACCATAGTAAACCCCTTTTAGGGTTGATTGAGTGAAATGCTTTTATGAAATTGATTTAATTTCGAAGAGTTGTTGACGATTGGCAATTGGGTCAAGGGTGACACTTATGATAGGTATTAAGATCTAGTTGTTTTAGGCCACAAGCAATAGGTCATCTTGAGCCTTTGCTTAAGTGCTACCACTATGGGTAGCAACCACAGAGAAACTGTCTGGGACATTGACCCTAGAAAGGGTTGCGTACCCACCAACCAGTTTACATCAAACCATAGATTAGAAAATAGAACTACATACTTTACGCCTTGATCCCGTGTCGAAACGGGTATGTAGGCAGTCTAGAGATGGAGAAGTCCCTAGGACTCAGGCGTTCGTGGATGGGTCTAGGTTTTGGTAAGAAGAAGGATTGCGAAGAATCCTAATTCGAAAGATAAGTGTAATAAAATAAAAAGTAATTCAATGCATACTTGGAAGGAATCTTGTATGGATTCGCTTGACTTCCCGAGGCTTTAAGCCAAATTCCGAGGCGGAATTCAAGCTTGCATTATGTTATTTTGATTTCTCCTAAGGACGGCGACCTCGGTGCACTCCTATTAGAGAAGTGTAGTACTTAGTGAGTGACTCAGGACCCGAATGGTCCTGATGAGTTTAAGTCTCTGGCCAGAGCACCTCCTATCCCAATTTGGATAGATGCCTACCCTGTATGGGTAGATGCCTATCCCGTATTGGATAGATGAAACCTTTTGTTCCATATGGATAGATGCCTAACCCGTACGGTTAGATGCTCATCTCGGATGGATGAATGCCTAATCCAAATGGATGGATGCCCAAAGTATGCGATTGAATCAAATACAATGATTAAATTAAACAAAAAAGAAGTGGTCAAATTTTGTTGGCTTAAGTAAAGTGGGTTATTACAATACCAGGTCAAGAAAAACTTATTATTTCTGTCAAACAATTGGTCATCAAATGTGTCCAAACTTTTGCCTAAGAGAAATAAATATGACCATGCAAAGAAGACTGTGTGGGAAGGAACTTGCAATTGAACTTATTCGTGTATTTTAAAGAATATATTCTAACGTGAGTAAGCTCAACTAGAAAGTTAAAAGCCACCAAAAGCTTGGGTTTCAGCTAACCTGATCCAATTTATGCTAGGCTTGTTAGTTACAATAAACCATGCACCTTAGATATGTTTGAGTACAAATCTCTCTCTTTTAGCATGCCAGACAAATATGAGCTAATGCAGACAAAGGAGATCTAAATTAAATTAAACAAAATGAAAATGTTTGCTAAAGACTTGAGAAAGAGAGGCTTCTATATGTCTGCATTTGAGATATTTATTCCATGAACCCTATTGGATTTATGAGGGAGTTTTAATGCGTTCATGAATCATCTGAAAGAAGCAAAGTATCATTGTTTAAAAACCATGAATAGGTGTCAAATACCCTGTTCCTTTACACCAATGACAACCTCTTCTTGGTCGAGAATTAATGGAGTAAATACAGTCATGCAACTGCAATATCCTTTAAAATACAGAGTCAAACTGACTGTGAAGCACAAGCAAGTTGACCATACTAGCACATTTTAAACAACCCAATAGACCATGCTTGTGTGCCAAATACAATGTTCCTTTATACCAATGACAACTCTTCTTGCTAGAGCATTAATAAAGTAAACATAGTCATGCAACTACAGTCATCCTTAAAATGCAGTCAAACAGATTGTGTAGATTGAGCAAGATAACCATATTGGCAGATTTTCAACATCATAGCCATATTCACATCCAAACAGTTTAATTGGTATAAAAGTGCAACAACAAATTTTGAAGTAAACAAGACATCCATGAAGCATTTAACTTAATCACTTTATAATGAAAAACTTTCTGCTACAAATAGACACAAAAGAAATGTAATGGACAAGCCATTTAGGCTTCTTGGCATGCACATTAAAATGGGTGGGCCTGTCAAAGTGGGGCAGAGGTCTACTTTAAAGAAAGAACTTGGAAATAAACAGAGATTTATCGATCCGTCATTGGATGCTCTTTGCAAATGGACAAGTAAACAACATTCAAACTTCCCTTGCTACATTTTTGTATACATATGCCATGGAAATGCCTCCAACAACATTCAAACTTCCCTTGCTACATTTGTGTATACATATGCCATGGAAATGCCTCCAATTTGCCAAGTATGTATGAAGACTTGTTTATGGAAGGAAGGATTTGATGAAATAATCATATAAAAAAAGAATTTGAGAAGTTCAACTCTAGAAGTTATTTACTTGAATGCCAAGAAAAAGAGAATAGTTAAAGCTTCAGAAACACTGAAAATGTTTCGTAAGCCTCGATGAATGATGGGATAGAAATAAACTTCAAATAAACAAAAAAAACTATTGAAGTTTGAACAACAAATGTATTTAAGTACTACATTCAGATGGTAAAAATTAAGCAAACTAGATGCAAATTGTGTTGATATTGAACTAGAGATTAATTAAAGTACATGTGAAATTTTAGCAAATTCCTTTAAATCCACATGCAGTATGTGGTGAAAGGGTTGCTTGCACTAGTCCATAGACAAGAAAAATGGCATGAACAAATGACACATACCTTTGACTTGTACATAAATATATTTAATAATGTGAAGAGGATATGCTATTAGTACATATTTTAGAGAAGTAAAGCTTTTGGCTTTTGTATAGAAACTACATTCACATGCATATTTGATATCCAATGGTTGACATGGCGCAAACATGCATACAATTTGAGATTCCGGTTTTCTCATTTATTTTATCAAAAGTAAAGGTTAGTATTCTCGCATAATTATTGACTCCACAACATTGAGAAATTGATTAGACAAAAATGATATTAACTAGTATAGATATCTTAAATACATCTATCTTAATAAATGTCAAAAGATATCAACTGGGAACTTTTTTATTTACTTAAAACTTATTTTATCTTACTTTGAAACTATTCTATGGATACATAAATTTAATTATATCTACATATAAAGTTTATTAAATTATCTACTACTTACTTTATAAATATATGTATATTACTCAATATTAATATTTTATATATAAATGTAAGGTAAAGATAAGAGCTTTTGTTGACACATTCATGACATTACACTCTACCCCTTGTTGACATTGTGGAATGCCTCTTAGCATTTAAGTACAGATTGCATCCCAAATAATTGTCTATAAAGGTATGTGGCATTAAAGTGTGCCTTACAATAGCATTAAGAGAATGTGTGCATATTAAACATCCCACAAGTTGGAACCATAATTAGGGCTATAGAAGCATAATGTGACAACAGCCCATTGCTAATATGGTCATGGGATTATACCAGATTTGTGTACCAAATATTTTTTACAGCACGTAGTTTTTCACAAAAGATTATTGACATCTTCGTGTAGATTTCCACTGTATCAAACTCAATGCAACAAAAGCATATATTTAGGTTAACACGAATAATGAAAAAGGTAGAGAACTCTAATGGAAACAACATATCATGCTTGTGAAATTTAAGGCAAGTAATAAATGTTTCGTCTAAATCATTTTTTTCTTGAACATAAGATTCCTCCGGCTTGATCATCTTAAGCTCGTTTTACCTCTGTTCTAACTAGCATTTATGTTTTGACCCTTTAGTATCAAGTTGTCTATAGTGTAATAACCCACTTTTATTTAAATCCAAAAAATAGTAAACTGATTTCTTTTTTATATATAAATATTGATTTCTTATTCTTACTTATTCTCAACTGTGTTTGATTCAATCACATACTCAGGTACATCTATCCAATCAGGATACGCATCCATCCAACCGGGATGGGCATCTAACCATACGGGTTAGGCATCTATCCATATGGAACTAGGCATCCAACCATACGGGTTAGGTATATGTCCATACGGAACAGGAGGTTTCATCTATCCAATCCGGGATAAGCATCTACCCAAATGGGGTAGGCATCTATTCATAAGAATAGGCTATGCTCTGGCCAGAGACTTTAGACTCATCGGGACCATCTGGATCCTAAGTCACTCTCTAAAAACTACACTTCCCTACTAGGAATGCATCGAGGGCGTCGTCTTTAGGAGTATATAAAAATAATTATATAAGCAAGCTTCAATTCCACTTCGGAATTCGGCCTTAAGCCTTGGGAGGTCAAGCGAATCCATACGGGATTCTTCTGAGTATGCATTGATTTAATTTTAACCTTCCAATTAGCATTATCTATACCCTTTGACTGAGGGACTTAAGGAACTTCGAAAAACCATGAACTCACCCATAGCAAAAACCTAATCCCCATCCCCAAACGCCTGAGTACAAGGGACAACTACGTCCTTAGACTGCCTACATACCCGTTTCGGCACGGGATCAAGGCGTAAAGTATGTAGTTCTGGTTTCTAACTATGGTTTAATGTAAATTGTTTGGTGGGCACGCAACCCTTTCTAGGGTCAATGTCCCGGACAGTTTCTCTGTGGTTGCTACACACGATGGTAACTTTATAGCAAAAGGGCTCAAGGTGGCCCTCTGCTTGTGGCCTATAACATCTAAGTCCTATTTCCTATCAAATGTGTCACCCTTGTGATAGTTCTAATACTTAATGTAAGTACAGATCCAATAGCCAACAAGATGAGAAGGGGGGGTGAATCATACAAACTTAATCTTCCATAAAAACATCAGATTCAACCTTGGTAACATATACTTCAGTGATATAACCAAAACTACTAAACATGCAAACTCAAAAGCATATAAACATCATATCACTCATAACACCAGATTTAACGTGGAAACCCAAATAGGGAAAAACCACTGTGGGATTTCGGACCCACTAAGAAATATACTCTTCTAGAGTATGCTCGGTTAAAAGCAAATCCTATTAAAGATTACAAACACATTGCTAGATGTGACCCGGTTAAGGGATTTCCCTCAGATCTGTTAGGATCTTCACCTTGTTAGAAGTGACCTTGTTAAAGAATTTCAAACACTCAATCAAAATGTCACCTTGCTAGAGGGTTTTACAAATAAGACTGTTAAGTCCACTCGGTTAAGAGATTTTCTGTCACTTTCACAAAATAACAGTAATAAAAATCTATCTACAACTTCACATCTAAAATGCTAAAGCAGATTCTTATTTGCTCAATACAATCTAGACATAGAACTAATCTTGTCCATCTACTGGGCTTCTATACTCTGTTATTCAAACAGGTCTTCAAGCTTATGTGCTCGGTAATCACTATGTAGCATCCCTGTGCATACATTTGCCCGCATGCATTGTTTATCAACAGTTCCCTATTTATAAACAATTCGCCAACCGCTTAATCTCCTTGATCACACTTCCCATGATCAATCATAGCCATCAGATCTTCAATCTTGTCCAGGTTCAAAGTATCCTTCGATCTGAAAAACATTTTACCCCGCCTAGGAACTTGCATACATTTCTTGGAACTTGTGCTAAGGTAATGCGGTTCAATCTGCGTTGTAGATCTTCATGTCGATTTTCCTTTGCCATAGATTCTTTAACAAACTTCATGCACGGCATACCAATCATTTAATCAGTTCCAGCGCATCAGCTTCCTTCATTAAATAACGCATGTAACCATTTAATGTATTCTTTTACAGCTCGGTTACAACTCGGTAACAACTCGGTGAATACTAAACTTTACTCGGTAGACATTCTGCCTTCATTAACTGATAGCGATAACCTTAGGGTTTATCGACTAGGTTCCTTAGGGTTTACCGACTAGGTTCTTTGCTCGGTAACATAGTATAGTATTAACCTTACAATTTACAACATATGTATGATGTTAAAACAATCTAAACATCATGATCTCATCATTGTCTGACTTGGTAATAGTTGCCCATTGAATACCTTATTCATCCCCTTATTCATCATATTCTTTATGTGTCTTTTACCGACATCTTTATACTCATCAAATCATACTTCTCAAGATATGGCAACATCATACTGAATTAGAAAATCAATTTCTTGACATCAATGACAAAATAATAATATTAAGACAGTAAATCATCCTTAATCAGTTATATCCATAATCATCAACAACCTTCTCAATATCCTTATTGAAATGCCAACAATCTCCCATTGTCTGTTATAATGCCAAATGCCAACACCTTGACCCATTATCATTCGCTTAAAAATATCAAGATAAATAAATTCCAAACATCACACGCAACCAAACCCTAATGGGGTTTTCTAAGGTTTAACTGAGCGAATGTAAATTCATTTTAAAAAAATAATCTTTTTAGATCATCAATCCAAGGGGATTACCCACCCCTTGTATTTTAACTTCCAAGTGACCCTTATTTCTCCCCGGCGATTTAGAGAGACGATGCCACAAACGTCGTTGTTGCAGCTTTATTCGGAATTTAGGCTAGAATTCATGAATATTAAGTAAGGCAATACTAATACAACTATGAAAATAAACTATTATATACAAGGAATCATCACTTGAAATTAAGAACTAAGGTATAAATTTCACGTAATCGAAAGAAACAAAATCAACTACTTTGGAATAGTAAACTATGATAATAATTAAAACTCTGAAACTTGAACTAAATAAATGAAAGTACTAATTGCTTAGAAACCATGATACTCGTAAAAGATAGCTTATTAAAATGATTGAATTACTTATAGGATTCTAAATGCTTGGAATAAAACTATTACACCCTTCAATATGAATCATATTACTTGGAGGGCATTCTAATTGCTTGAAAGAAGAATTGAATTATGTAATGACCAAATATATCACGAAGAAAACCCAACAAATTCTTTTTCTTAATTTTTTTTTTATTTTTTTTTTAATAATCAAAACCATGAGAGAGGACTAAGTTGTTGGTATGTACTCAACTAAGGAAGTAAATAGTGTTCAAAATTCAACTACCTTATAGTATTTTGTACCTCACTTATAACCCATTACAAATACTAGTAGACTAAATGATTAAACCCTTCACCCAAATACACTCATGAAGTGTTCCTATTCACCAACTTTAAATTATAATAGAATTAATTTCCCTCTCTAAATATTTGCAAGTAAAATCTATATAAACTAGACATAAATTCTAATTTAATATTATTATTGGATTATAACTCTTATGGCAACTAAACACGAGGGTTGTGCTCGTTGCAGGACTTAACCCAACACCTTGCGGCACGAACTAACGACAGCCATGCACCACCTGTGTTCGCGTTCCCGAAGACACTCCTTTTTTTCAAAAGGATTCGCGGCATGTCAATCCCTGGTAAGGTTCTGCAAAGATAAATATGATATTTATATATATGATTTTAAATTCACATTTCTAATACCATATTACTATTCAAATGTTTTACTAATTTCTATTATTTAAACAAGCATAAATCCTTGATAATAGGAAAGCATCTTATCTTGGAAATAAGCATATCCTCAATAATAGCCTCAATAATAGAAATGCATCTTATCCTAGACATAAACATTCCTTATTAAGGGGAAACATGATCTCCCAAAAGCCTTAATCCTAGCCCTATTTTATGATCCCTTCCTTTTTTCCCCTTTTTTTTGACCCACCAATCCAAGGTAAGGAAGCATTCCTTAGTACAAAGAATGAGAGAGAGAGAGAGAGACATATATATATATATATATATATATATATATATATATATATATATATATATATATATATATATATATATATATATATACTTATTTTATTTTTGCTTCCTACGTGAGTCTACTCAGCAAAAAAAACCAGGTTTCCCTTTTCTTTATCTTCTTGTTGGAACCTATCCTTCTTTATAGAAAGAAATCTCTTATCTTTAGTTAACAAATTTGTGAGATTTTGCCAAGATCAAGAGCTCAATGAAAAGTACAAAATAGAGAGACAAAATATAGGACAACAATAAACTGTTTTCTCATCAATAGATGAATGATCAATAGTTACATACAATGAATATGAGACTGCTTATATAAGCAAGGTTATAATGGATATGTGAGCACACAAACATGACATGTGGCTCAATAAGAAACAAGGGTATGTAGAGATAAGTAGGGGTAGGTAGGAGAAATAATATAATATTCTACATGAGGTGGATCACCCACTGAATGTAGAATGTAACAACAAGATAAGACCACAAAAGGTGGAAATTCTCCTACACACACTATCCCAATGTGGCACAAACAACCAAGTGTCTCATACCCAAACTACTATGAAATGCATTATCCTAAGTAAACTTAAGTAAGGTGTAATAATATCCAAGATGAATAAGTAATTACACCAACACCCCCCCTTAAGTGCAACTTAGGGGAATGCACTTAAGTCTACAATGCAACTAAGCAATGCAAGATGGGTCCCGGCTACGAGGCCATATTAGGTACCCATGAACAAATGTAAATGCATGCAAACCAATGCAATGAAATCTCTCAGAAAGCGGGGAAAGAGAGAAAAGCCCAATGGGAAAAAAACCCTGCCCCAAAAGAAAGATGAAAACTATACAAGAGAACTCTCATAGAAGTGTGTGAAGGACAAAACCCCATGTGAGGAAAATGTCCCCCATATGAGAGAAAAAGAGAAGCTAGGTAGCCCCCCTCAATGTAGAATCTGCACCAATGGTAGAAGCTCAAAACTAAATGAAGAAACTGCTCCATGAACTTCGAACAACATTCCTCCCCTTAGGAAGAAACAAAACCAGAGGTGTATCCATGAAGTCTCCCCAATCATGAAGGGAAGATGTAGGGAAAAAAAAGTCGTGATGAATGAAGTCTCTAAAAACTGCTCAAGTGTCCCCATGTCGATGATGAAAAATACCCCCTCCAAAGATGGTGAACGACTCCACACTACTGAAAAAGGCACTCCAAGATCTAGTGGAGATTAATGTAGAACAACTCCCAAAGACTCACATGTCTCCTCTAAGGATAAAGAGACCTCCTCCAACTATTGTACATAAGAATCCACAATCATGTCAACCTCAAAAGAATGATCAGTTAGAGAATGAACAAGAGGGTCAGAGTGTTCCCTCGCAACAATCAAAGAAGGGTCATCTTCAGCAAAGAGAAGATGAATATCATCAATGATGTCTCCCAAATCTGCAATGTAGGACTCCACAAACAAACGTGCCATGTTTGTCAAGTAACCATCCCATGAAACTGAAGTTGGAAGACAAGATATATCCTGCTGCACTGAATCACAAGAAGGCAAAACGGTCGCACTATCTGCATCATCAGGTGCAATAGGTGATGTGATATCAATAAGAGGAGATGAAATGCAAGGCTCAAGAACGGGGTCACATGTGAGAATCCCCAAGTTCAAGTACCCAAAGTTCTCCTCAAAATCTAAATCATCACAAGAAGTGTGATCATCATATGTAGAATAATCATGTGTAAAATCATCCTCATCAATAAAATTTGAAAAAGAGTATAACCAAGATGCATGATCCACCACCCCAACCGCAATGATAGCTCTAGTCTCCTAGTCTCTAATGAAAATTGCCTCAGGTGACAACTCCACAATTCTCTTGGCTGCCCCATGTGTGATTTGATAGATGGAAAAGAGATTGTTTATCAAATGGGGTACACACAACACATCATTGAAGAAGTTATCCCCAATGGCAATAGTTCCTTTCCCAACACATCCATTTTATGTATGATTGCCCATCAAAATATGCGGCATGGTGCAAGGCTCAAATGTAGAAAACATAGACTGCAAAGATGCCATATGATGAGAAGCCCCTGAATCTAGAAGTCGTCTCCCTGAATCATGACTTGTAGTAGCACAAAGAGTTTTTCTTTTTCTTGTCCCAAAAGAGTGAGTCTTCCCACTTGTTGAGGCCATGAATGCTTGCCATTTTCCCTTTGAGTGTGAGGAAGTGGAAGGTGATGAATCCTCCTTTTTGTAGGAAGTAGGCAAATCAATGTTGTTCTTTTTGAGGATGTGTGTGAGCTCATCAATCTTCTTAGAATGGCAACGATACTCCTCATGACCAAACTTTTTACAATAGGCACAAGTAAGTCTCTCCTTCTTTGGTGAATTGTCTTTCTTGGAAGAGGAATTAATCTCCTTGGTGTGGAGAAGGTGGTGCTTTGTCCTTAGGCTTTGATTGCCATTTCTTCTTGTTTGAGTTGTCCTTTCCTTGATTTCCTTTGTTCCCGTGAGTTGCCACCAATGCTTGAGACTTAGAAGTCTTAAGAATGCCCATGTTTATCAACTTAGTTTGTTCCATCATCAACATGTTGGTGAAAGCATCAAGTGTAGGCATTGTGTAGCTTGAACCCATTGTCATCCTATGGGTTTGGAAACTAGAAACAAATGTTGCATATTCTTGTGGAAGTTTGCCCATCAAATTGAAGATCAATTGAGTATCTTTTTTATCAATGTCACAATCTTTGAGTTGTGCCCTCAACTTTTTTGCCTTAGTGACATAATCTTGTATAGTATCAAAGTTCTTGGGATCTAACATGGTGAGATCACTATCAAGTTGATATCCCCTAATCTCATCAACTTGACCATACTAGTCTTGAAACTTTTGCCAAGCATCCTTAATTAAGGTACATTTTTCAATATGAAAGATGAGATCCTTTGATACATACTTTCTTAAGGTACCAATTGCCATGATATTTTTAGTGAGCAACGGGATCAGCGGGAGAAACAATAGTTCCATCAATGTAATGAGTTAGTCCATTTTCCATAAGTTTACTCCATGCATCAATTTTCGAACTAGCATAATTATGAGGAGTTAAAAAGAGGAAACTTGGGAGAACCCATAGTAGCAAAATGGAAAGAACACAAGAGACACCCCCCCCCCCCCCCCAAAAAAAAAAAAAAGTTGATTTTGGCACTTAATATGTAGTGCGTGTACAATAGGCCACTTGCAAACAATGGCGAGGTGGACTTCTGATTTTTTTTTACAACTACCCCAATAGGCTAAGAACTACAATGCAAAAGACCAGAAAGATAGATCTATGCAATAAAAGTGTCAAATTGGCCAAAAAAGACCATATGTTGAGAGTACAATTTCTACTCAAAATCACTACAAACTGATAGCAGATTATGAAAGTAGATGAAAAATTATGCACTTTCAAAAAAATGGCACCTGAAAAGGAGTTCGTATGAGCCCAAATGGAGTCCCGAAAGTTGCAAAAACAGGGATTTGACAAGTACAATCACCAAAAATTGAGATTTCTGAAATATTTGTCCATCAAAATCAGAAAATAATACCACCACGAGAAAGTACACGAAAAATTAGCCCATTTCAAAAAACATTGCACCAAAAAATGAGGAAAAATGAGCAAGATATGGCCATTTGAAGTTGAACTACAAAATCAAAACGCTCAACGGGAGGGGCCTGCCAAATTTTCAAAAATGATGACGCCAGCAACCTGCGAGGTTAAATTTGACGGTCGTATGGCCATCACCAAAACTTCGCCTCCCTGCCTATGCGACATCCATACAGTACAGACTGATGATGTGGCCTAATCACTCAATGACAAGTGTCGTACGATCTATTGATGTGTCAGATGTCTGGTCGTACGGACTACTCAATGGACCCGTTGATTGTGCGCAAGGACCATGATGTGGTACCATACGGACGAACAGAAAATCACCACATGTCAAAGCTAACTGGACAATCCGCGTGGCAAAAAATGGCAGTGTACGGCTAACGAAGGCTGATGTGGCAGAATGAAACAGTGCCACGTGTCAGATGTCGTGGTCACGTGGCGAAGGGGTCGCAGTTCGGAGAGGAGGACGTCGACGATGGGAGCTGTCGATAGTTGGGTGCAGTCGACGACGAAAGAGGAGGCAACGATGGGTCGGAAAGAGTCAACGGCGGCGAGGGCGGTGCTCCGAACGAGTGAAGGATGTCGGAGTGAGCGACGGGTGGTCGCTCGGATGGGAGTCGGGAAGTGCCAACGGGGAGGTAAGCAGGGCCGAAGCAAACAGGTCGGGAGATCACCGGTGCAGGGAGGTAAGCAGTTGGAGGACGGGGGTCGTCGGCAGGAGTTTGCACCAGCAGATGGGGAGGATGGGGGTCGCCGACGGGAGGTTGCATTGACCGTGCGGAGGAGGCTCGATCAAGAAGCTGGTACGATCAGTCGGGAGGAACTAAGTTGTCGGCCCTGCAGATATTAAAGGCTGCAGTACGTTGTCTCGAGGGTGGGGGGTCACGGGTCCCCCCCAATAATAATATTTTTTATTTTCAAAAAAAATTTACAATATAAATTTTTTAAAAACTAGGAATAAATAATAATGATTTTTAAAAACTTTTCTCAAAAAAATCAAAAAAAAATATTTTCTTTTATTTTTTAGTTTTGAAAAATCCGTACTACATATTAGCCAAATTGGCTAAATTTTTTCTCCAAGCCCCGAAGTCGACTTTCACCAAATATAGGCGAATTTATAGTCAAAATTAATGGAAACGGACACTCGGACTCAACCGTAATGTCCAAATCATTGTATGATGCCCCCCAAAATAGCAGCACCCCAAATCCGAAAAATGCAAGCTTTCAACAATGTCTCTCAAAGACAAATCAATGACACTCTAATGGCTCTGATACCATGTGAGATTTTGTCAAGATCGAGAGCTCAATGAAAAGTACAAAATAGAGAGACAAAATATAGGACAAGAATAAATTGTATTCTCATCAATAGATGCATGATCAATAGTTACATACAATGAATATGAGTCTGCTTATATAGGCAAGGTTATAATGGATATGTGAGCACACAAACATGACAAGTGGCTCAATAAAAAACAAGAGTAGGTAGGAATAAGTAGTGGTAAGTAGGAGAAACAATATAATATTTCATATGAGGTGGATCACCCACCGAATGTGGAACGTAACAACAAGATAAGACCACAAAAGGTGGAAATTCTCCTACACAATATCTCAGTGTGGCACAAACACCCAAGTGTCTCATACCCGAACTACCATGAAATGCATTATCCTAAATAAACTTAAGTAAGATGTAATAATATCCAAGATAAATAATTAATTACACCAACAAAATTTATAAGTATACATTCACATTAGTAAATAAATCATATATATTGACTTTTAAACAGTAAAAATGTATTTATGCAACACATGGGAATGCATGTATTATTTATAACATTTTATTTATATTATTTATTTATTTAACTCTGTATTCTAATTATAAACAAGAAATGGTCAAGAGAATGAATTCTAATTATATTAATAGTATTAACATTAACATCAATATTACTATTCAATCCATGTTAATAGCAGATATTAATATTGAACCCCCTTATTACTAAAAATGTTATGATTTTAACAAATTTATGATGATATATATACATATATAATGCTGCAAATTTATTAACATTAGTAAAGCTCTTTTTTTCCAAAAATATCAGTTTGAGGCATAGGCATGTTACCAATGTTGACAGATCAAGATTATTTCAAGCTCCCTTTTTTTTGACACCCTTCCACACCCATATGAATAGTGTGTTTTCTCCAGACACTTAGCTATAGTTTGCAGCCATTAAGGGTTCATCTAATAATATTTCTTTAACCTATTCCATGCACTAGAGTTTATAGGTTTTTTGATGTTCATCTTTACAAGAAGTTTTTGTTGGAACTCTTCTTCTCTTATTTATTTAACTATTTATATAATTTTTTTCCATTTGCAACCTTTCCTTATTTCTTCTTACTATTGTCATCTCAGTGGTCAGTAAAGTACAACGGTCAACTCTATAATATGTTTTCCCAATTATCTTGTTGGATATGGACAACCAACCCACGAGCTTTGCAAAGCATTCAATAGAGTTACCTCAGGGATGTGAATAATGCCATTGTCTGCAATGGTGGGGAAGACAAGATATGGAAGTTACGTCCAAGTTTACAGAGGTTTGAAGGAGTCATGGTCTCGGGTTAGCCAAGAGATGATAGTGCTAGTTGAGGTTCCCACCTCCCCATAATTTCGCAACCTTATACATTCATAATATTTTTTAATAAACATGGTTGTCTATGAGCAAAGCATTCAATCTATTTATTCAATGCGTATTTGTTGCACAAGTTTCACAAATATTTCTGTCATCTCATAATTATATTTATAGGCGTTTTTATATACAGGTTATTATGGAACATCTCGATTACAAGTTTATGAGTGAGTTTGCCTGATTATCCAAGCTACTAAGTTCTCTAGCGTCGGGACTGATGACATTTATTTCTTTATTTACTTATTCTACTACATATCTATCTATCTATATACTCCTCTACCTTAATATTATTATTGTCTCCTTGCTAAGTTTGTTTGCTACTCATACAATTGTATCTCAACGTGAGGAAACAAACATTAAAGTGAGAATGCAAGCGAACCATTGTTTTATATTAACCTTAATGTCAAAGGTTACGCATTGGTAACGGAAGAGAAATTAGGAGGTCAAGTGTCACGCCATAGCGGGTTTGCAATATGGTAATACTAGATCATTTCATATTTTTGCCAAGTGAGGTGCTTTCTCTAATTTTTTCCTTCTCCTCAGTGGAACGGCTTTTGATTTGGGATAACCTGCACAGCTAAACCATATTGGAAGAGGATGCGCCTAAGAAATTTCTATCAGCAATCAACCATTGTTTTATATTAACCTTAATGTCAAAGGTTACGCATTGGTAACGGAAGAGAAATTAGGAGGTCAAGTGTCACACCGTAGCGGGTTTGCAATATGGTAATACTAGATCATTTCATATTTTTGCCAAGTAAGGTGCTTTCTCTAATTTTTTTCTTCTCCTCAGTGGAACGGCTTTTGATTTGGGATAACCTGCACAGCTAAACGATATTGGAAGAGGATGCGCCTAAGAAATTTCTATCAGCAATCAAAGGGACACCGTCTAATTTCTCCCTACCTTGTTGATGTAATATCTAACATATTAAAGCTACTGGACCTCTGTTATGATTCTGCAGCAATAGTTGTACTATAGTATATTTGTGGACAAAGTAATTGGATGAGAATAAGGTAGGAGACTTTGATAAATGCAGAGACATGCATAGTGCAAAAGAAAGAAAAGAATGAGCATCGACTCGTCTACTATACACACATTATTCATGCAAACAGAAATTAAGAGCATATACTTATCTCTTAAATAATGATGGATCGATGCAGAGCTTAATTTTTTCTTTTTCTTTTATCTCCATTAACTCTTTGGTACCTATGTGCATTCTCTTAGCGCCTCACTCCATCCTTTTCTTACCCCGAAAAATAATAGTTTCACAGTTGTCCTCTTATTCACAAGGCTCATGCCCTTCCCCACCCCCATTTTGAAACCCCCAATCCATTAAATAGAATGAAGCATGAGAGTTCACAAAACACAGATCTAAATTACCGACTCATATTAGTTCTAAGAGTTGCAGTTTTAAACAGGTAATATCCAACATCAAAGACCTCCGAAAGAACGAGATCCATGGTGCCCATATAAGTACATCGTCAAGGATAGCAATACCTTCCTGATTCGAACTGGATCCTTCCTCTTTATCTCCTGCTGGTTCTCTTCTATCCTCCCTCCCTCCTTACATTCCCCATTTTCTTATTCATTACCACCACTCCTTTCTTGGCATCCACTCTCCTGACATATTAACGTGCACTCTTAAATAACGGTTTTTTTGACAGATTTTATTCCCCCTTTCACCAGTGTCGTTGTACTCTGCCAACTCACTTTATGCCTTACTCACCTCATGCATTACTCGCCTTGTGTTTTCCATTTATTGTTTCTTTACTGCTATCACCTCTACTTTATTGGTAGATAGGCATAGTCGATTTATTTCCTTCTGCAGTGGCTATATTTAGCTTCAAGATGGTAAATGGATTGTCATTTTAATGATAGACATTAATAATAATAATAATAATAACAATAAATAACAAGTTTTTTCAAAGTCTAAATGAGGGTTATGACATATAGAATGGTAAGGAGATATACAATCAGGTTTAATCTATCTACACAAGATGGTAATCAAATACAAACCTTGATACAATTTTTGTATGTGGATTCTGGAAGCTTCACAGACCACAACAAATTAATAAATTTGTGAGATCAACACAATGATAGATTTATTCCCACTGCACGACATCAGAAATTCCATGATTCAATTGCAATGGAGACATAAACTTCAGATTGATGTAAACATCTTTTGTATGAACAATAAATTGCACTTGACAACTAAAACCAATTTTTACCCAAGACATGCTTTTTCACTATAATGGATGTGAAGAAATATGATTGATAACAAATCTGATCATCAGTTCCCTTTTCAGGGTTTTCAAAAGTAAACACTTCCTCAAGAACCATTACAAGTTCAACAGCACCTAAGCTGTCTAATCTCAGGCTATTTTAAAAGAAATCTTAAGGCCTTAATTTTATCAGTTCCCTTTTCAGGGTTTTCGAAAGTAAGCACTTCCTCAAGAATCATTACAAGTTCAACAGTACCTAAGCTGTCTGATCTCAGGCTCTTTTAAAAGTTAGCAGATCAAATAACCTGCCATAGTTACAATTGCAACGTCTTTAATAAGACACATAAGATCATCCCAATATTTCAGACACATCTGCTCCAAGGTATTTTAGCTACAAAGCATTTCAAAAAATTTAATGAAATGGTTTATGAAAAACTCATCACATGCTGAAACAAAGAAATTTTCATTTGTGCCCAAAATAAACTCCATTTCGAAAAAAACAATGGTACTTATCAAAAGGTTCTTATCATGACATCAATCCTTTTTAGCACTCGTATCCCCTTGAAGGACATTGCTTGAAGCATGCACTGCAATCAAACGTTTTTTAAAACAAGATAAGTGACCAAAGTACACCAAATATCAGGAAAGATTAAATAAGAATGGCATTAGATGCAAAACATTAAATTCTTTGGCTGGAAATAATATGATCATGAAGGCATAGTAAAATTGTAAATTTCAACTAGAAAAATATTGCTTGGCCAACAACTTGATAATGGGCTTGGTGAGAATAAACTGAAAATTTCCTAAAGAAAATCCATGCCTAGCAGGTGACACAGGCATCTTTAAAGATAATGATGGAAAACCTTTTGATATTTTGAATTTTCAGCCCAACAGAGATGAACACAAATAATTTATGTTATTGGGTTCCTTGCATTTGGGTGCCATTGCAAGACCCAACAGGAGGATATTCCAGAACAGAGTCAGGCACGCAGATAGGACAGCCAGGGCACCGCCCTGGCCTTTTCCTGTGATTTTCATGACTGGTGTGTCTTAAAAACGGTTCACACTCCCGATCATGACTGTAAATCAGTGTTTCTTCCATTCACAGGCCTTTTCCTGTGATTTTCATGACTGGTGTGTCTTAAAAACGGTTCACACTCCCGATCATGACTGTAAATCAGTGTTTCTTCCATTCACAACACTGGAAAAATGTGCCCGCAACAGTAACATGTCATGGAGTTATTTGCTGCTGGAAAATGTAAATGCAATGAATTTAATCCTTCCAGCATTCATAAAAGCCTCCAAAAATGGGATGAATTATGTATGTTTTATGGAGCCTTCCAAGGGAAAGAAAATGTGATTCTTCTTTTTCACATGACCCTTTAACATTGTTTTGGTCATTGGATGCTCTATTATTTTATCGAATTTATATATTTATTATTTATAATTCTTATAAATTATATATATAGCCATTATGCCATACCAAACATAGGGAAAAATAATTGCCATATTGGCATTACCCAAAACCCAAAATGATCTGTTAGAAGGAATAGGAGTGGTTAAGGGCAATGGATGGCAAAAGCTTCATGTGTAAGGGGAATCAATGTTTATTATTGAAACAATCAAAAAGAGGAAGTGACCTGATCTGCAAATACACAAATATCATTGAAAAAATCAAGATAAAAAATGCAAATTTTGAAGCTTCATACCAACTGTTGTGACCATTTCACACATCGCCCCATTGAAATGGGGACCCCCTCTTTTTTTGCTTGGTTTGCCTGTTCTTCTCTCTGCTTTTAGGGTTTTGGGTAAGTGAGTGAGTCGTCTGGACTAGGGCTAAGCCTTAGGAGTTTCCTGTTGATATTTTCAAGCCGAAGTCCAATCAAATTTTGAAGATTATTGAGCTTCCTCCCATAGGTTGCAATTTTGAAATAGGATGAGTCTGTCAGGATGTCAGGTGTGTCTGTCTAGGTCCAGTCGGAATTTTGAAAGCAAGTTCAAATTTTACCTAAGTGTTGATGATGGAATTGTGCAATTTTGTCCGGGTGAATTTTGACCAAATTTTGGAAAGTTTGATAAGTGACCCCTGGCCTTGGAGATGACCTAATTATGCCTTGTGAAGTGACTGAAAGCCTAAATTCTTGATATTTTGGCCTATAGAGGCAAAATCGCTCCTGTCCTTCAGTCAAGGACCAAGGCGAAATTGGTATTTTATGCATCTTGGTTATTGACTTGTTTCATTTGTCTTGTGCAGGGTCGCCAGGAGATGCAATCGAGCATGAATTGAAGGTTTTGAAGATTTTTTGAGACTCAAAATGGCAAATTTTTAAAGTTTAAGGCCAAATCGCTCCTGTCCCTCTCCCAGGGACCAGGGCGAAATAGTTTACTTGGGGCATTTTTTGGCCTTACTTGATCAAATTGAAGCGTCAAGGACGCAATAAGGGGTGAAATCAACATGATGGAGTATCTAGACTTAGTCGTTTGCAATGAAAGGTTGAGTTTTGACCTTAAGGACAAAAATCGCTCCTGTCCCTCACTGGAGGACCGGAGCTTGTTTCTCAAAGTTGCACTGTCCTTGCAGGGCCAAGACAATTTTTTGATTCGAGGAGATCAAGGAGGACATGTTTCATCCATTGAAGATAATTTGAAGTAATTTGCAAACAAGGAAATATGCTAAAATGACAAAATCGCTCCTGTCCCTCACTGAAGGACCGGAGCTTGAACACCAAGTTTGCCTTATTCTTGCAAGATTAAATGATCTCGCGACTTGGAAGAGATCAAGTAAAGTACGTTTTTTCCATTGAATATAACTTGGATGGACCACGAAGGAGAAAATTGACCCAAGACACAAGTTCGCTCCTGTCCCTCTCCCAGGGACCAGGGCGAATTTTCAAGATAGCTCCTGTCCCTCTCCAAGGGACCAGAGCGATTTTTCTTAAAAGACAAGTTTTTAGCAAGAGCGAAACAAGTTTCAAGTTTGACATGAAGGAAGGAAGGCGTGATCACCCTGTTGAAGATGATTTTGAAAGTTGGCGAAACACAAATAAGCTTATAAATGCAAAATCACTCCTGTCCCTCTCCAAGGGACCAGGGCGAAATCTTGGTTATCTAGCCTATCCCTCCGAATTTGAATGGGTCCAAGTCAAGACACGAAGTCAAAATGATGTTTGGAATGCTTTAAAGGAGAACGAAGTTGCAAAGGACCACAGAACTTGATGGAATTGCCTAAATCGCTCCTATCCCTCTCCCAGGGACCAGAGCGAACTCTTCAAGTGTGCCTAATTTTAGAGTATTACTATCGTTTGCAAGACTCAAGAAGGAATAAGAAACAACGTTTTTCGCTTTGAAGGCAATTGGAAGTCGATATGATCAAGGGTTCGCACAAAGAACAAAGTGGCGCTCCTGTCCTTCAGTCAAGGACCAAAGCGATTTCAATAAAGTCAACCGTTCCCTTCAAAAACTACATCAAGGCAAGGTCACGCAGGATCCCAAATGTCTTTAACAAGATGATGAACAAGGAGTTAACGTCAAAAATCAACAATTTTGTGCCATAAATACAAAATCGCTCCTGTCCTTCAGTCAAGGACCAAGGCGATTTCTATGAAATCAAACATCTCCCTCCAGAATCACGCCAAGGCAAGAATTGTGCAAAGTGAGGAATGCCTTTCGATGATGATAAACAAGGAATTGACCCCAAGGCTCGGCAAATTTTGGCTAAAATGTAAAGTTCGCTCCTGTCCCTCAGTCAAGGACCAGGGCGAAAATCTCCAGAATATCAAGTTTGCTTTGCAAAGGACAAGATTGGCATGCGTGGAACAAACAAAGATGATCATTGCCTACCTCGCAAGTTGATTTGGCGATTCAAAAGACAAGGACCAAGGAGTAAAAGCAAAAATCGCTCCTGTCCCTCACCAAGGGACCAGGGCGAAAATGGTTTAAGAGGCATTCATTTCAAAAATTGAATAGATCAAACTCCAAGTTACGAATGAAGGTCCCAGTTTGGACGTAAAGGAAGTGACTTTGAACGTGAAAATCAATCCAAGTTGGCTAAGGCGCTCCTGTCCCTCTCCCAGGGACCAGAGCGATGTGGTTAGTATCCATATATCTCTCATGTTTTGGCGCCAATAAATTTTGAAGTACATTAAATGCTAAAATTTGATAAAAACTTTGAATTATTTAATTAAATTGGCATTTAAAATAGCGCATAAGGCATTTAATAATTAATTTGGCCTTTTTAAAAAATCGAAATTATTAATTACAAAGGCATTTAATTAATTATTAAATTAAATAAAAAGGGAGAGCGCTTGGGGTTATATTTCCATATTTTTTATAAAAGTCGGCCTCCATTTTTATTTAAATTTTATTTATTATTTGCCTTATTTCTAAAAGTCGGCCTATGGGTAATTAAGGAGATGAGCGCCTATATAAGAAGGGTACTTTGAAGCATTTTAAAACATCATTCAATCGTTGTTACATGCGAATTTGGAAGAGCAATAGAGGAAGCGAATTTTGATCCAAGGAGAGGAGCGAAATTTCCATCCAAGGAAGGGTGCGAACTTTATTGGAGGATAGAGTTGGAGCGAATTTTCCCTTAAGGCGTTGAAGACCCCAAGGGTGGTGAAGTTGATAAAGGAGGCGCATTTGCTAGGAGAAGCTCACGTTGAAGACTCCAATTTTCATTTTGCCTAGGCGAATTTCCTAATTTTGCATCTTTTTAGAGTTAGTTCTCAAGAAAGGTATGGCAAGATCTCCCTTGTCCAAATTTTGAATTTTGAATCGTCCTAGCCTCAATCTTGAATTTTGAAATTTGAATCTTGAATTCCAAAATTGCATCGTTATATTTAGGAAATGATAATTCAAGGATTTATCATGAAGTTTCCTAAAATTCAATCTTTAATCTAATCTATATTTCTATATTGCAAAATCTGTTACTCATAATGAAATGTTGTGTAGGTATCACGATGGCGACCCCGAAGGCAGGAGCATCTACCAGTCGTCCAACCCTCATTAAGGAAGATCAAAAGAACGAAGAATTGGAGACCAAGATCGTGTCTAAGTGGAGCAACATTGGAGATACCAACTTGGGAAACTTCAGTACGAAGAAGTTCCGAGAGGTCCCTTACATTGGCAAGCCATCACCTGTCGCAAGGAGAATAATTGAAAGTGGCATTATCAAGGCGGCCAGCTTCCCTCCAGCAATCCAGTGCCATGAGTTGATGATCGAGTGTGCTCGCCATTATGATCCACAGTCCAGATCGATAGTGTCCAAGGAAGGAAACACTTTGGCTTATTTTTCAAAGGAGGCTATCAGTGAAGCTTTTCACCTGCCAGAACATAAAGATATGATCCATAAAAGCTTAGAAGGAGCCAGGTCCATGTACGAAGATGATCCAGACACTTGCTTGAGCATCATCAACAAGAATTGG
The DNA here is from genome assembly GCF_030272615.1 of Cryptomeria japonica. NCBI lineage: Eukaryota > Viridiplantae > Streptophyta > Pinopsida > Cupressales > Cupressaceae > Cryptomeria > Cryptomeria japonica. The sequence goes on from NC_081414.1 coordinate 418,719,808, forward strand.
TTACTCAAGAGTCGTCCTCGCCTGAGCAAGATTCCGAACACACCACATAGGATCGACTTCCAGGAGGAGTACAAAGATTTGATAACATTACTCAACCGAGTTACGGGGGCTCCTCAAGCCTTCTATTTTGAGAAGTGGATGTTCTACTTCATCCAAGTGATAGTGCAAGGAAAAGGAACAATTCATTGGGCTAGAATGATTAGCCATTGCTTGGACGTGCAGTTAAGAAGACTGAAGGCTACCAAGTCTTTCCACATGAGTTCATACATCATATATGCCTTGATAAGGAGTTTTGAATATGCAGGACTACCTCACAGAGGAGTGATCGGAAGAGGGCACGGGGAAGTCAGAGTTTGTGATTCCTATGTTCATTTGCATCATCCTCCAGGAAGTGACTACAAGTTGGTCAATGATACCTTCACGATGAACATCACCAGGACATTGCAAGGCGGGATTCACAATCGGCCATCTCAAGATGCACAAGAGCTTGTAGAGAGGTACGGTGCTTGGTTCATCCAATTTCAGAAGTTTACATATATTAGAGTTCATGGATGTCCTTCACCTCCCTACATGTTGCCGAGATATCCGACAGACAGAATAGTGTTACTTGAGGTAACTAGACAGTTGGCAGCGTATGCAAAGGCATTCAGACACAGACATGGAAATGGAGTTCCTGTTCCTATCATACTAGGAAATTCAGTTGAGGTATGTCCTAATGCTCTAGCCATGGATGATGCAGAAAAGGAGTTAGCTTTATATTCATTTTCATTCTTTGCCATGAGAGAGAGTTTTGATCCTTATGGGTATATAGAAGAGACAGTCGGAAGGAAATACAGACATGAACCTCAGATAGAGGACTTTGTGATGAATCTCTCAGATGATCTTGAAGTGAAAAGAAAGATGCATTCCAAATTGCCTTTAGACTTTATCAGGAAATGCAAAATTTACAGAGTGGCCGACCAAGCTCAGGACAGTGGTAGACATCTCCAATCATCTTATGACCGAGAAAGCAAAGCAGTGAAGCTAGATTGGAATGAACCTGAAATTTTGGATCTAGATGCCTTGATGGCTCCAGTTTTGTCTTGTACTCGCAGATGGGTTGATGTGCAACATCAAAAGTTGAGAGAGCAGGGCATATCTATGACTTTTACTTTGGAGGAAAGGCCAGGAGAAGGAGGAGCAAGTGTAAGTGAAGGTAATCCTAATCCCAGAAGCACAAGCGAAGGCAACCTTCGAAGCGTAAGTGAGGGTAATCCTCATCCTAGAGGCTCAAAGAGAAAAGAGAGACCTGAGAAAAGGGAATCCTCCAAGAAGAAGCAAGAGGCCAACCGAGATCGTTCATCCGGCACATCTTCTCAACAAGAGAAGAAGACACTTGAAATGGAGGAATCTATGGAATCAATAGTACAGAACGATAAACATGAAGAAGGACAGGCACCTCAACGTTCATCAAACCGATCTCTCCGAGTCAATGAGCTACATGAAGACAAGAACGATGACGAAGTGACATCTCCTCTCCGAGAAGAAGAAACATTGCCTAAGGAGATACAGGTTAGAGAAACAAGATCTGCCATTCCAGATTGGTTAAAAGAGAGACTAATAAGGGTGATTGTGATCGAGGACGAAGATAATGTGATTGATTTAGAGAGCCTTGTTGGAAATTCTCAGGAAGTGACAGAAAGGAGGAAGGCTACTAAGATGTCCAAGATGATCAGAGATGAGACAGGATCCAGGAAATTACAGATAGCTACACCAGCAGTGGACAAATATGAAGGTGAGATCCTCGCAGAGGAATATGATGTAGAGACATTTGAGCTTGGTCCACTCACAGCCGAGCAAAGGTTGGATGAGGCAACCGATTCGTTTGAAGCACTTAAGGACAAGCTTAGAGAAGAAATGGAAAAGAATAGAAAGCTTGAGCGAGAGGTCGGTGCTTGGAGAGGCTACTTTAGCCATCTCAATCAGCCTTTGAGGCGTCAGGATCCAGCAGTATCTCCTATGCAGGCACTTCCCCTTGAGTCAGTTGGTGAGGCAGAGAGAGTCAGGAGTTTGGTTCAGCTTATGAGCTCTTGGATTGACAAATCCCATACAGTTGCTATTGAATTTGCAACAAGAATGATGCAGACCATTCATCGGGTTATTCAGGTTCTTGAGATCATCCACAACCTAATGATAACGGTAGCTGCTTTTGCTCATACTAAGGATGTTATCATTCCTGTCCTGCAAGTAATCAGACAAACATCAAGGAAGGTCCTAGCACAAGAAAAGATAATGGATGGAGGACCTCATAGTTTACTCCAATGGTCAACTTTACTCCAGATGAAGGAAGTTCTTTTTGAGGACATCAGTAACCAATGCAATCAAGTTGAAGAGATTATCCATCCGATCCAAGACAAAGTTGAAGTATTATGTACTATTCTTGGCAGGAGGATTGCAGTTGAGATAGATGTGGATTTGCAAGAATTAGAAGAAAGAGTCAAGGTCATCTTTTGCAAAGATGAGAATGTTATTACAGATGAGCAACCGGATCAGATGTTTGCCACCATGCTCCTGATTGAGAGGATCAAAGAACTTGAACCTGAATGGGACACTGCTCTTCTCAAGGCTTTCGATCAGGTCATCCACTTGGAGGAACGAATGAGGAATCTTCCCGAGATTCCAATTGCTGAGATCGAAGGAATCGTGTCTAGATTCATTGCATATGCTAAGGAGCATTGGAAAGGGAATAAGATTCTAGAAGAAAGGTTGTTATAGATGATGTGGCACCTTAATTGTCATTGGTCTATGTCTCCTAGGTTTTTGTGCCAAATTTAATATTTGGCTATGCATTTAATATTGTTCAATAAAAGGGGGCTATTTGTAATAAACCCTAATTAGGGTTTAGGTGTCATAATCTTGGCCATTGATCCTCTTTTGATCTGGACCGTTCATTGTAATTGAGGATGCTATATATACCCTCACTCCTTTTCATATAGATATAGAAATAGAATTAAGAGAGAGCAATAAGAAATAGTTAGAGTTTAGAGTTTTTGGAGAAGCAAGTTATTTTGTAGCAAGATTGAGCTTTGAAGAAGGAATTTCAAACAATTGTTGTTTATGATGGCTTTGAGATCAATAAAATATTGAAGTTATGGTGTTTTATTGCAATTCTTGTGGTTATCTTCATGGTTGTTTACTTTCTTGAATCATTCTCAGTCAAAGTAGTATTTAAATTTGAAGGACTAAGTGTTGGGCTTGATCTTTGGTGAGATTCATACTCCAAACCACTAGCTTCTTACTGATTGTAAGGACGCCTTGTGTGGTCGACTGGAAATATTTGGATTGCATAAACCTTCATTCATTATTGAGTCATTGATATGTACCTTCATGGTAGTGCCTATGATTCTTGATGATTTGAAAATCATTATTCACCTTAGAAGATCGCATCAGTTTCAATAAAGTTGTAATTCCTTGGCAATACTGAAGTTGGTAGAATCTTGCCAAGTCTAGCCTACATTGAGTTGATCTTAGGATTAGATTAGAGTTTATCTCTTGCAAGCCTTCCCCTTTTGATCTTTTTGGAATTCATTAGTATTAGGAAATCTTGTTCCTGCAATTCGGATACGTAAGGCCCCTTGATGAAACAGCAATCACAACGACCACTGGTGCTTATCCACACGTAGAGACCCTACATAAAAGAACATTGGAGTCACCCTGATTGATCCTTTTTTGCGACATCTTCAGCAATCAGAGACTTTATTCAAGAGAGGATAAGGTACCCTTGGGTATTTTATTCTGTGTATGATTGTGTACAAAATACACGTCAACACCAACATATCAGGAAAAACTACAGTGGCAGATCTAGCAGACCATTGTGAAGTGGAAAAGATGGGTAAGATGATTTGTACCAGTCATTTCCCTCCATAACATTTAAGTTAATATCAGAAGACTCCACCAAAACAGAAGTTGTTTTTCATTATAATATTTTAAATTTTAAACTCAGAATAGAAGAGGAAAAACTTTTGATAATAAAAAATCCTCTTTATATACACTCAGTAGTGCCCTTTATGTTTAATTCAAACAAAGGAGAATGATGAAAGCATATGCTGGATAAATCACAAAATCATTAGCTTTTATTTTTGTTAACTTTCTCAAAATTTGATATGCTTGGAGTGGAAAAAGAGAGATTTCTCCATACACAGAAAAGTATCCTTAAATTTGATTTTTGATAACCATACCATATTTTTGTTTTCCAAGCTTAGTTAGTCAACACCAATTGGGAGTTAGAATCTCAGCTAACAAATTTTCTGAGGTACAGGGCCCTTAACCTAGGTAACTGTTGTGACGTATTCACACATCGCCCCATTGCAAATGGGGACCCCTACTTTTTCTTTCTAGGGTTAGTTTTCTTGGCTTAGTCTTTTAGGTTCTTGGCTATTAATCTTTGCATTGGAGAGTTTCTAGAGAGCTCATTAGGGCAGGATGGTCTGCTTGAGTTGAAATGGGTCAGTAGGTGGTCCAGGTCAGGGTCTCTGTCAAAGTTTCCCCTTGGTTGGGCCTGGGTCTTGCTTCTAAGGTCGAGTCTTGATTGAGTTTAAGGAAGTCTTTGTGTCATGTTAAGAGTCTTGCCTTTTGAGACCTATGTCATTGAGTTAAGGAAGTGAATGGAGGTCTGTGAGTACAGGATTCTTCCCTTTGAGGGTTTGAGAATGGTCCAGTTAATGAATGATTAAGTTCTTTTACCTCTAGGCATTGATTGGTATAAAATTTACCTATTTTGCCCTTAGAGAACGCCTAATGATCAAGTCTAGACCTAAAAGTTTGAGCAAAAGGTGAAGAATTTGAGTGAGATTGTTAAATTCGCTCCTGACCCTTCCAAAGGGACAGGAGCGAAATCCTCCTTAGCTCCCTTTTGACTCCTATTCTAGACAAAATCTTCACTTTAAGGCATGGATTGGGAGGAAATTAGCTTGAATTCACCCTTGGAGATGCCTTGGACAAACTTAGACTTGGAAATTTGGAGAAAAGGTCAAGAATTTGAGCATTATTGCAAAATTCGCTCCTGACCCTTCCAAAGGGTCCAGAGCGAATTTCCTTAGACTCTTCTCTTGCTCTCAGTTTAGGCCACAAACCTTGCTTTCTAGTCATGATTGAGGAGAGAATAACCTATCTAGGCCTTGAGAATGAATTGAAACATAGCCAAATGCACTTGGATAATGGGAAAATTTGGAATTTGAGCTTAAAGAAGAATTTCGCTCCTGACCCTTCCAAAGGGTCCAAAGCAAATTTCTCTAAAAACCTCTTCTGCTTCTAACATGGGTTAAAATCCTTGATTCTAAGCCTTGAGTGAATGAAAAATGATCTATCCATGCCTTTGAAAGTGAGTTGCAACCAAGTGAGATGAGGAAAATTGGAGAATTTGAGCTAAGAAGCAAATTTCGCTCCTGACCCTTCCAAAGGGTCCAAAGCGAAATTCCTCTTTAGTTCCTGTCCTTCCAAAGGTACCTAAGCGAAATTGTTAAGATGCACTTTTGATTCAACATTTTGAACTAGGCAATTCCTTAAGGTGATTTGTTAGCATGTCCTAAGGTGAGAACAATGTGAATGAGGGTGAAGTTTGAGTGTTTGGATGATATCTAAGGCTAATTCCTCAAATTCGCTCCCGACCCTTCCAAAGCATCCAGAGCGAAATTCCTTATATCTCCCTTCCTGGTCCTAATTTGCATCACAAACCTTGCTCCCATGGCGTCTTTGAAGAAGATAATACACTTGGAACATGATGAAATGGAGAATTTGGGCAAAAACACCAAATTCACTCCTGACCCTTCCAAAGGGACAGGAGCAAATTTTCTTAAAACACCTATTTGCTCCTTGTTTGGGTTGAACTCTTTGTTCATATGGTGTGATTAAGGGAAGATTAATGACTTAAAGTGATTTGGGACCTAGAAGAATGCCCTTGGACCTTGAAAGAGTTAGGAATTTGGCCAAGAATACAAATTTCGCTCCTGACCCTTCCAAAGGGTCCAGAGCGAATTTCATTATAGGGCCTGTCCTTGGTGAGGGTCCAGAGCGAATCTCATTATAGGGCCTATCCTTCCAGAGGGTCCAGAGCAAATTGATCCTAATGCCTTCTTGTTGATGATTTAAGGTAAGAAATGCTATGTTAGAATGAATATATTATGTATTCTTAATCATCTTTTGTTTGTTTTGCAGATCAATAAAATCAAGTTCGAGGGAGATCAGGCCAGGACAAGGGCGACCTCTTCAAGTTTCATCATCATCAAGGACACTTCAAATGCGTGAGAGAGGACTCAAAGTACTTCCAAGTTGAAGGACTTCAAGTGTTCAAGGAATTGCAAGCAATGGAGCTGACCATCCTCAAGGACCTCATTCTATCACATGAAGAAATCACAAGATGGCAAAGAAGAAGAAAAGACTTGACCGTGAAGAAGCCTCATCAAGCACAAGAGAGTCAAGGAGAGGTATGCTATTCATCAGGTACATCAAGGATGAAGGAGGATCAACCAAAGTCAGTGCAAGGATACGTTGAAGAGGCAGATAGTTTCAAAAGAGTTAATCAAAGTTAAGCTTCTCATCGAATATCAAGAGATACAAAGTTCCCTGATCAAGCACAAACGCAAGACAAGGTGGCATCCCAGACACCGTTCCTCCAATCAGAAGGCTCCACATCAGCATGTCCAGATTCGATGAACCACGCTTGCACATGAAGGCACAAACTCCGATGTACCTACCCCTGTTTCCTATTGGTTCTCATACATGAAATGTAATTTTCTCATTGGCTAAGAGAAGTTTGTTGTAACAAACCCTAAAATTAGGGTTTTCATCCTGAAATCTTAGCCATTCATTCTAAATCAATCTGAGCCATTGAAATGTAAAGAGCTCTCTATATAAAGCTCTGGCTCTTCATTTGTAAAGGTTAATGGTTAGTGGATAGTTAATAGTCAGTAGCAAAAGAATAGTGAATAAAGTAGCAATTAGAATAGAGGAGAAGGCAAGAAATTGTTGCCTTGATTGTAAATGAACTCCATTTTCATTGAAGATATGGTGAAATATGTCATTTCTTTGCAATATGCATGGTCTCTTGTTGAATCTTCATTTTAGATGATAAATGATTAGATTGAATGACGGAAGTTACTGAATGCACTCACGTGGAATTTGCCTAGTCCAAACCACTAGCCTCTTACTGATTGTAAGGGCGCCCTGCGTGGTCAACTGGCATTGAATGAGCTTAATCTCGAATTGTTATGCGTCTATTGGTCATGCATTAACTCGAATGGTGATCAATGTCTGATGGTGTAACGATTTGAACATATTCAAAGCATCCCTTAGAAGATTGCACTGAGTTGGTGTCGGATTGTTCAAACTGATGGTGAGACCCAACCCAGTAGGACTCCACCTAGTCGTTCATCAACCTTCTTACATTCTCGGTCTTAGAATAGACTCTCTAAACGCTGCACCTTTTGGTTATTTCTTTATTATCCCGATGAGTAGACAGAACTTAAGTTCCAGCAAATCAGACGCTCAGGCATTCGAATGTAAGTCCCCTTGTGATTCCAGCATAATCACATCAGACCAAATTGAGCTTATCCACATGTAGAGACCCTACATATAAGAACATTGGAGTTATTTCGATTGATCCTTGGGCAAATCTTCAGCATTCGAATAACTTTGTTCAAGAGAGGATAAGATACCTTGGTATTTTATTCTGTGTTCGCATGTGCATAAAAAACACATCAACGGTAACTTAGCAAAACAAAATTGCTTTTCTGAAAAGAAAGTTGAAATATCTATACATCATAATAAACATGCCCGTAAAAGAAAGAGAACAGTGTTTTCAATGGTTCTCCAAGTTTCCAGGATGAGGGAGATAGAGACGGCACCAATTTCAAATTAAGGCAAAAACATTCTTGAAGCCTAAGGACTGCAGGGGTACAGCTATATATATATATAAGAGAGAGAGAGAGAGAGAGAGAGAGAGAGAGAGAGAGAGAGAGAGAGAGAGAATCACAAAAAAAAAACATTATAAACAAACTAGAAAATGCTGAAATTAAATAACATAATAAATCCATGACAGCACAAAAAGCATCTCAAGCAGACTTGGAGCCCTTTTTTCCTGTCAAGGGGAATCTATCTTTCAAATCAAACTATGATCCATCATTAAGATGAGAATGTGACACACTAGGATTGTGGATGGCAGCTCATTATATAGTGCTTTAAAAATGCCTCCAAGAAGGGAAAAATGACAATTAAATGACCTAGACATTTGAAAATTAATTAAGCAGTTAATTAAAAAATTATATGTTTTGCCTTTTAATTATGGATCATTTTTATTAAGTTGTTTCAATGCTACAACTAACTTGATCCAAATCCTTCATCTCTATTTAGATTGCAATAGTGCTTACTAATTTCAACAGCCTTCCCTTGAGTGCCTCTAAAAAAGAGTTCCTTCTACGGCAAGGACCTTAGTCCCTTCAATGTAAATATCCTGCTTTGAATTAAACGGATGTTTTGCCTATGTTGACTTGTTAATACACTCATATTTTATATCTGCACCATGTTCATTGATCATGGTAAAAATAGAGTGACATGTTTCTCCAATTAATGGCAATATTCCACACCAACACAACTAGATCATTTAATTATGTCCTTTATCTCCTTCCCCTAGGAATTGCCCCCACCTTTTTGTGGCATCACAATTACTATATAGTGAGCTCTCATCCATAATCCTCACATGCCACTATCTCATCCTAATGATGAATCACATAGTACAATTGAAAATGTTTATGGATAATGGATCACCTTCATGGGCTGAAAATCTTTTGTTCATAAACGAGAACCTATTTTGTTATTTTTCCTAACAACACAAAGTTATTCATGTTAGACACAATGCACCACTGAGAGGGGGGTGAATCAGTGGTTCTCAAACTTTTCCCTTTAACAACCTATGTGTGTATACCGGTTATGGGATCTAACACAAAGCAACCTTTACCGGTTAGTGAGGAGACTAAACACAAATGCATTCACACAAAGGTACATCACATAACACTAGCATATACGAGGAAAACCCAAGATGGGAAAAACCTCGATGAGCAATGCTGTTGGAGTCTACTGCTCCAATCCAGCCTCACAATCAAACCTTTGTTACAATGTTTATAGCACCAACCCAAGGAGCTACAACCCCTAATTTAGGGCACCAACCCAAGGAGCACCAACCCCTAACTGATTTATGGGCTACAACCCCTGCACCGAGCTACAACTCAATGATCTTGATGAAAACATCAAATACAAAATTAGCAATCTTGTTACAAGTGAATCTTGTAACCTTCTCATATACCTTACTCTGTCAGTAAGATATCTTCTCTGCTACACCGACTCACTCTCCTGCTGCTATACTGCCAGTAAACTCTACCGGTACTCTTCTCCTCTGTTTCTTCTCTACTGGATCTCTTCCTCACTAATCTACACTTTACCGGTGCTATACTCAAACGGTTCTCTGTTTGCCTTCTCTACAACTTACTTCTCTTTAGCTCTACCGGTATGAACACTACCGGTTCTACTCTGCTATTGGTTGAACACTTCAACCCGGTTCACCCTCACACTCAGTCTCTTCTCAGATATGCTTTATGCACTTGACTGATTTCCTCTTTCATGCAGAAGAAAACACTTCGCAGCAGCACCCTCTTCTTCTATTCAACAGCTAACGTGTCTTTGGCCTTCATATTTATGGCCAGGTTTTCCCACCAAAGCCCACTTTAAAATCTAGGCGGTTAGGGTATCCTCACCATCCTTGAGGCAAACCAAATCCAATCACATCTTGCTCGATCTGATCTCCCTGGCAGCCAACTGTTCATCTCCGCCATTGTCGCGCCTTCCAATACACGTTTTCCAAATATAGGAAACACGATCCTTTTCCTCGACCTGCATCCATCAAACCATCATTAATACCTTTGTTGTTTCCTTCTCGAGGTCTTCTAACAATCTCATCTTCTTGCTTTGATCTAGGCACCAACAACTCCCTGATTCTTCTCTGTTGCTCATTCTTCCTTGAGCCACACGCTTTTGACCCGATCCACAAATCACGGGATCCATATTCAATGCACACCTGTAGAGATACCTAACTCTACACAGCACTTCACCAACCTCTGCGAGCTTGCCACCTTGACTCCATGTGGCATCCACATCAACCAACTGTTAACTTGGCTCTTCGAGTTGGTCCAGATAGGATCACTGACCAACCACTCTACCGGTTCCTCTTTCCTGTTGGTCTACTAACCCTGCCGGTATCTCACATTCTACCGGTTACCTCCTCATGTCTACCCTTTGCTATACTGTCGATGGAACACCTAAACAGGTCTTCAGACATGACTTACCTAAGCATGCACATTCCCATCAAGTGGGAAGACTTCTGCATCCGCACCTTGTCCAAATTCCCAGTAAGCACTCTTGATGACACAAGTCATCAACCTTCACTAGACTCCTTCTTTAGTCAGGCCATTCTTCCTCTTTCTGCATCTGCTCAGTTATGCCTTTTCCTTGATCAGCTCTAGTCATATCTCCGCTGGTTTGTCAAAGTGACAAACACATCACACTTCATCTGTACCGGCAATTCAACATGCCTTTGCCTCTTCTCTCTTATCTCAAAGAATCATGATTCACACCATGCATACCTGGAGATAAGTTCCTCTTACCAGTAGAGAGACACCATCTGCTTTCTGCAATGGACTCATGTGACTTCCCTGTTTGTGCAGCATATCTTCAAACAGGCACATGTTATTCGGTGTGGGCACATTCACTGTTAGTCATCTCTTCATATGGTGACGCAACTTCATCCGGTGGGAGTCTTGTTGTTCTGCAACCTTACAGCATACTGGTGACCTGTTTATTCTTCTCCTCCAGTGTTGATGTGATTCAGATGACATTCTGCCTCTTCATCACAAACAACCGCTCAAACACCTTTCTATCTCATCGCACAAGTCAGGCACTAACTCATGTACTGGTGACTCCTGAGGTCATCTTCCTTACCTTACCGGTGTTCTGCAACACAAGGTGATATCCAAGATATCACATCTTGTACTCCTCCATAGCAATGTTGTACATACATCTCTTCTACCGGTTGACATCAATGACAACACAATGCCAACAATTCAGGAGTCCTCCAGAATCTCCATTTAATTAGATGAAACCCAATTGTCAAATGCCACCTATGTCAAAAAAAATTATTAAACAGATGTTTTTCATAAAAACACTTGCTTTCCATCCACACCTCCACCCTTAGAAATGTATTTCCCTGCTTTTAAAGTCTTCATCTTTGTCTAGCTAACTTCGTTATTAAGTTAATTAATTGTCAACTAAGTTAGTGTGCTTCAAATGATAGCTACAAACAGTAATCTCAACAGTTGTCTTAACGAACAATCATTCGTAATTTCGTCCTACTAGCATTTCCTATGTCAGAGTAAGAGATTTGATTTTGTGATAGGCTCTTCTTATTCTAGCAAAGCATTTACTGAGCACTACTATGCAATAAAAGAATTATTCTCCAGATTCTCAGAATGTTGTTCATTGTCTATGATATCTTATTCCAATTAAACTTTTGTAGTGAAACTCATAGTTTGGTTGTAACAATTTACAACAAAAATTTCAGGCATAGTTGCCAATGAATTGAATGCAGCTCTTTGACTGGTTATGTAGAAATCGATGTTCCCCACCAATGGGGATGCTTGCCATCTCACCACATGCCTCTCAACATACTGAAGACATGAACACAACTAACATAGAATTTATTTCTATTGCATAAAAAAGTTAAATTAAATTATCTTTGGCATTCATCAAGTAAAAAGAACAAGGTAAGAAAAGCATTAATGACAACCTGGAAAAATAAAATGAATATGAAAAATTAATATAATAAAGTCAAATACATTAAATAGAAATTATTTAACAGAGCATATGGAGACATGTCTCCTTAATAGATGTTTTAAGTGTTTGGAAGTATGAGAAGATAAATTAAACCAATCAGCTCAGGTTTTTGCGATTAACAACCTACACTCTATACAGTCAGAATTTGAAGTTCATAGCCCGTCCTTTCTTCAACATCTAACTGATCATAGTAATATATAACAGCATTAACTGACAAGCACAGTTTTTTGTACCATACAACCAACTGCCTTACAAACCTTGCTCAAACTTCCAGCAAAAGTACATTGATATCACCCTACGTCTATATTGCTTTGTGCCATACAATCTCTATTTCCTATTTCCATAATGCCTTCGCTTCTTACTGTGATATGGCCTCTGCACCTTGCTATCATACTATCATTTTTGCTTGTTTTCATACAGTCATTAACCATTGTTGTTGTACAATCATTAATAATTGTCGTCATGCAATTATTCATATATGTTCTCATGTGGTCACTCTTCCTTGCAGTTGTACAACCTACCCTCTTTATAGTCAGCATTTGAAGTTTATACCATTCTTCAACATCCGACAGACCATAGTACCATATGATGGCATTTTATGACAAGCAAAAAATTTTGTAGCATACGACTTACTGCCTTACATACCTTGTTCAAACCTCCAGCAACAGTACATCGACATCTATATCGCTTTGTGCTTCCATACAATCTCTATTTCCTGATTCCATAATACTTTTGCTTCTTACAGTGTTATGGCCTCTGCAGCTTGCTATCATACAATATATTTTGCTTTCTTTCTTACAATCATTACTCATTGTTGTCATACAATCGTTACTAATTGTTGTCATGCAATAATTCATATATGTTCTCATGTAGTCACTCTTTCTTGCAGTTGTGCAACCTTTCCTTCGAGTTGTAATTGGTTCTTCCCTTGTTCATAGGTGATCTTCCCTACTTGCAGTCATACGGTCTTCCCTTCCTATCTTACTACTGTTGTGAAGTCTTCCCTTCCTATCTTACTACTGTTGTGAAGTCTCCCCTTCAAAATGCCATATGGGTACTCTTATCTGTTGTCATACAACCACATATCATTCGGTTAGCACTTGTAGCGTTCACATTAACTACTACAGTACAACCATCAACAGTTCATTTCATGCTCTTAGTCTTGTCAACCCTCCATTTTGTCTAGTGACTTACAGTTTGACATATTGTAAGAAGCTAAATCTAGTCCTTTGGGGGCAATTACCTACACTGAAAAATCCAGGTTGGATGCCCTCGTCTGTTGGGAGAAATTAATTATCTTTTTGACTGTTCAAAGAATTTAATTCTCTCGTTTCCTAAGGAGAGCGTGGGAGGAAATGTAATAGATGCCAATCTAGCACAGGAAAAAATTCAATGCAATACACAAACACTTTTTCCAGGTTTTTGGACAAAGTTCAAATATTCAGGAGCCAAAGCCATGTTGTTCAAGCATTCAAAGTTTTGGATGGTATTTTGGTGTTGTGTACTTTGATAGTGATGGCTAGAAAAAAAATCTACGAGTTACGGGTTCTGCATCCTCAACTGTATGGCTAAAAAAATGGAAGACAGCTATAAATAAAAGCATTTTCAAAGCATGGCACTGCTCAAGAGGGTCAGATAATCCCAGTGCAAACCACAGCTACATCTCTAATGTTGATTCAAACATCTTTGAAGTCAAGCAGAGCTAGTTAATTCAAGTGGATTAGATAATTCTAGAGCAAACCACAGTTACATCTCTAATGATGATTCAACATTTTTGCAGACAAGCAGAGCTAGTTCAAAAATGCCTGCACAAATGAGCATTAAAAATAAATGATTGACAACAAATAAACTTCTAAAATCAAAGCCATGCCCACACCTGAATTTCTCAATCGGTAGAATCTGACTACCACAGAATCCAGGGTGCGATGAGCCAACAACCTTGAGGCCCATGAATTGAAGGCATCCCTAGAGAGCATTAGTGTTAGATAAAATTCTCCAAATGCTTTACTTCAACAACTACGATTTTGAGCCTTACTTTGTTTGCATGGCATCCAACTACAAAAAAGACAGCCAAGCATCTTTAGTGTACTAGATTAGGTGGTGCACATCATGTACACACCAGCTGACTGTACTAAAGTCTTCCTATCCTCTTCTGGACCCTCAATTTAGAAGACACCAAAAAATAACCTTCTCTATGCCCTCCATTTTGGACCACTGTATTTGTTTGGGATGATATTGCCCTAGAAACATAATTTTAATTGATCACTCTATGGTAGGTTGTGTATGGAATAAGTATTAAAACAGATTTGGAATAGCTTAATCTAAAGAAATGCAATTGAAAATGATAAGGAATTAGAGTTCTACAAAATTACTAACATGGTGTTCTATGAAAAATTTATTAATATGTATGGGCTCCTATCACCCCTTTCGGGAAGCTAGAAAATCTGGAGTTTAAATAAATTGAAGATGATCTCTTTTCTGTCCAACAATTTCAAGGCAGTTAGCTTTTGACTTCATAAATCTCCAAGTCAAATTTTGGGAATTGTCAAGTTGATTTGATATGGCAACCAACCAGCTTAAATTTGACACGTGATTGTTAGTTTTAAAAGTGGCATTTGAGTGTCATTTGGGTGCCATCAAATTAAACAAACGATCATGGCATTATTTGGGGGGTCTGCATACTTTTAAAATAGGGGATATTTTACATTCAAAATTATATATTTATATATGTATTTCAAGGTATATGCAGTTCATTTTTAGAGATTGGAGAAACTCTCATAAATAGAGGAAAAGAGACCTTGGAATGGAATTCTATTATTGGATACAAGGATAGGAAGAAGAGCGAAGATCAAAAAGATAATTCTTGGAAAAACACCACAAACAAACACGTACTTTGCCATTTTTTGAAAAAACAATGGTCCACCAACAGAAGAGACCTTACAGTTTTAGAAAACCCATGGTCCCAAGGAAGGTAAGAATAAAGTTAGTTAGAGATATAAGGATATATTTGATTAGAACAATTAATGCTTATGAAATATGAGGAAGTCTTTGAGAAGATATATGAGGGGTCCATTTTTTAGATAATATAAGTCAACTTGTTTATTAAAATAACACTATTCCCAACCATGGTCAGAAGGCACCCAAATTTAGTTGGTTCCAATGTTTATATGGAAACCAGAATGAGACCTAATACCTGAGTCATTGTGATAACGAAAGAGGTCGAGCATACAACTATCATTATAGAGATGAATATTAACTTTGCTAAATGATTTTGTGTTATAAATATAACTGTAGTAGTTGAGATGTATGTCATCTAATATATTTCTTTATTTTGCTTATGAAGATGTATAATGAGTAATGTTCGAAACTATTGATTAAATGTATTTGGGCCTAACATTTGAAGGATGTATAAAACTTGTGAATGATGTTGAAAAACCTGTATATGGGGCTGAAGAATCACATGTCCCATTCTTGAGCCAAATGCTGATTAACCAGTTTATACAAAACAATGTGCTGCAGTCTTATGACCCAAGGAAAAACATAGTAGCTTCATTGTAGAGATGAATATTAACTCTCCTAAATGATTGTGTTATAAATGTTAATATAGTAGTTATGATGTACATCTTATATTATATTTCTTCATTTGCTTATGAATGATGTATAACAAGTGATTTTCTCAGCTATTGACTAAAATGTACTTGAGCCTAACATTTGAAGGATGTATCATGATGCTGAAAAACCTACAATGGGACTGAAGCACAATAGTGTGTCCCACTCTTGGGCCACATATTAATTTACCAATTTATGTAAAAGAGTGTACCCCAATCTTGCAACCGAAAGAAAAACATAGTAACTGAATTGTAGATGACATTCTATACATGTGTATGTGTGTTCCATTCTTGGGCCACATGTTAATTTACCAATTTATGTTAAATAGTGTGCCCCTATCTTGCAACCAAAAGAAAAACATAGTAACTGAATTGTAGATGGCTTTCTATACATGTGTATGTGTGTCTCACTCTTGGGTCACATGTTAATTTACCAATTTATGTAAAATAGTGTGCCCCAATCTTGCAACCAAAAGAAAAACATTGTAACTGACTTGTAGATGGCATTCTATGCATGTGTATGTGTGTCCCTTAAACAATCTATGTTTTACCATTTTCCCTCCAAACCATATTCATCATTTTTAATAGCTGAATGGTGTAGGAGCACCTAGTATCTAGTCATCATGTTAATTAGATGTTTGAGTCTTAGGAGTTCGGGGTCATGTCATTCTGGTTCAATAAGATCTATGGAGACCATTTGTAATGTCATTTCATGTTTTCAGGTCTGTATGTCAGATTTGAAGTCATATTTTGCAAATCTGTTAAAGTTGTCAAATGTTGTCATCGGAATAAATTATACCGTTATTACTGTAATAAGTTGTCAAAGGGGGTCATCGGGATAGTTATCCCGATAAAAGGGTCATCGCGATAGTTATTACTCTAGGGATTGCTAAAACCAGTTTAGCCAACTTTGCAGGGCTATTCCAATAGGCCTTCGACTGTCTCGATCGGTATAGCTATACCGAAATCAATGTCATCGAGATAGTTCCCTCTATCGGGGTTTGGTCAAATATTGTTTAACCGACTGTGGAAGGTTATGCCAATGGTTATCCAATTGCCTCATTCGGTATAGCTATGCCGAAAGAGGGACATCGGGATAAGTTTCTTCTATTGGAGTTGCACAAAAAGGTTATCCCGCCAATGTTAGTTATTCCGATAGGTGAAAAAGACTTCAGTTCGGGATTGTTATCCCGACGTCGGTGTCCAGTGTTGTTTTGTCAGTTTGGAATTGTTATTCCAATGTCAGTATTCAGATTTGATTTTTCAAATGTGGGAGTCGAATAGTCTTGTAGCCCAACGGTCTGTTGTCACTGCGGGAAAGAGCACAAATTTGGTATAAATTGTGTAAGCCAACGGTTGGAAACAGTTTTTGAGATGCAATATGAGTTTTGAAAATTTGAATTCCTGAAGTTTTGTTTTGAAATCACTGGCAACTAATTGGAAACTCGTTTTTTCTGTAATTACTCTATTTCTACACTTGTATGGTATTGTATGGGTTCCATTTGATTGAACAGTCATATGTATGGATAGAATATTGACTCACCTTCCTGTTGCTAGTGATTTGAGTTTCTAATTCGTACAAAGAAAGAAGTTTAGCAATTTTACTCACGGTGACTTGGTTAGCAGGGTAACTAGGGTTTTAAACAATCATTAAATCAATTCCCCCACCCTGTCTTACATCACTGAAATTTACCACTTTGGACCCCACAATTTGGGTCAAATAATATCATAAAACATAAAAATTATATAAGTAAATAGCCCTCAGTTTTAGCTTTTCTCAAAAATATAAATTTGTTATATTTTACTTGATTTTTCTCTCTTTTTAATAAATCAAAATTTGTTACTGAAAATAATGACATGTTTTGAAAAATAAATTGAATGAATGATTCAATAATCGGATAATCTATTCAACAATAAAACAAATGCAGAAGCATATGGATTTCAAAGAATTGATTCAATTACAGAATGAGCAAGACGCTCATAAATAATACAAGAATAGCAAGTTTCTAATAAGAAATTGCTGACAAGATCGAAGACGATCTAACTAAAAAAAGAATATACACTATTGAGCATTAATACTAAAATTAACATTATTTTAATATTCTATTACCCTCCCTTAATGCTCAATCTATTAACTACACCTATAGACCACCTGAATTTTACAAATTTATCAGGACCAAGGGGCTTGGTGAAGATGTCTGCTGGCTGCTCCGAGGTAGGAACATACAGCAACTGGATGGATCTGTCTTCAACCAGCTGTCGAATATAGTGACAATGAGTTTCCACATGCTTGGTTCTTTCATGGAAGACTGGATTCTTGGCGAGTTTGAGCACTCCCTGATTATCACAGAACAAGGGAGTAGGACCTGCCTGGGAGACATGCATATCCGCAAGCATTCGTCGAAGCCAAACCGCCTCACAAGATGCCTTAACTGCTCCCCGATACTCTGCTTCTGTCGAGGAGAGAGCCACTGCCTGCTGCTTCTTACTAGTCCATGTGACAGCACCAGATCCCAAACTAAACACATACCCTGTTGTAGATTTGCGATCATCAACCGAACCTGCCCAGTCAGAATCTGTGTAGCCACTAAGTATAGGATCAGAACTCCGAGTGTACAGAAGTCCATAATCAGGAGTGCCACTCACATAACGCAGCACACGCTTCGCTGCTATCCAATGATCAGCCTTGGGAGCTGTCATGAAGCGTGAAATGTAGCTCACTGCAAAACTGATGTTAGGTCTAGTGGCAATAAGATAGATGAGGCTGCCCACTAGTTGCCTGAACAGAGATTCATCCACAACTGGTGAAGATGACTGAGCTGAAAGTTTGAGCCCGGGTTCCATAGGAGTAGAGGCAGGTTTGCAATCCTGCATTCTGAACCTGTCCACAAGACTTCTGGCATACTTGGACTGAGAGAGAAAGATACTGTTCTCAGTCTGCCAGACTTCAACTCCTAAGCAGTAATGTAGAAGTCCCAAATCTGTCATATCAAAGGTGCGGCACAAATCCTCTTTGATCCCAGTGATCAAATGTGCTGAACTGCCAGTAATGATTAAGTCATCCACATAGACAACCACAAACAGAATATCATTACTAGTATGCTTGATATACAGGTTTGCATCAGATGGACTCCGCTGAAAACCATGATCTGTCAGGTACTTATCAATTTTCATGTACCAAGCCCGAGGAGCTTGTTTCAGACCATAGAGTGCTTTGACTAGTCTACAAACCTTCTGTTCTTGACCAGCAACCTTGAATCTTGGGGGTTGCGTCATGTAGACTTCTTCCTGTAAGTCACCATTCAAAAAGGCACTCTTGACGTCCATCTGATGGACTTTCCAACTGAACTGGGCAGCCAAGGCAAGAACGAGCTGTATGGTACTCATTTTGGCTGTAGGAGCAAAAGTCTCCTCGTAGTCAATGCCTTCTTTCTGTGAGAACCCACGAGCAACAAGACGAGCCTTATACTTGTCTAGGGTTCCATCAGCTTTGTATTTTACTTTGTACACCCATTTGCAGCTAATGGGCTTCTTCCCGGAAGGAAGATCAGAAAGGGCCCAAGTGTGATTCTTCTGAAGACTCTGGAACTCAGCTTCCATAGCCTGTTCCCACTCAGGTATACCTTTAGCCTCTGAATATGTCTGAGGCTCAAAAACACTGTGTATGTTAGCCATGAGAGCAAAATTGACTATATGCTGCTGTTTGCTCTTATTACGGGAGGTTCTACCCTCAATGAGCTCAGTATCCCTGAGATCACCAATGGTCTTAGTCCACCATTTAGGCCGGAGAGTAGAAGTGCTAACATCTGGAGGAGCTGGAAGAGGCTCAGGATCAGGAACAGGAGCAGCAAGAGGAGGATTATTCTCCGGAGGGAACTCAGGTAGTGCATCATCGAAAATAGATTCTGCATCATCCCTCCCATCAGGTGAACCTAATGGAATAAGAACACTGTGAGGCTGATCCTCAGAACTCTGCTCAGAAGAAGGGGACTGAAAGAATCCTCTGTCTTCATCAAATACAACATCACGACTGAAGTTAAGACGTTCAGTGTCTATATCTATCAGTCTGTAGGCCTTATGGTGATCACTGTATCCTGTCATCATGAGTTTCTGACTTTTGGAATCCAACTTGGAGCGCTTAGCATCTGGAATCCAAACATAGGCAACAGAGCCAAAAACCTTCAGGTGGCTGATCTTAGGCTTCTGACCAGACCAAACCTCTTCTGGAGTCTTCCCCTTAACAGCCTGAGTAGGAGAACGGTTAAGTAGGTAGATAGCAATAAACACTGCTTCAGCCCAATACTTATTCGGAACACTCTTGTGTTGTAACATAGAGCGAGCCATCTCAACAACCGTATGATTGCGACGCTCAACAACACTGTTTTGCTGAGGAGTGTAGGGTGTAGTCAATTGGCGTTTGATGCCATGGGTATCACAGAAGTTGGAGAATGCAGAAGAACAAAATTCCCCCCCGTTATCTGTCCTAAGAGTAATGATGCTACATCCAGACTCTTTTTCAACAAAGGACTTAAACTTCTGAAAGATACTAAATACATCTGATTTGTGTCTAAGAAAGTACACCCACATCTTTCTACTAAAATCATCTACAATAAGCAAAAAATATTTGCAACCAATAACAGAAGATGTATTCATAGGACCACAAACATCAGCATGAAGTAATTGAAGTACCTTAGATGCGCGCCAAGACTTTCCATGTGTGAATGAAGTTCGATGCTGTTTGCCAGCTTGACAGGCGCCACATACTCCAAGATGCTGAGTCTAAATATCAAGTAACCCTGAAACAAGTCCCTCCCGAGATAGTTGAGAGAGATACTGAATGTTGAGATGTCCATATCTCTGATGCCACAAAGTGCTGAGAGGAGAAACACGAGCTGCCAAAGCCACTTCAGGAGAATCACCAGTGTCAAGAAGCCTATATAGGCCATGATCCTCTAGACCAACAGCAACAATAAGACGAGTCTCCTGATCAATGATGGAACACTTGTGAGCACTGAATACCACATCTAGCTGAGGAGAATTCCTCATAATCTGGCTGACAGAGAGCAGATTAAGTTCCATTCCAGGAACATAGTACACATTCAGAAAAAGGAGAGTCCTGCCACCAAACTGTATCTGAACAGTGCCTCTGCCAACAACTGTATCTGAACAGTGCCTCTGCCAACAACTGTATACTCCTCACCTCCGCCAAATACAACGGAATCACTGAAAGGTGAGAAGTCTGTAAACCAGTCACGCCGATGAGAAAAGTGACGTGATGCACCAGAGTCGATGTACCAAGCAGAAGACCTGGCATGATCTGAAGACCTCTTAGCCATAAAGGCATAAAGGGAAAACTCTTTCTGCTCGGAATGTTCAGCAACATGCGCCTTCTGGTGTGACCCTCCCTGCTTCTTTTGTTCAGAAGCGAGCCTCTGACGGCAATCTTTCTTTATATGGCCGTACTTGTGACAGTAATTGCACTGCACATTCTTCTTCTTAGCTCCATCCTGTGTCTGAGAAGAGCCTTTCTGCTGAGAAGACTGAGAGGACTGAAATTTGCCTTTATCCTTGTGAAAGGATTGGGCTGGGAAAGCATTTTCCGAGGAGGCTGATGTAGTACCACTACCAAACTGTTGTTTCCAACGATCTTACTCCAGAAGTCTGGTGCACAATTCTGAAAACTTCAGATCAACATTAGTGGAAGTAATATTGAGGGTCTCAATGAAGTGTTCATACGATTTCGGAAGACTTTTCAGAGTGATTACTACCATGTCTTCTTCCTCCATAGTCCGGACTCCGACCAATAGCGTCGAGCTGATCTCGAATGTCCTTAATCCTTGTGAGGTGTTCCTGTAAGGACATACGTTCGTCCATCATAATGGAGAACAACTGATTCTTTAGAAAGAATGCTCGGCTCTTGTCGGATGTCTCATGCAATTCCTTCAGATGCTTCCAGATGTCGGAAGCTGTCTTGCCAGAAGGAATCTGCGGTAACTGATCATCAGTCACTGAGAGTTTGAGAAGCATAACTGCCTCCCGATTGCGTTCATCAAACTTATCTTGATCTGCACCAGGTGTACCAGGACTGAGCTCTTTTCCCAAAACAAGCTGGTCAAGACGCCTATATTCAAAAATGGTCAACATACGCTATTTCCAGATGTTGTAATTGTTGCCATTAAAGCGTTGACTGCCTTCTAACATCAGGTTGGTTAGAGAAGCCATTTGCACGTTTCCCAAAAAAAAATCTCGGCTGACCCAAAAAAATCCAAAGACAACCCAAAAATGCGTGCGAAAACCCAGAAGGAATCTGCTGTCAGAATCTGGATCCGCGGGCTCGAAAATCAAGGCATGAAAATCGAGGCACCCAGAAAAAACGGACAACTACCCAGATTGGGGTTCGAAAAACCCACCAAGAATCTGCAAGAAAAATGTATCTTCGATAAAAACTTGAAGGTAAACACCTTAATCGAAAAACTAGAGGGTCGTGGAAGCCATGATACGCCCAGAAAATCAGCAGACAGAAGAAACTTGGCACAAGGAAGAAAACAAAGTCGCGCCACCAGTAGAGATGGCCTCACGCGGTTTTTTTAACCCACAGAAACGAGCCCAAAACAGTGTTACCGACTGCAGGACGCGCACAGAGCCGCGGACGCCGCCGGAGACAGAGCCGCGGACGCAAAAAAACAGTGCGACGTCTGCAGGTCGCGCACAGAGCCACGGACGCCGCCGAACATAGGTCGCAAAAAAAACGCGACTGTACAAACCCGCGAGGTAGACACAGGAGCTAGAAACTTAAAAAACCTAGATAGATTTTTTTTAAAACCAGAAATAATTTCGAAAATTTCCACTAATTGGAGATTAGAATTAAAAAAATTTCGAAAAAAAATTCTCCTATAGCTCTGATACCATAAAACAAATGCAGAAGCATATGGATTTCAAAGAATTGATTCAATTACAGAATGAGCAAGACGCTCATATATAATACAAGAATATTTACAAGAATAGCAAGTTTCTAATAAGAAACTGCTGACAAGATCGAAGACGATCTAACTAAAAAAAGAATATACACTATCGAGCATTAATACTAAAATTAACATTATTTTAATATTCTATTAAACAATATACAAGCGTATATAAAGAGATTACAAGGACGACGTTCTAAATTAAAAACAAGTCGTTTAAAGTGAACTACTAAAAAGCTAAACACTAAATAAAGCTTAAAAGCTAATTAACTAAAAAGAAAAAACTAAACGCTAAATAAAGCTTAAAAGCTAATTAACTAAAAAGAAAAAGCTAAACGCTAAACGCTAAATAAAGATTAAAAGCTAATTAACTAAACGACTTAAATATAATTAAATATAATTAAAAGCTTAAATGACAATTAAACAAGGAACTAAATATAGGTGACTAAAATATAATTAAATATTCTAATACATTCTAATACCCTCCCTTAATGGTCATTCTATCTACTAACTACCCTACAGAAGACACTGCAAGTCTTTTGATCACAAACGAAAAGAACACTCTGCTGCGGTGGAGACCCTCCCTAGATCTGAAAAGTGTTAATAACCAAGAATACCATAATCCATCCAACCTAACGTTGGGTAACCAAACTGAAACCTGAAACCATGATTTTGAGGAAAAATCGGCAAACCCTCCAAAACTGAAGATACAAATCATCATTTTTGTTAAATTTTCCCTACTTCCATCAGTGTAGTTTCCCCCTATATTTTTTGACGAGGGTTTGGGGGCAGCGCCCCCAAGTTGGGGTCAAGGGGCATCGCCCCTTGCGGGGTCAAAAATACTTCTATTATTTTATAAAGGCGTTGGGTGTTATTTTTCTATTGGCCCACGTCCAATTAGGGTTACCCCTTAACCCCCAAAAAAATCAAAAAGGGGGGGAGTTACGCCAAATGAAGGCAAAAAAACCGAAAAAAAACTCATTTTTAAAGCTTGCCTGATGGTTTTTCTGGGTCGCGCGAGTCCATTTGAAAGACTCGCGAGTTCGTGCAAAAGACTCACGCGAGTCCTTGCAAAAGACTCGCAAGTCTTTCAAATGGACTCGCCTCACGAGTCCTTGGCGAGTCGACTCGTGGCTCCCACGGACTCGTGAGTCTGTGGCGAGTCCGTGGTGAGTCCACGAGTTTTTAAACTATGGTGAAAACCCTTGAAACGATTTTTGTGGAAAAAATCGAACAAAACCCTGAAACTTTGCATGGCAAGACCCAAGACACCACGTGGTAAGACACCAAACATCACGCGGTAAAACATCAGACATCGTGCAGGAAAACACCAGACATCACGTGGTAAAATACCAGACATCACGTGGTAAAACAACACTCCCTGATTTTTGAGGAAAAATCAAGCAAAACCCTCCCATGATTTTTTATGGCGAAAAATCAGAAAACCCAAGCAAGCTTTGCAGATGACAATAATTTTTAAGGAAAAAATTCTAAACCTTGCGAAAAAATTTTGAGGTAAAAAAATGTGAAAACCCTGAGACCTGTAGGACGAGGTCTGGCCTAAATCAATCTGATCAAGGCAACGATATCCAAATATCATGAACATGCACTGTTTCCAGGTGTTGTGGTAGCTATTGAACTTCTGTCTGTGTTCCAACATGATGCTGGTCAAAGATGCCATCACGGAATCCGAGGTTGATCAAGGTCAACTGAGTGAAAGCAAGAGACAGAAGAATCTATTTTTTTTTTAAATCAGAATAGCAGCTGCACAAAAAATCTGAAACCCTGGAGGAAAATTCTGGCGCGAATTTCAAGGTTTGGAAGAAACCTAGAAATTAAAAAAAATTTGCGAACTTAAAACAGCATAAACGATGCCCAAAAAACACCAAAATTCTTGACGTCCACAGAATTAGCAGAAATTGCGGACTATTTTTAAATTCCAAGGCAAATTCGCTAGCACAAAATTTGAGGCGCAGAAAACAAGGACCAACCCAGAAAAGCTCTCGAAAAATCCACCAAGAATCTGAAATTAGAATGTAGATCCGACGGCTCAAAAATTGAGGCACGGAAAACGATGCACCTAGAAAATCTAATGACGACCCAATTGAGGTCTCAAAAAACCCACCAAGAATTTGCAACCAGAATAAAATTTCGACTTGAACTGAAGGGTCAAAACCCTAGTCGAAAATTGCAGAAACCCTAGGAAAATTTTCAATCTGCAAAAAAAAACTCCAGGTTGCAGACCCAAAAATCTCCACAACCCTAAAAAAAACATGAACTGCTGCCCAGCACAAAGAAATTTGCCCACAAACAAGAAACCCTCGAAACCCTCAAAAAGCCTTCAAAAAAACAAAAACGTTTTTTTATAAAATAAAAAAAAATAAAAAAAATCTGGAAAATATTCCAGAAAGAAGGCCATGAATTTTTATTAAAAAATTCGCCAAACTTTAAAGAATCCCATCGACCTGCTCTGATACCATGAAAAATAAATTGAATGAATGATTCAATAATCGGATAATCTATTCAACAATATACAAGCGTACATAAAGAGATTACAAGGACGACGTTCTAAATTAAGAACAAGTCGTTTAAAGTGAACTACTAAAAAGCTAAACGCTAAATAAAGCTTAAAAGCTAATTGACTAAAAAGAAAAAGCTAAACGCTAAATAAACTAAAAAGCTAATTAACTAAAAAGCTAAATGACCATTAAACAAGGAACTAAATATGGGTGACAAATATAATTAAATATTCTAATATGTTCAAGATGACAAGAAAAATAGTAAATGATGTCAAAAAATTCTTGAAAAATAACCTTGCACTCTACATCAATACTTTATTTCAATGAAATATTTAAAAAGATAAAGTATAATCTATATGCAAATATTTATGTGTTATGGTCACTCAAAATCTAGATTAGAATTTTAATTAAAAAATAGTTATAAAAAATATTCACTAAAAAATTACAAAAAAATATGAAACCAGTAAATACCAGCCTTGAGTTTATGTTTACAAAATTATTAAAATACTTATGGTCAATGACTTAATGAAAAACTAAAAATATATAATAG
Organism: Cryptomeria japonica; assembly: GCF_030272615.1. Classification (NCBI taxonomy): domain Eukaryota; kingdom Viridiplantae; phylum Streptophyta; class Pinopsida; order Cupressales; family Cupressaceae; genus Cryptomeria; species Cryptomeria japonica. The sequence goes on from NC_081414.1 coordinate 418,745,360, forward strand.
TACTTTATTAACAGCTAAATTACAAATTCAGGCTTGGGAAAAAAGAATTGGGTATGTTGACAAAATAAAAAATTGGGTTGGGTAAGTTTTGGGCACGTCCATGCAAAAAAACACATAAAAATAATAAAAATTTACATAGATTAACCTAAAAATAGGAATTGCATTCATATGAATTAAAACAAAAGTAAAGCTCATCTTGGTTGCAAGCAAAAAGATTTGGTGATGCTGCTCCTAAACATTTGAGCTTCTCCCACTTCACATCCACTATCTTTCATGGCACCTTGTGTCTAAGACTCCACCTCCCACCCTCTTTCCCACAGATTTTTCGCTGCTAAGTGACAATGCATTTGAGTTTATGCAGAAGACCTTAATCCTATGATTTATTTAGAGCTGAAAGTTGCAAAGGTTCTTTTGTTTGCAATAGCATTCTAGATGGCAATCTTCCCACTAGATCTAGGGTTTTTACATAGAACAAACACAAGTCTCTGACACACTATAGCTCAATTAAAGTTTCTTATGTGGAAATTCTAGATGATGCTTCAGTTATCCTTTCTGCCCTTTTGACTATAGCCATCCCTTTTAGCGGCATAAACTATCCAAACCCATTTGTTGGGTTGAGTTCATTGATTTCCCACGCCAATTCCCCTAGGAAAAGAAAAAAATAATTTCTAAAGGCTCCCTCAAGCCTAAAACGGCCCCATGCAGAAGGTAAACATGTTTTATCTAGTAAAAGAAATGAAAATTTCTCTACTATTTTTTATCAGGCAAAGCATGCATTTCACAAGCTAATCCTCCCATGTTTCATCAACACAGGGATCATACTCTTATTTGTCAATTCCACAGTTTCTAGTCTAGCTTGGTTGAAATCAATAAGTATATCTTAGAAAAGTGGCAACCTATTCTCAGTAGTCAAATCTGCATTGGCCCTTGCAACAAAGGTTTCTTCTATGTGGTAAGTGAATACCCAATTTGGGGGAGATTACCCAACTTGTCACTACATTTTTGGGGCTTTTCATGTCTATCTTCAATTGGCAACTCCATTGGGAAATTCCTAGCAAGTGTAATGTACCCTTCCTAATTTTCCCTAGACTTAGCCCTAAAATCAAAATTGTAACAAATTAGGGTTAGGGTTACATCTTACCAAGTAATATCTCTTTAATAAAGCAAACCTGAATTTGAATCCTGCATTCATAGCATAAGCAACATATATATATATATATATATATATATATATATATATATATATATATATATATATATATATATATCTGTGTGTTCGTGTGTTCAATCATTAGGGTTAGACAAACTACTTCATATTCATATACTATCAATAATACTGTACGAGCATATTAGGGTTTGGAGAAGGGACATGATGGGTCCGATCGAAGCGATTTCTACACTAAGCCCAAGAGAGGATGTCTACCACAGCCCTCTTGCTTGCTTAGTGGCTTGTACCTGCTTTCCCCATCAATGTCTCATCTCCCTAGAGACAAGTGCCATTTTGCAGAGTTGGGTGGAGGTCATAAGTGGGTTCCTTGGCTCTTCTATGTAAGTACCCTTAGGTCCTAGGAGCCATTATGGTCAACTCTAGGACGGCCTGCTTACTTAGCCTTCTTAAACCCCTTTTGCTTACACCCAAAGCCCTTCCTACAAGGTAAATTTTAGACAATCAAGCACACCTTATATTCTATCATATGAACATATACTTAAGCATTCTCTATTATGCATAAGCAACACACACACACACATATATACCACGATTGATTGTGAGAAAGAAAGTGCTGAGGAAGGCAGATCTGACATAATATCAGTCTCGTATTATGCCTGATCTTAAGATAAAGTCCTTTGGTGTATATGATGTTCAGCTTCTGAGTCGATCCAGACTTATGCTCTCTTATGCTGAATGCTTCAGTCTTCCTGGGCAGTGGTATTTGTTCACTGCATATGCTCCGATCTGATCGTACTTGAGTTATTCCCTTAATCACTTGATTGTCTATATTCAATTTAGGTTGTATTCATATGGCCATGAGTGAATACCAACGTTAACAGATTCTGATATTAGTCCTATTTGCAGTTATGCAATTGCTGATGCCGATTCCTCTTCTCCCCTTTTTCCCTTTTCCACCATGGCCCTCTCTCTATATATGCTAATCACTTCATGAGGATGATGTCAATATGAACAAGACTGTTTCAAGTATGATAATGTAAATGTTGTTGGCAGTGTTGTATACATGCGCATCTGATCTAATTTATTCATCCTAGTCTTTACATTGGTTCCCATTGGACAACCGTTTGGCAAATCCATAATACCTTTATACTTGGCCTAAATTGTTAAAAACTGATTTCAAAATTCATATCTATTTTGAATTGTAGACACCTTATTTGAATTGTAAACCTTATACATATAGGTGACTGTATTTGGCAATTGGTTGCCATCAGAATTTATGTTGCAGTATACTCGTGTATTTTGTAACATTGGTTCCCGTTGGACAACCTTTTCGCAAATCCATAATACCTTTATGCTTGGCCTAAATTGTGTCCATATTAACATCTGCCCTTAAATTATTGGCATCAGCCCTTAATTCTTTACGCTTGCCCTGATATTCTTTACATGCTAATAACTGATTTCAAAGTTCATATCTATTTTGAATTGTAGACACCTTATTTGAATTGTATACCTTATACATATAGGTGACTGTATTTGGCAAACAGTTCCCATGGGAATTTATGTTGCAGTATACTCATGTATTTTGTAACATAGTAAACCTTATTTCAATTGTAAATCTTATTTGAATTGTACATCCAATTTTAATTGTATATCTTATTTGAATTCTATATCTGATTTGATTTATTGTTAATTATGCACGTATCCGATTTGAATTGTGCAACAAAATGAAAACATAGACAGGTACGCATAGAGATAAGCTTAAATATACAAACAAGATATCTAATTTCAAAGTAGATATCTGATTTGAATTGGAGATACCAATGTTCATATTAGAGGTCTGCAACACAAATTGCAGCGTGTCCTTGTTGCTTACCTTCATACAACACATTTGCCCTTCAATTATTTAAGACATTCAGGCCATACAAAATGATAACATACACGTGCAAGGACCTATCTGTGGTACATTGTATACACGTGCACAGCATTGCCAACAACATTTATTTCAAATACAACATAACAGTGCTCCCTGTTTTGCGGTCGTAGCAACCAGGACATGTGGTTCTTTGATACCCTTATAGTGTTAAATTTTAGAAAGGTTTGCATGACTGAGCAGACATGTTGCATAAGTCTATAAAGTCATTTTTGTGACGCAAGAGCAAAGATCAAAAAGATAATTCTTGGAAAAACTACAAAAACAAACACATACTTTGCCATTTTTTTTAAAAACCAATGGTCCACCAACAGAAGAGACCATACAGTTTTAGAAAACCCATGGTCCCAAGGAAGGTAAGACAAGGACTTTCGGTGCATTCTACAGTCCTAAGTTCCTAACCATAATTACTGAGAATCTACAGTCTGCCTGTGACACGAACAAAAACCCACAATACAAAGAGCTAAAATCTATGGTCTGGTAGTTCATCAGACCACAAATTTTGGAAAAGCCCATGATCTGCTCCAATTTGACCATCAAAGTAACTTTAACTGCCCACTATTCTTTGTGCAAACTTCCAAAACAATGACAGGTGGATTAGCACCAAGTGTGAGATGTAGGTACCAGAACTACATGCAATCTTGACTTCTATGAACACAAACATGTAGGTGTCTGTTAAATGAAAAAGGTCAAACCAAGTCAAATCAGCTTATCCTATTTTTAGTATGCCTAAATTGAGCAAAAAAAGAGATTCTCATGAACTAGTAAACAATGGAGTCTCTCTAACATCAGTATCAGAACGAATTGTGTATGGACCCTAGACTTGTGAAGACTATCTATGCATAGCAATTTCCCAGTTATTGTTTACTAATGCATATGCAAATTTCTTATTGAACTAAATGTTATGTGATGTAGGAATATTAATGTGAATTTGTATAAAGAATAGAATTGCAAGAATTACACCTTATTATTGAGAAGTCAGCTAGCCAAATTTATTGTACGTGAATACATAGGGGTTGTGGCTCAGATGTAGTGCTTAGATTGTGTTCTATAGCATGTGACTGGTCACCATTGGTTGGGTCATGAGCTAGGAGTATGACATGGCCTATGTGTGTACAAGCTTCCTACCCATTATTATTACATTTTGATCTATCAGATTCAAAGTAAAACCCATATTCTAAGACTGTGGTTCCAAAGTGCATGTGCACGGATTCCCAACCTGTTGACGTGTGTTTTGTACACAATCAAACACAGAATAAAATACCCAAGGGTACCTTATCCTCTCTTGAATAAAGCCTCTGATTGTTGAAGATGTCGCAAAAAAGGATCAATCAGGATGACTCCAAGGTTCTTTGATGTAGGGTCTCTACGAGTGGATAAGCACCAGTGGTCGTTGTGAATGCTGTTTCATCAAGGGGCCTTACGTTTCCGTATTATAGGAACAGAATTTCCAAAAACTAACAAGTTCTCAAAAAGGATCAAAAGGTGGGGTTTGCAAGAGATGAATTCTAATCTAATCCTAGGAATGACTCAATGTAGGCTAGACTTGGTAAGATTCTACCAATTTCAGTATTGCCAAGGAATAACAACTCTACTGAAATTGATGCGATCTTACCAAGTCTAGCCTACATTGAGTCATTCCTAGGATTAGATTAGAATTCATCTCTTGCAAACCCCACCTTTTGATCCTTTTTGAGAACTTGTTAGTTTTTGGAAATTTTGTTCCTATAATACGGAAACGTAAGGCCCCTTGATGAAACAGCATTCACAACGACCACTGGTGCTTATCCACTCGTAGAGACCCTACATCAAAGAACCTTGGAGTCATCCTGATTGATCCTTTTTTGTGACATCTTCAGCAATCAGAGGCTTTATTCAAGAGAGGATAAGGTACCCTTGGGTATTTTATTCTGTGTTTGATTGTGTACAAAACACACGTCAACAGAATTGGCGCTAGAAGGAGGGCCTGAGCTTCCATTAAGGAAACAGTACTATCCAGAAAATTTACCAAAAAAAAAAGAGAATACATTTCAAGCATGATCATGAATCACGATGGTGTTGCCACATGAAGGATTGAATCAAGTAGTGCAACCTAATTTGGAGATAGGCAACATTCAAGAAGATATTGTTTCCGGATTGAATCACCTAGCGTGGAACGTAAGGAGAAGTGAAGCTGAGTACAACAGAGTGAGAATCATCTTGGAACAAGAAGAAGATAGGGCTGAAGAACACCGAAGGGTCGTCGCTAGAGGGCTTCGCAATCAAAGGAACCTACAGTAATCTCCGCAAGACAAAACTTCACGCTGGATCGCATTGGTTCTTTCTCGCCCGAGAAACATCAAAGGATATCGAGGTCGACACCAGGCGTCAAAAATCTGGGTGAGCTTCAGTTTACTTCAAGGTCGAAACGAGTCAAAAGAGAAGATACTCCCAAGGAGTTTGAACTAAGATTAGAGGAATCTCCTGAGTCATCACAAGCTCCGTCTCTTCAAGAACAGGTACAAGCAGCAATTCAAGCGAGTATCCAGGCGATTTCTCAACCGACAAGCCAAGCCAGTTCATCAAGTCTCTTGTCAAGCTTTCAAACTCCGAGAAGCATGATGGCACACAATGCTCCTCCTCCTCCTCCTCCTGCTCATGCACTTAATGGCGCTACTTGGCTAATCAACAACCCATCACCATTGGAATTTGCAGTCTATCATGATATGCCAAAGAATCCAGAGCACTTTTGTTCCAAATTCAATGTCAGTGATTTCAATCGTACAACAGAGGATCATATCAAGATGTTCGAGGATCTTCTTCGTAACAGACAAATCGAATATGGAGATGTAGCATGTAGGCTTTTTCCCTACTCATTGGGAGAAGAGGCGTACTTCTGGTTCATTCATTTGCCTATAGGGTCAATCAGGACCTGGGACGCAATGAAGGATGCATTTATTGCTAAGTTTGGTATACCAACCACGCCGGCCGAGCTGTATAGACAATTTGTTGAAATCCGAAGGAGAGAACATAAGCCAATCACCTCTTTCAACAATAGGTTTCACCGCGCATACACGATGTTACGACATCCCTACCTCATTGCTGACCCAAGAGAAATCTATTATGGAGCCCTAGATCATCTTACCGCCATGGTCGTAAGGACACATCCTATACCAAATGATCTAAACGCAGCATATGCAAAAGCTATTGAAGTCAATAAGCACATGGGACAGAATATTACTGGGCCACTACTACATATGGGACCTGTCGCAGCACCAAATCAAATGCAAGCAGTTAGTATGGCACTCGCCAACCAGACTCCAGTTATGAATCCCATTCCACAAGCAACATATCCTAGTGTACAGCCGACAAACCAGTTGGTGCCTCATCCCGGAGTTCCACTTTCACAAGCTCCACCAGCACAACCTGTGTACCTGCAAAACGCAACAAACTCCTCAAGAACACAAGAAGAGAAAGATGAAATGAAAGAGTTGATCGAACAAGTCAAGAAGCTGTCAACCGAAGTAACTAATCTAAGAAACCAGAATAATCAACTCCAAAACATGCAGAGGGTCAGCCACGGTCAACATACAAACAATCAAAATTTCCAAGGAAATAATAATCAAGGTTTCAGGAACAATTATCAGGGAAATAACAACCAGGGCTTTCAGAGGAGAACATGGAATACTGCTCCTAATAATGGAAACATAGTGACGCCGCTGGATAACCCATCAAGTTCCCAGAATCAAGAAAGTCATCCTACCAGTAAAGTGTTTTTAGCAGAAGCAGCCTTGTCTAGTTGGTGTAGACTCCACAATACAAACCAGCATTCCGAGTTACAGTGTTCTGAATTCAAAATTGCAGCTGACATATTCCAGCAAGAGATGCGTAGCAACGATCCGCCCGAAAATCCGCCCACGACTGGATACAAAATGGTCCCAACTACACGGTATGATCAAGCCATGATTGTGGAAAGCTACAGATATTCACAAGAAGAAGATAATCAGACTCAAAATAGGAGATTCCCACCAGAATCTGCTAATGGACCAATGGTACCTCCGGGTTCCCAGTTCCCACCTGCATCCGCAAATGGACCCGTTGAAGACTCAGAGTATTATTTTCCACCCTTGAACAACAGTGTCCTAGTTGAAGGGATAAAGGAGGTATTCCACCAGTCCTCAGGAGGTGTGAATCAAAGGGTATATCATAGAAATCAGAGAAGTCAGGAACCCCTAACTACATCGATTCCTCCAAACAATTTCTCTACTCCTCCAGATCCACAGGCCAGCAATAACCCAGAGTATCCTCAGCATACGCGAGAATATAGGCAAAAGAATATTACACCTCCCATGGGCGACGAAATGAAAAGATTGGCCACATTGGTGTTGGAAGAACTCAAGAGAGTCAAAGTTAGCCTACCACTCTATGAGCTACTCAAGGTCTCAGAAATTAAAGATACAGTGATTAATAGCTTAAGTGAGTCAAGCACACTAAGGTCGAATGTTCAGAACTCGACCAACAAAGCTCAAGCTACCATCAATATGACCCAAGAGGAAGCCGATAACAAAGAGCCGTCTGAACAAGACGAATGCATGGTCCAGACCATAGCCTTCCCAACCAAAAAAGAAGATATGTTGGAAGGCAAGATATTACTCAAAAGGGGCGAGACTAAGAAAACTCAACCTGCCATCAAAGAAAGTCTCACCACTAGTCAGAATCTTCCAGGAAAGGAGGTTGCCGTTAAGAAAGATGTGGTCAAGAAAGGGAAATCTCCAAACAAGACCGATCACTCAAAAGAGGAGGGCCTAGCAAAGAATGACAATCCGAAGGTCAATGAAGTAGAACATCAAGAACACAGTGGGGATTCCTCAGTCCTTTCCCAAGGAAAAGATGAACCGGCCCCGTTCCTGCTATCAGTCAGAATTTTTGGGAAATTACTACATAATTGCCTTTATGATTCAGGAGCTTCCAGCAATGTGATGCCCTTAGCTGTCTGTCAGAGACTAGGAATAACTCCCGCCCCTACCAAAAGAAAAGTCACTCAGCTAGACAAGACAGAAGTTCCAGTCATGGGCGAATTGAACAATATCCACATGCAATTGGCTGCGGACCCAAGGGTTCAAAATTTCATAGACATATCAGTCGTGGATATTCCCGATTCATATGGGATGCTTCTGAGTAGAGATTGGTCACGAAAATTGAATGGGTATGTGTCAACTGACTTTGCACATATGTGGCTACCATGGAGAGGAGTCCCAAATCAAATCAAAATCGACAGTACTCCAAGATTGAGACTTATGATAACTGAGTATGGGGAAGACAATGAAGTCCTGTTCTTAGAATCAGATCTAGGGACATATAAGCCTAAAGTGGGAGAGGTCCTGATGATACAAAACTTGCAAGACAAAGATGGTCAGCAAGAGGTGATGGAATCTACAGAAATTGTTGTGGAAAGTGACCAAGGATCCGACCAAGAAGATGATGGAATGTTTGAAAATTTCAGAAAGTTCGTACATAGAAACGTACAACAAAGTATGCAACTTGGTAACTTGGCATCCGTCCGAGATCTGCTCCTTCCTAACTGGTGTAGGATACATAATGCCATCCATTCAGAACTATCCTGTGCTTTGTGCCAGACTGCATTAGAGCAAGTATACAAAAAAGTCCCACAGACATTGATTGTGGAAGAAATGGAACATTCAGAAGATGAAAGCTCCTCAGAAGACGAGATTCTATCCGACACATCAACCGAAAGCCAGGAGGACCGAGGAACCGAAGGCCAAGAAAATGTAATATGGACACTAAGGTTCGATGGATCTAAGTCCAAACAAGGATCCGGAGCAAGCTACGAATTAATTAGCCCAACAGGGGAGACTTATCTTGCCGCTCATAGATTACAATTCCCTTGCACCAACAATGTAGCTGAATATGAATCCTTGATTCATGGGTTACTGATGGCTATCAGAAAGAAAGCAAAAATACTGCAAGTGTATGGAGATTCAGAAATAGCTATAAGGCAAATCAGGAGACAGTATGTCTGCCATGACAAAAGGTTGACCAGATACCGAAATCGAGTTTGGGACCTCATCGAGAGTTTCAAGGCCTTCAACATCAAATCTATATACAGGCATCAAAACCAAGTGGCTAATTCCCTTGCACAAGCCGCCAGCTCTTTGATACCGTTAGCAATGGAAGGATTAAAGAAGTTCACGGTAGAATTAACATCAGTACCTTCAGTCCCGGATAACATCACCAATTTTCAAGTTTTCGAAGATGACAAGCACATACTGGATTTCTTGACCAACACGGATATCTTCATAGCTCAAATCATTGACGAAGAAGAAGTCGAGGGAACAGAATTGGATGCTGAAGGAGTTCTGAATTTGAAGACAAACACTATTCCAAAAGGCATGGTGGAGTTAGAAAGAATCTTTGATCTCGACAAATTGAAAGAAATGAAAAACCACAGCATGGAAGGAAACATGTGCGACACAATCAACGTAGGTGATGACATACAAGTTAAGAATGTGTTCATTGGAAAGACCTGCACCGCACCAGAAAGAAATGGAATCCTGAAAAATATGAGAGATTTCCCAGATGTCATCGCATGGAGTTATGAGGATCTCAAGACTTATGACACCGCAATTATCACTCACACAATCCCCTTGAAGCCAAGAAGCAAACCATTTAGGCAGAGACAAAGACCGGTTAATCCTTTATTGGAACCCCTGATATATCAAGAAGTTAAGAAGCTGCTCTCAGCCAGAATCATCTTCCCGGTAAGGCATTCGACGTGGGTCGCCAACCTGGTTCCTGTCAGAAAGAAGAGTGGAGAGATCAGATTATGTGTTGATTTCAGAAATCTCAACCGAGCTTCGGAAAAGGACAATTATCCGCTACCATCGCTAGATGAAGTGTTGCAGATTGTCAATGGGTCGTAGATGATGTCTTTTCTAGATGGATATTCAGGATATAATCAAGTTTTGGTCGAGCCTGAAGATCGACTAAAGACCGCTTTTACTACCAAGTGGGGAACATTTGCATACAAAAGAATGCCTTTTGGACTTATCAATGCCGGGGCCACATTCCAGAGAGCCATGGATATCGCCTTTAGAGATTTAATTGGAAAGTGCATTATTATATATATGGATGACATCATAGTTTTCTCCAGAAAAAGAGAAGATCATGTGGATGACTTAAGAAGAGTCTTCCAAAGGTGCAAAAGATATGGTGTATCTCTCAACCCGAAGAAATGCATATTTGGGGTAACAGAAGGAAAACTTTTAGGACATGTCATTTCAGAAAGAGGAATCTCCATCGATCCTGAAAGAGTAAAAGCTATATCTACTATCAATTTGCCAGCCAGTAAGAAAGAACTCAAATCATTCTTCGGCAAGATCAACTTTGTCAGAAAATTTATCACTGGATTTGCTGAGATAGTCAGACCTTTGAACGAAATGCTGAAGAAGAATGCAAAGATCGAATGGTCGCCACAAGCCAAGAGGGCATTCGAGGAGATAAAGACGGCAATCGCAGAAGAGCCAGTATTGATCAGTCCTGATTACCTCAAACCCTTCTACCTGTATTCCTTCGCTTCTGATTACACTTGTGCCGCTATTCTCACCCAGAGAAGTAAAGAAAGGGACGAGAATCCAATTGCATTCATGAGCACCCCACTGAAAGATGCCGAACTCAGATATCCCAACATTGAGAAACAAGCATACGCACTGGTCAAAGCCATTAAAAAATTCAGACATTACCTCTTAAGGGCCAAGATTTATGCAATAGTACCAGATGCAGCAGTCAAGACTCTCCTCATGCAAAATGAACTAGGAGAAAGAAGAGGCAAGTGGGTCGCCATTATCCAAGAATTTGATATCGAAATCTAGCCTATGAAACTTGTTCAAGGACAAGCTTTGGCACAGACACTGGCAATTGACGGACCCGGATTAATCCAACAGGTTTATGAATTAGAGGATGTCACTCCCGATGAATGGTACAAAGAAATTGTAACATACCTGCTCAACAACAAGTGCCCTGCTCGCATGACACCCACACAGAAAAGAGCATTAAGAATAAAATGTCAACATTATATGCTTCAAGGATCCGTTCTATATCGCAGGAATCACGAGGGGATATATCTGAGATGCGTTGGCAAAGAAGAGGCCAAACAAATAATTGAACATTTTCACTCCAAGTTTGGGACCGGACATGGGGCCAACCTCGCTACAGCTCACTAGATCCTGAGAGCAGGATATTACTGGCCTACGCTTTTCAAAGACACATTTAATCATATCAGGACTTGCCACACATGCCAAGTCACAGCTTTCAGAGAAAGAAACCCTGCCATGCCATTGAATCCAGTGATTGAAGCGAGACCATTTGCCAAATGGGGAATGGATTTTATTGGTGTCATCAACCCCGCATCCTCGGCACAACATAGATATATCATCACTGCTACTGATTATTGTACCAGATGGTCAGAGGCACAAGCGCTCAAGGTATGTACTACCGAAGCCATAATAAAATTTCTGGAAGAGAACATTATCACGAGGTTTGGATGTCCTTATGCATTGGTTTGCGACAATGGCTCAGCCTTCACATCATTGAGATTTTCAAATTGGGCTTTTGAGTATGGGATAACCCTCAAATTCTCATCAAATTATTATCCTCAGGGTAATGGGTTAGCTGAGTCAACTAATAAGAACCTACTCAGTGTTATCAAAAAGCTGCTAGAAAGAAGTCCGAGAGAATGGCATACCCAATTGAGATTTGCCCTCTGGGCAGACAGAATAAGGACCAAGAACGCATTAGGAATTTCACCTTACTTTCTGGTTTATGGCCAAGACCCAGTTTTCCCCATGCAACTCAGGATCCCGACCTTGCGATTTATCCAGGAATACATGGAAGACACTGATGCTGTTCAAGCTCGATTAACACAGTTAATGAATCTTGAGGAAAAGAGAGATCAAGCATTGGAAAATTTTGCAAAACATCAAGGAGTGGTGAAAAGATGGTTCGATCGGCAAGCTAAAGTCAAGGCATTCCGGATCTCAGATCTTGTCTTATATTGGGATAAAGCACACGAGAAAAGGGGAGAGCATGACAAATTTGATAAGCTTTGGAAAGGCCCTTATCAAATTTCAGAGATTTTGGGAGAAAATGCATTCAGATTGAAGACTTTAACCGGAGAAGATGTCCCATTGCCTGTCAATGGGAGGTATCTCAAACATTATTTCCAGTCTTAGGATGCAAAAGGCCTTCCCTTGTACATAGCTAGTTTAGTTTGCTTTCGTTTTTTTTTTTCCTTTCTCTGTTTTGTTTTTGTTTGCTTTTCGCTTTGCTTTCTGGGTCTTAGTTTAGGTGTCTTGTCTTAGGTTAGTTGTTTGTCCTGAGGGATGTCCATTTGAAATTGGGCGATTTTGTCATGAAGCGCTCTGACTTCTCGCTAGGTTGTTGGTTGCATTTGAGCAATTATGAGGTCTTTTGGAAATACAAAGGGGTTTCTTTTGATAAAACTTTGAGTCAGGCCGTATTTGCAATGAAGCAAGATTAGCTTATTGAACTTAGATATTATTGTCCTTCAGTTATATATCTTTTCACACTTATAATCTCCGAGTCGTTGTGGTTTCTAGGCGAAGCTGTGATCGGTGAAAAGTCTAAAATCTGACTTCAGCGCCACTGCAATCCTCAAACCCTAGTGAGCTTCACTGCTCACAAGCCAAAAGAATTGATGAAGCAAAAAGCAGTATCCAAGAGAAAAAATGAGAAAATGAAAGAAAAAATCAAAAGAAAAGAAAATGAGCAGAAAAGAAAATATCAAATTGGCTAAAGGGAATATACGAGTAACTCCATCGGGGCTATAGACGCCTGGCTGGCAATGGAGCAATGTTCGTGAGCTTGCGGCGATAACCTCGTCGGGACTATGGACGTCTGACCGGCAGCGAGGCTCTATCCAGGATGCTTTTGGAGTCCAGATAAACTACGTAGCTTATCACAGGGGAACCTGGAGGATCATGATTGTCTTGTTGAGGGGAATTAACTCATTTGCACACACATGGGTAACTGTGGACTTGATACTTTGTCTCAATATGAAGATCTCTTCTTGTAAGTGTTGTTTAACTCCTTGTTTTATTGAGGGAGGTTCTCTGAGTCTTCCTCAAGAAAGATTGATTCCCAAATGTTTACCAACATTTCTCAGTGGTGTCGCCAGATGTTGTGACCATTTCACACATCGCCCCATTAAAATGGGGACCCCCTCTTTTTGCTTTTGTTTTGCCTGTTCTTCTCTCTGCTTTTAGGGTTTTGATTAAGTGAGTTGTCTGGACTAGGGTTAAGCCTTAGGGGTTTCTTTTGGATATTTTCAAGCCGATGTCCAGTCAAATTTTGAAGATTATTAAGCATCCTCCCGAAGATTGCAATTTTGAAATAAGATGAGCCTGTCAGGGAGTCAGGTATGTCTCAGGTTAGGTCTAATCAGGATTTTGAGGCAAATTCAAGCTATGTCTAAGTGTTAGCATTTTGATGATGGAATTGTGTGTTCTTGCCTAGGTAAGTTTTGATTAAAATTTTGTTGAAGGCTTGCTAACTGGTCCCTGGCCTTGAAGATGACCTAATTATGCCTTGTGAAATGATTGAAGACCTAAATTGTGGATATTTTGGCTTATAAAGGTGAAATCGCTCCTGTCCCTCTCCCAGGGACTAAGGCGAAAATGTTATTTGGTGCATATTGGTTACTGACTTGTTTAAATTGTTTTGTGCAGGGTCTCCAAGGGAGATGATTGGACGTGAATTGAAGATTTTCAGGATTTTGAAGATTTGAAAATGATGAAATTTGAAGGATTAAGATAAATTCGCTCCTGTCCTCCACTAAAGGACCAGGGCGAAATGATTTATTTTGGTCATTTTTGGCCTTGGTTGATCAAATTGAAGCATTAAGGACACAATGAAGGATGAAATGAGCATAATGGAGCATCCTGACTCAGTTAAAAGCAATGAAAGGTTGGACCTTTTGCCTAGCAAGATAAATTCGCTCCTGTCCCTCACCAAGGGACCAGGGCGATTTTCTTTACACACACCTTTTGGGACCTTTCCTGGACTTGGGCTCTCGTTCATGGCTTGTAAAAGGATGATATCTTCTCCAGCAAAGGAATTTCGAGATGAAAATTGTAATGATTTGGCCTAGAGGGCAAAAGGCGCTCCTGTCCCTCACTGAAGGACCGGAGCTTGAATCCCAAATTTGCATTATCCTTGCAAGATTTAAGTGATTTTATGATTTGAAGAGGTCAAGGGGAGTGTGTTCTGTCCGTTGAATATAACTTGAGTGGGCCACAATGAAGAAAATCAACTTAAGTAACAAAAGCGCTCCTGTCCCTCAGCAAGGAACCAGAGCGATTTTCAAATTCGCTCCTGTCCCTCAGCAAGGAACTAGAGCGATTTTCTAACAAGGCAAGTATCTTGCAAAGTTAAGGCAAGTTTTGTGTTTGAGATGAATAGAAGAGGGCGTAATGGATCCATTGAAAATTATTTCGAGGGCTAGCAAAGCACAAGTGAGCTCATAATAGCAAAATCGCTCTTGTCCCTCAGCAAGGGACCAGGGCGAAAAACACATTTTCTAGCTTCCCCCTCCAAATTTGGACGAAAATGCTTCAAGGCACGAGATTGCAATGATATTTAAAGTGTTTCAAGGAGGAATGAAGTTGCAAAGACCATAGAATTCAATGAAAATTGGCTAGAGCGCTCCTGTCCCTCACCAAGGGACCAGAGCGAAATCTTCAAATATGCCTAATCGCCTAACATTTTGAAATGCTACTTTTGTTTCCAAGACTCAAGATGGAATGGGGAATCATGTTTTATGCCTTAGGAGTAACTGAAGGTCGATGTGGTCAAGAGATTGTGCAATAAACTAAAAAGCGCTCCTGTCCTCCACTGAAGGACCAAGGCGATTTTCTATAAAATCAACAATTTTCCTCCAAAACCATGCCAAGACAAGGTGATACAAGATGGGGAATGCCTTTCGAAAGATAGTGAACAAGGAATCGCCTCCAAGAATCAACACTAGGCTCAAATACAAAATTCGCTCCTGTCCTTCACTGGAGGACCAGGGCGAAAATCTTTGGAAAGCCCATTTTGTCTTGAGAAGGCGAGTTGAACATGCATAGAACGAACGATGAAGATCATTGCTTACCCCCAAACTTGAATTGGCAATTTAGAAGATAAAGATCAAGGACAAAAGACAAAAATCGCTCTTGTCCCTCACCAAGGGACCAGGGCGAAAATGCTTTAAGGCAAGCTCCTTCCAAAGATCACATGAATTGAACTTAAAGTTCCAGATAAAATGCCATTTTGAACGTCAAGGATGAAGTTTTGAACGTAAAAAAATGAAGGATTGAGGACAAAAATGAAAAGGCGCTCCTGTCCCTCTCCCAGGGACCAGAGCGAGGTTATTGACATCCACCATTTTTCACCATGCCTGGGCACCAATATCCTTCAAATTGCATTAAATGCCAAATTCGCTAAAAACTTCGAAATATTTTGGAAATTTTTTTATTAAATTGGCATTTAATAAGGGTGCGTTGGTATTTAATAATTAACTTAAGCCTTGGAAAATCGATTTTTATTATTAAGGCATTCGAAATTAATTATTATTAAATAAGAATTTAAAAATGGGGCGCTTTGGGGTATTATTTTAATATTTTGTCAAGTCGGCCTATGGGAAAATGAAATGGTGAGCGCCTATATAAGAGAGGTGTGTTGAGCGACTTTAATCCATCATTCACTCATTATTTCAAATGCGATTTGGAAGAGCAAGGAAGAAGTGCGAAATCTAGTTTAGTTGGAGCGAATTTTCCTCAAGCGTTGAAGACTAGAGGTGGTAAGTTGATGCTTGCGAAGACTAGAGGAAGGCGCATTTTGCTAAAGGGAGTCTTCAATCTTCATTTTGCCTAGCGAATTCTCCTTACTTTTGCATCATTTCTTAGAATTAATTCAAAGTGGAGGTATGGCGTGATCACCTTTATCCCAATGTCGAAATTTTGAATTTAGAACTTCAAGCTTTTTTGAAAATGCATAGTTAATTAGGAAATGATAACTCAAGGATTTATCATGAAGTTTCCTAATTAAAAGCTTAAATCTTCCTTTCTAATATATATTCCTACGTTGCAAAATATATTACTCATTATGAAATATTGTGTAGGTGTCACAATGGCGACCCCAAAGGCGGGAGCATCCACTAGTCGTCCAGATCTCATGAAGGAAGATCAAAGGAATGAAGAATTGGAGACCAAGATCGTGTCAAAGTGGAGCAACATTGGAGATACCAACTTGGGAAACTTCAGTGTGAAGAAGTTTCGAGAGGTCCCTTACATTGGAAAACCATCACTTGTCGCAAAGAGAATAATTGAAAGTGGCATCATCAAGGCGGCCGGTTTCCCTCCAGCAGTCCAGTGCCATGAGCTGATGGTCGAGTGTGCCCGCCATTATGACCCACAATCAAGAGCAATCGTGTCCAAGGAAGGGAACACTTTGGCTTACCTTTCAAAAGAGGCTATCAGTGAGGCTCTCCATCTGCCAGAACATAAAGATATGATTTACAAAAGCTTGGAAGGAGCTAGGTCCATGTACGAAGATGATCCAGACACTTGCTTGAGCATCATCAATAAGAATTGGTTACTCAAAAGTCGTCCTCGCCTGAGCAAGATTCCCAACACACCACATAGGATCGACTTCCAGGAGGAGTACAGAGATTTGGTAACTTTGCTCAATCGAGTTACAGGGGCTCCTCAAGCCTTCTATTTTGAGAAGTGGATGTTCTACTTCATCCAAGTGATTGTTCAAGGAAAAGGAACAATTCATTGGGCTAGAATTATTAGCCATTGCTTGGATGTGCAGTTAAGAAGACTGAAGGCTACCAAGTCCTTCCACATGAGCTCGTACATCATATATGCCTTGATCAAGAGTTTTGAATATGCAGGACTACCTCACAGAGGAGTGATCGGAAGAGGGCCCGGGGAAGTCAGAGTTTGTGAATCTTATGTTCATTTGCATCACCCACCAGGAAGTGACTACAAGTTAGTCAATGATACCTTTACGATGAATATCACCAGGATATTGCAAGGCAGGATTCACAATCGGTTATCTCAAGATGCACAAGAGCTTGTAAAGAGGTATGGTGCTTGGTTCATCCAATTCCAAAAGTTTACATATATTAGAGTTCATGGGTGTCCTTCACCTCCCTATATGTTGCCAAGATATCCAACAGACAGGATAGTGCTACTTGAGGTGACTAGGCAGTTGGCGGCTTATGCGAAAGCATTCAGACACAGGCATGGAAATGGAATTCTTGTGCCTATCATACTAGGGAATTCAGTTGAGGTATGTCCTAATGCTCTAGCCTTGGATGATGCGGAAAAGGAGTTAGCCTTGTATTCATTTTCATTCTTTGCTTTGAGGGAGAATTTTGATCCTTATGCGTATATAGAGGAGACAGTTGGTAGAAAGTACAGGCATGAATGTCAGGTAGAGGACTTTTGGATGAATCTCTCAAGTGATCTAGAAGTAAAAAGGAAGATGCATTCCATATTGCCTTTAGATCTCATCAGGAAATGCAAAGTTTACAAAGTGGCTGATCAAGCTCGGGACAGTGGCAGACATCTCCAATCATCTTATGACCGAGAAGACAAAGCAGTGAGGATAGATTGGAACGAGCCTGAGGTTTTGGACTTAAAAGCTTTGATGGCTCCAGTTTTGTCATACACTCGCAAATGGGTAGATATACAACATCAAAAGTTGAGAGATTAGAGTGTACCAATAACTTTTACTTTGGAGGAAAAGCCGGGAGAAGGAGGAGCAAGCGTAAGTGAAGGCAATCCTCATCCTAGAAGTGCAAATGAAGGCAATCCTCATCCCAGAAGCGCAAGTGAAGGCAATCCTCATCCTAGAGGTGCGAAGAGGAAAGAAATACCTGAGAAAAGGGAGCCCTCCAAGAAGAAACAAGAGGCCAATCGAGATCGCTCATCCGGTACATCTTCTCGACATGAAAAAAGGACAAATCAGAATGTAGGACAAGAGAAGAGGGTACCTGAAGTTGAGGAATCTATGGAATCAATAGTACAGAATGATACACACGAAGAAGGGCAGGCATCTCAGCGTTCATCAAGTCAATCTCCTCAAGTTAATGAGCTGCATGAAGACAAGAATAATGATGAAGTGACATCTCCTCTCCGAGAAGAAGAACCATTGCCTAAAGAGATACAAGTTAGAGAGACAAGATCCGCCATTCCAGATTGGTTGAAGGAGAGGCTAACAAGGGTGATTGTGATCGAAGATGAAGATAATGTAATGGACTTAGAGAGCCTTGTAGGAAATTCTCAAGGAGTAACAGAAAGGAAGAAGGCCACTAAGATGTCCAAGATGATCAGAGATGAGACAGGGTCCAGGAAGTTGCAGATAGCTACACCGGCAGTGGACAAATATGAAGGCGAAATCCTTGCAGAGGGGTATGATGTAGAAACATTTGAACTTGGTCCACTCACCGCCGAGCAGACATTGGATGAGGCAACTGAATCATTTGAGGCACTTAAAGACAAGCTTAAAGAAGAAATGGAAAAGAATAGAAAGCTTGAGAGAGAGAGAGGTGCTTGGAGAGGCTACTTTAGCCATCTCAATCAGCCTTTGGGACGTCAGGATCCGGCAGTGTCTCCCGTGCAAGCACTTCCCCTTGAATCAGTTGGAGAGGCAGAAAGAGTTAAGAGCTTGGTTCAGCTTATGAGCTCTTGGATTGACAAATCCCATACCGTTGCCGTTGAGTTCGCAACAAGAATGATGCAGACCACCCATCGAGCTATCCAGGTCCTTGAGATCATTCACAACCTAATGATAACAGTAGCCGCCTTTGCCCACACTAGAGGTGTTATCATTCCTGTTCTACAAGTAATCAGGCAAACACCAAGGAAGATCCTAGCACAAGAAAAGATAATGGATGGGGGAGCTCATAATTTACTCCAGTGGTCAACTCTACTCCAAATGAAGGAAGTTCTTTTCAAAGACATCAGCACCAAATGCAATCAAGTTGAGGAGGTCATCCATCCAATTCAGGACAAGGTGTTTGAGGTGTTATGTTCTATTCTTGCCAGAAGGATTGAAGATGAGACAGATGTGGATCTTCAAGAGTTAGAAGAGAAGGTTAAGGTCATCTTTTGCAAAGATGAGAATATTATCACAGATGAGCAAAGGGATCAAAAATTCGCTACTATGCTCCTGATTGAGAAAATCAAGGAACTCGAACCTGGATGGGATGCAGCTCTTCTCAAGGCCTTCGATCAAGTTATCCACTTGGAGGAACGAATGAGGAATCTTCCCGAGATTCCTATTGCTGAGATTGAAGGAATTGTGTCCAGATTCATTGCATATGCTAAGAAGGAGCATTGGAAAGGGAACAAGGTTCTAGAAGAGAGGTTGTTATAGATGATGTGGCACCTTAATTATCATTGGTCTATGTTTCCTAGATTTTTGTGCCAATTAAATATTTGGCTATGCATTTAATATTGTTCAATAAAAGGGGAACTTTTTGTAATAAACCCTAATTAGGGTTTAGGTGTCAGAATCTCAGTCGTTGATCTTCTTTTGATCTGGGCCGTTCATTGTAATTGAGGATGCTATATATACCCTCACTCATTTTCATTTTTGGGATAGTAAGATTAGAATGAGAGATTAAGAGGAGAAATAGATATTAGAGTCAGATAGTTAGAAGTTATTTTGTAGCAAGATTGAGCATTGAAGAGAGAATTTTAAGCAATTGTTGTCTATTTTGGCTTTGAGATCAATAAAATATTGAAGTTATGGTGTTTTATTGCAATTCTTGTGGCTACTTTCATGGTTGCTTACTTTCTTGAATCATTCTTGGTCGAAGTAGTATTTAAATTTGAAGGACTAAGTGTTGAGCTTGATCTTTGGTGAGATTCACGTTCCAAACCACTAGCTTCTTGCTGATTGTAAGGACACCTTGTGTGGTCAACTGGAGATATTTGGATTGCTTAAACCTTCAACCATTATTGAACTATTGACATGTACCTTCATGGTAGTGTCTATGATTCTTGATGAATTGAAAAATCATTAGTCACCTTAGAAGATCGCATCAATTTCAGTAGAGTTGTTATTCCTTGGCAATACTGAAATTGGTAGAATCTTACCAAGTCTAGCCTACATTGAGTCATTCCTAGGATTAGATTAGAATTCATCTCTTGCAAACCCCACCTTTTGATCCTTTTTGAGAACTTGTTAGTTTTTGGAAATTCTGTTCCTATAATACGGAAATGTAAGGCCCCTTGATGAAACAGCATTCACAACGACCACTGGTGCTTATCCACTCGTAGAGACCCTACATCAAAGAACCTTGGAGTCATCTTGATTGATCCTTTTTTGCGACATCTTCAGCAATCAGAGGCTTTATTCAAGAGAGGATAAGGTACCCTTGGGTATTTTATTCTGTGTTTGATTGTGTACAAAACACACGTCAACACAACCATAGTCAGAACACACCCAGATTTAGTTGGTTGCAATGTTTATATGGGAACCAGAATGAGACCTAATACCTGAAGCATTGTTATAACGAAAGAGGTCAAGCATACAACTATCTTAGTAGAGATGAATATTAACTCTGCTAATTATAAATTTTACTATAGTAGTTGAGATGTACATCTTCTAATATAATTCTTTATTTTGCTTATGAAGATGTATAATGAGTGATGTTCTAAACTATTGATAAAATGCACTTGGCCTAAAATTTGAGAAGTGTATCAAAACTTGTGAATGATTTTGAAAAACCTGTATATGGGGCTGAAGAATAACATGTCCCATTCTTGAGCCGCATGCTGATTAGCCAATTTATGCAAAACAATATGCTGTGGTCTTGTGACCCAAGGAAAAACATAGTAGCTTCATTGTAGAGATGAATACTAACTCTCCTAAATTATTGTGTTATAAATGTTACTTTAGTAGTTATGATGTACATCTTAAATTATAATTCTTCATTTGCTTATGAATGATGCATAACGATTAATGTTCTCAGCTATTGATTAAAATGTACTTGAGCCTAACATTTGAACGATGCATCATGATGCTGAAAAACCTACAATGGGGCTGAAGAATAATAGTGTGTCCCACTCTTGGGCCACATGTTAATTTACCAATTTGTGTAAAATAATGTGCCCCAATCTTGCAACCAAAAGTAAAACACTGTGGGGAGAAAACAAAAAAAGAATGCTTCAAGCATAGCAATGAATGACTAGAGTAGGATGATTTTGCAGTCCCACATTAAGATGGGAAAGAAAGGCCCGCAAGGTTGGTTGGGAGATAGGTTCCCCCCACTATGAGAAAATTGAGCTTAGTGGTTACTCTTTGACACCCCCATTTTTAGGACTAATGCATGAACCTAATTTTATTTTTGCAAGCTTTTAATTAAAGGGCGTAATCCCCAAGAGTCCAGACAATACTTCATCTTCCAAAAAAATATTGTATTAAATGTAAAATATTAAGATTTGAGAACATTTTATTAAAAATTAAAAAAGACAAAACCTAAAACCCTACAACAACTATAGAAATCCCAAAAAATAAAAAAATCGAAAAAAAGCATAGATAAATATTTGATCGATGTATTGCAAGGAATAATATACTACATAAACATAAGTATTGTTGGCGTACATGGCTATAAGTGGGATGCGGAAGACAAGTCCCTCAACAACCTGTTGATGTGTCTTTTGTACACGACCAAACACAGAATAAAATACCTAAAGGTACCTTATCCTCTTTTGAACAAAGTTTCCCAACTGCTGAAGATCTCGCCGAAGGATCAGTCGGAGTAACTCCAAGGTTCTGATATGTACGTTCTCTACGTGTGGATAAGCTCTTTGCGGTACGATTTGATTTTGCTGGAATCAGAAGGGGACTTACATTCGATGACCTAAGCATCTGATTTACTTTGGATATCACTGGAACGTGGGTCTTTACTAATCCTTGATTTTTAAAAAAGGGAAAAGGATAAGGGTTGGAGAAGGATCTAATTCTAACACTAAGAATGTAGGAGCAATGGATGACCTTTGATGAAACTTTAACTAAGTCTTTCTTTGACATGCTAGGATCATCTTCACAAGGTTAGTGTGATCTTCTAAGGAAAGTTTTATGATGTTCAGATCACCGCTACAACCATAGACACCGGCAAGTTGATGCATATCAATGAAGAAGCGATAATTGAAGTTAAGCTTAAGTTGAATGATTCCAGTTGACTATGCAAGGCAAGTTTGCAATCAACAAACCGCTAGTAGTATGGATATACAAATTTCACCGTTGATCATACAAATTTCTTCCATTCATCTAATAACATGAAATTAAATTTGAGAAGTATAGAGACCATGCAAATTGTAGAATCGACACATAGAATTCACCATTTCTTCAATGAAGTTTACATGTCTTTTGCAACAATGTCTTGGCAACAATCTTTGCCTTCTCTTTCTACTCTACTCTAAAATGCTACTAATTATTGACTATCTCTCTCTTGCTAACTCCTGACTATTCTCTATTAGCTAACTATTAACCTTTACAAATGAAGAGCCAGGGCTTTATATAGAGAGCCCTTTACAAATTGACGGCTCTGATTGACTTAGAATCAATGGCTAGAATTACAAGATGAAAACCCTAATTAGGGTTTGTTATAACAAACACCTCAACCAATGAAAAAATTACATTCAAGGAGTGAGGACCAATAGGAAGCAGGGGTAGGTACACCGAAGTTTGTGTCGTCCCCAATGAGTCGCGTACATTGAATCTAGACATGGTGAGGTGGACCAATCCGACTGGAGGAGCAGTGATCGGGATGCCACCTTGTCTGACGTCTATGCCTTGCTTGATCTTCCTTCGTCCTTGATGTGCTTTTGATGAACAGCGTACCTCCTTGACTCCCATATGCTTGATGAGGCTTCCTTACTGTCAAGTGTTCTTTCTCTGATAGCATACCTCGCCTTTAAGTGTTGGTACTCTGTCATCATGTGGTTCCTTTATGTGGTAGAATGAGGTCTTGAGGCTAGCTTTGAATTTCTCGAACATTGGAAAGTCTTCCAATGCTTTAGAAGCACCTTGAGTCCTCCTCCATGCCTTTGAAGTGTCCTTGATAATGATGGGACTAGAATAGGTCGTCCTTGTCCGGATCTTCTTCCATCTGCAAAACAAACCAAAAGGTGATTAAGGACACATAATAAATTCATTCCAACATAGCATTTCCTACCTTAAGTCATCAACAAGAAGGCATTAGAGTGAAATCCATTCAAGATCCTCTCTAAGGATAGGCCCTATAAGGATTTCGCTCTGGACCCTTTGGAAGGGTCAGGAGCGAAATTTGCATTCTTGGCTCAAATCACATTCCTTTAGCCTTGCACTTCACTTTGACCCTTGAATCGTTTTCTCCTGAAGACATCATTGATTTGACCCCCAAAAAGACCAAAAAGAGGATTTTGCTTTGGACCTAGGCCAAGGACAAGACCTATAAGGAATTTCTCTCTAGACCCTTTGGAAGGGTCAAGAGCGAAATTTGCATTCTAGGACAAAATCTTCACATTTTGTGACCACAACTTGTTCAAATGCATGCCTAGAGATGTTTCTAATCTCAATCAACACTAGGTTTGATGCAAAATTGGGGAAAAAATAGAGGTTTTAAGGATTTTGCTCTGGACCCTTTGGAAGGGTCAGGAGCGAAATTCTTGATTAAGCTCAAATTCCATCATTTCACCACTCCAAAATGCCTCCCAAGACAAGCACATGCTAGCCTTCTCTCCACCAAGGCTTAGGAATTCACAACTTGACCTTCATCATGAGCAAATTAGGTGAAATTGAGAATTTCGCTCTGGACCCTTTGGAAGGGTCAGGAGCGAAATTCATTCTTTAGCTCAAAATCGTTATTTTTTGGACTCATAACCTATTCAAATACATGCCTATGGCCATCTTTAAGTCTAATTCACCTTCATCAACGCTTGTCTTAACACAAATTTGGAAGAAAAAGGATATTTTGAGAATTTCACTCTAGACCCTTTGGAAGGGTCATGAGCGAAATTCAAGTTTTAGACTTGATCCTTCATTTCCTTCACTTCAATTCATCTTACAAGGCAAAAATACATCACTCCACCTTCAACCGCGCCATAGGAATCAATGTTTTGGCTTCACACAAGGATAAAATAGGTGGTTTGAGGAATTTCGCTCTGGACCCTTTGGAAGGGTCAGGGGCGAAATTCATTCTTTGCTTGTTTTCTCTTAGCTCCATTCTTCTCACTTTGTTCTACCTTGACTCTCACCTTTGCATCCCTCTCCTATACATGCAACACTTGCTTGACCCTCAAAATGGCTAGAAAGGATAATTTCGCTCAAAATCATGGCCAGGGATAGGACCTATTTAGGATTTCGCCCTGGACCCTTTGGAAGGGTCAGGAGCGAAATCCTTGTCCTAGCTCAAAATCTTGGTCATTGGTGGCCACAATCCATTCCAAGGCATGCCTAGGGGTCCTTCCAAGCTCAATCTACCTTGATCCTCACTTAGCTTGACACAAAAATGAAAGGAAAAGGTGGATTTTAGGAATTTCGCTCTGGACCCTTTGGAAGGGTCAGGAGCGAAATTTACCTTCTTGAGCTTATTTCATCATTTTTCCACTTCAATTCACCTCAAAAGGGCAAGGACATGTCAATCTATTCCTTCCCAGGCCATAAAAACCAAGAACTTGACTTGTTTTGAAAGGGAAATAGGTGTTCTTAAGAATTTCGCTCTGGACCCTTTGGAAGGGTCAGGAGCGAAATTCTCCTTCTAGGCCAAAATCCTTCACATTTGGTGATCACTAGCAACTCAAAGCCATGCTTAAGGACATCTCCAATCCTAATTCACCCTGACCCACACTTGGCTTGGCACAAAATTGAGAAAAAAGGGAGGTTTTGGGGAATTTTGCTCTGGACCCTTTGGAAGGGTCAAGAGCGAAATCCACATTCTAGGCTTAACTCTTCATCTTTTCAGCTCCAATCTTCTTTGCAAGGCAAAAATACATCACTCTTCGCCCAAGGAACAAGGTTTGTAGCCTAAGCAAGGAATTAAATGAGGTTTATGAAGAATTTCACTCTGGAACCTTTGGAAGGGTCAGGAGCGAAATTCATATTCGAGGCAAAATCTTCACCTTTTAATGCTTTCAATCACTTCCCAAGGCAAGAACATATCAATCCACCTTCCAACATGCCTTAGAAACCAAAAACTTGGCCAAAACAAGGAAGAAAATGAGAGCTATGGGGATTTTCGCTCTGGACCCTTTGGAAGGGTCAGGAGCGAAATCCTCATTCTTGGTTGATTTTCCACTTCATTCATCCAATTCTCCCTCAAACTTGATCAATTTCAAGCTCCTTTCACCATAATCAAGGCAATCCACCATCAAACTAGCTCAAGAAAAGGTCAACCTAGGGCTTAAGGCAAAAAAGAAGGTCAAATTGAGGATTTCACTCTAGACCCTTTGGAAGGGTCAGGAGCGAAATTCTCCTTCCAGGTTGATTTCCATCATTTCATTGCCTCAAACCTCCTCTCCAAGGCAAATATGCATCCAAGTCCTCCAAACCATGCCTTACAAGTTCCAAACTTGGTCAAGTTAAAGAGCAAAATAGAGGAAATATGAATTTCGCTCTAGACCCTTTGGAAGGGTCAGGAGCGAAATTCTTGTCTTGGTCAAAAATCTTTCACTCTTTCACATTCTATCACTTCAAAAGGCAACGACACATCATTTACCCCCACCATGTCCAAGGAACAAGACTTTCGGTGCAAACAAAGAGGAAAAAGGTCTCTTCTAAGAATTTCGCTTGGACCCTTTGGAAGGGTCAGGAGCAAAATTCTAGTTTTGCTTGATTTCCTACCTCTTCATCCAATCCATCTTTAAAATTGATCAAACTCACCCTCCTCTCGCCACATTCAAGTCCATTTGCCATCCACTTGGCTCCAAAATCTTTATTTTCAATGCCTTAGGCCCAAATTTGAGGGTCAAATGAGGATTTCGCTCTAGACCCTTTAGAAGGGTCAAGAGCGAAATTTGAGCTTTGCTCAAACTTCTTGACCTTTTCTTCAAATCACCAAGTCTAGTCTTGTCCAAGGCATCTCCAAAGGACAGATAGGTCAACTACTCATCAATCATCACTAACCAATTTGACCTAACTCAGACCTTCAAAGATGATATTCACTCAGCAAGCTGCATTGACCTCCTGACACGATTAGCAACAAGAGCAAAACTAGGCATAAGGGAGACTTTCAAAGAAACCCTAACCTGGAGCACCTACTGACTCACCTTGGCTCAAGCAGAGCCTGCCATCTCAGCGATCCCCCTGACGACACTCAAAATGCAAAGGCTAACAAACAAAACCCTAAAAGACCTAGAAAGCAAACCTCAGAAAGCAAAAACGTAGGGGTCCCCATTTGCAATGGGGCGATGTGTGAATACGTCACAACACAACCATAATCAAGAGTGAGATCAAATGCAAATTTCCATTTGTGGGTAATATGTATCAATCACATTTAGTTGCCCGTGTACTAAGCTCCCTATATGCTTGAGAGGTGGCAAAATAATTAAATAAACACACAAAGCATCTCTAGGTGGTCATCCAAGAAAATGGATAGCAACCATTTTTTTATTGGTCTCCTTATATTTTGTGAATAGGCTCTATAAGGGCCCTACTATCTATCCCACAATCAGCTCCGCCTTTGAAACCTTCTTTGTCTAAAGCATGATGTTCTCTACCAAGAAAAATAGATTTAAAGGAATAAACAGAAAAAGAAACGTAAAAAAAAATTAAAAAGGCCACAGTTCACAAAGAGTTCACTTCGGTATATTCATGAACATAGCCAGCCAAAGTGGTGTGAGATCCTAACCCTGTTGCTACTGAAGGCTTTTGCCCCTTTGCCACTCACTGTAATTTAGTCAAACAGTTTGCTGTATGTTTGGAATAGTCTTTATGCTTAATTTGTTGACTCATATCAGAGAAAGCAGTCATGCAATTTGAATAAGAAGCAAAAACAGATTTCTAAGACAACTTCTGATTTCTCAGTTTCAGCAATAATAAGTCTGAAAATTGATGGTTATCTGAAAACTCAGTACAACAAACATAAAACAGAAATCTGACCTCTTGCAGTCTGGAGTTTATAAATACTTTCATCGCCAAACACCAGTGTCTGGAAATGGAATATGGAGAAACAAGGAAAATTTGCATCAAAGTCAGGTATAATGCTCTGCTAGTCACAGTAGCAAGTGCCTAGTAGCTGGTGTTGCACCATTGTATCTTTGACACAAACGCCTCTGTGACATTGCGTAATAGTTACTGCCCATTGTATTGAACTTCTCATCATCCATGGGGTAGGGAATGAAAGTTATGCTATATTTTATTAGTGTGCTGAATGTACATTTATGTGCAGCTTCAAGCATGGTAAGTGTTGTTGTCTACATGGGTTTTGACATGGTCAGGACACATAAAAGCACATGCATGGAAGATAGAATTGATAGAGTGCATATTTTCCAAACTTGAACTCTATTTGGACTTTGCAAGACTAGTAAATCAAGTTGATCACAATCAGATCAGACCTGACATCAAGATTTAGAAAACTCATGGAAAATTGAAAAATCATTTTAGAATTTATAAACATTTTCAAAACTAGAACTGATCATTTCATTCCACAAGAATTTAACTGCAAGATGTCCAAATATAAGAATAATCATAAGTTATGCACTAAATATTGAAGCATAATTCAACTGAAATATTTTACACAAAAAAGAAGCATATTGATTTGTATTAAAAAATACAAAAACAGAGTTAACAATCCAAAATTCAAGGATTGTGTTTGTAGCATGAAAAGCATGGACACAAAATCAGCATGCAGGAATAGAAATTGGGTCTAATCCTACTCAGCTGGGCCCTTTTGGACCTTAAAAACATCTGATTAGTCGTAGGACACGTTAGGAGCCTCAAAAATATTTGAGAAAACATAAATTTTGAGTCTAAATCCTTGCCCGATACACCTTTGTAAATCTTTCATGACTCAAGTTTTCTATTTCTATGTTCTGTGAATTTCATAATCCTCTTTTAGCCATGTCCAACTAGCCTAATGTTGCCTCATTCCTAGTTACCGCAGTCCTACAGGTGTCATATTTGAGAGTTGCTAAGAGACTGTGGGATAGTGGTAACCAAAAAGGTGTTAACATAGTATACCGCACTCCCGCAAACCTTTGTTACCCATTTCTCTATCCTTTCATGGGTCAGCGGTAATGAGCGGGAGTAGTATAAACATTACCGCGTTCCCACAAAAGTAGTATGTTGTGTGTTCATGAACTTTGCGGTTGAGCAATAGTAAACCAAATTACCGCTAAACCGCAAGATACTAATAGTGGGAAAGGAGTAATGTTGAGGTAGAGCAGTAAGTAGAATATTGATACCGCAGTACCGCAGGAGGTGCAAACAAGACCTAAGGTGACCTTGCGGTAAGGCAATTAATTACCGCATTCCCGCAAAGATTAAAAGAAGCGTTTGAGGTAAGTTTGCGATAAGGCGATAAAAGGAAAAGGCAAAAAATGGCTAATTAAGGATGACGTAAGCACATCATAGCCGTGTTGGTGTTGGAAATAAGCCACACCCGGACCGACAATGGACTGGTCCAAGAGGGGCTAGTAGCTCAGTGGTAGAGCACTCCAGCAGCGTATGGAAGGTCCTAGGTTCGAGTCCTAGCTGGTCCATGTCTCAACATGGTATCAGAGCCAGGTCCAGGCTAGGAGTCCCAAGCACACGAGAGGTGTGGCTTAAGGGGGGGTGTTGGTGTTGGAAATAAGCCACACCCGGACCAACGATGGACTGGTCCAAGAGGGGCCAGTAGCTCAATGGTAGAGCACTCCAGCAGCGTATGGAAGGTCCTAGGTTCGAGTCCTAGCTGGTCCATGTCTCAACAAGCCGTGTGTTTCGAAAAGGGTGGTGAAATTTTAAGATTTATACGGTGATCTGTTGGCACGAATGAAGTAAATGCTGAAATGACAAAAACAAACACCCATTAAATTCAGAATTCTTACTTGTGAAATTCATTTTGCGTCTGAGGAGTTGATAATTGGAGCTCTACGATGATGACGGAAGGTCCTAAACACCCGCGAATTCTCATTAACAAAAACTGCATTTTCTCCAAGCTTTGTAAATTGCTGGTGAATTTGGAAAGTAGCCTAGTTGAATTTGAGTTGAACTAGAATAAGTGGCAATGCCTCAAAAGGCAGAAAGCTCTAAGCAAAAGGGTAAATCCTCAAACCCTAAGGAAAAGAAAAGGCCACTGTAGAAATCCATGGTGGATATATTGCCACAATCAGAGGACACGGGGTTTAGTAAAAAAATTTGAGATAGTCTACAAGGTTGTAGAGATGCCCTAATTCCCATGGCCGGGTGGAATTTATTCTGGTACTTTTATGATAAAAGAAATGGGGAGGTCCCAGTGTCAAACCCATGGGATTTGGACTTGGCAAAATTGATTGTGCCGAACGTGTTTGTGGATGTCAAGTTGAGTCAAGTGTTGGCAGAGCATTATCATCCTGTCACTAGAAATGTGAGAATGCCTAGTGGAAAACCCTTGTTAGTAGTAACTAATTCTACTATTGTTGATTGTTTTATGTTAAATAAGCATGCCATAACCAAACTTGAATTGGTAAAACTTGAATAAGATTATGTCAGGTTAAGGAGAACATACAGGAAGGATGATCTCCCACTATACCGCAAAAGAGATTTCAATAACAGAACTATGGAAATTATAGGGAATGAGCCATTCATCGTGGACGAGTTTCAAGTTTATTTTCAAAGGACATATTTTGCCCTATGCCCGATATTGGGAGAGGATGCAAAAGACAGAATGCCAGTTGCTTTAATGTAAATGGCTATGAGAATACAAAATCAGAATTGAACCTTGAATTTGATTTTGCCCTAGAGGTTGAAAGAAGGATTCATGAGCAGTTTGTTGCACTGAAAGAGAAGAAGGGATCCTGTGACTTCCGACATTACTCATTGTTATGTCATTTGATTTTATATCAAAATAGGCAACCATTGCAAAAGAAATTGAAATTGGGAATTGTGGATAACATGGGAAACCGAATGCCTGTTCAACTATGGTGTTATATGTGGGATAAGAGATGCAAAAACAATGATTACAAAACTTTTCATGATGTGTTTACAGTTTCAGTTATGCGTTCTTTTAATCGCCTTGTTGACAGATTGTCACCTAAAATTATGGAAATGATAAGGCCTTTTGCCAAGAAATCTAAAGTAGGACACACAATTTTGGTGATTGGTTCTACATGGCCGAGTACACCTTGATCAAGGTTTATGGATGTCCACAGGCTCCTCATCAATTACCATTACTTGTATCTAATAGAATTGCATTCCTAGAGCTTATGTGGCAAATGATAAGGATGGAAAAGGATGTGATGGAGAGACAGAAGAAGGGGACCTTTTTACCCCATGTTGCTAGGTATGCTGGATTTTCTATTGGATCAGATGTCCTCGAAGAATTGCAAGGATATTTGAAAACAAATTATTTTTTGAAATTGGGCCAAGATGTAATGTCCCTTAATTGGCTCACTTGGAAAGTTGGGAAAATTTCCTAGATTCTTCTTCTTACTTTATCAAGCACTTATGCATAGATCCAATAATGGAAGATATGCCTAACTGTTATGTCTGATATAAACAATAAAATATGCAACTGATATGTATTACTGGCAGTAGTACGATTGCAAATATGAATCTTACTTTAAATCGGTGTTGTTCAATTAATCAAGGAGACAAAGCTCCTTTAAATAGAGTTACAAAGACGATGTTTCTAAAAGAAACAATCGTTAACTAGAGGCGAGATTAGAAACAACTTAAATGACCATTAATAACACAAAGAGAAAGATATTATTCTAATACCCTCCCTTAATGGTCATCGTTCTAACTACCAAGAGAAATAACAGAGAAGGTTGCCCCCTTCTTCTCAAAAAACGCTGCAACAGAAGACAAGATCCTGCCACTAACTCTGCCACTTGAGATGAGTCTGCCACCAACCCTCCCAGAAACTGCAGAACTTCTGGAGATACCCAAAACAACACCAACCGTTCAACCTAATGTTGGAGAACTATTCCTCCCTGTAACTAGAGACACACCAAGAATAGTTGTCACGATTTTGAGGAAAAAATCAGCAAACCGTCCAAACTATTGCAGATGAGCAAGATGCCCGAAAATAGACTGCAAACAAGAGACAAGTGCAGATGTTCGCACAACTCCTCCAGGTGCGACTAAAAACAGACTGCAGCAAAGTACAATTTTTGAGGAAAAAATCATAAACCTTCCCATGATTTTTTTTTTACAGGGACAAAAAATATATAAAAACCAAACACTTTTTAAGGGAAAAAAATATTAAAACCCATCAGAATTTTTTTTCAAGTAAAAAAAATATTAAAAACCGAAACAAACATCGATGCCCATAAGCCATCTTCACGCTTTTCGAGGCATGAAAAACAAGGTACTGAGAAGATGTTGAGTGCACAAAACCTAAGGTACGAGGTTCCATGCACTGAGACAAGTCCGGGCACAAATTCCAATACAAAAAATAGAGGCAGTACAGATACGGACTTCAAAAAACAGATGAAGTATGACTAGCACAGATTTCGAGAAAATTTTACGGCTGACCCAAAAAAATCCGAAGACAACCCAAAAATTCTTGCGAAAAACCCAGAAAGAATCTGAAATCACAATTGAAACCCGTTGGCACGAAATTTGAGGCATGGAAAACGATGCACCCACAAAGTTCTGAAAACAACCCAATTGAGCTCTCAAAAAACCCACCAAGAATCTGCAATCAGAAAAAAAATTCGACTTGATTTGAAGGGTAAAAACCCTAATCGAAAATACAGATTTCCGTCCAAAAAATGGCAGAAAAAAAATTTGCAGGTGGAAAAAATCGCGTCATGCGCAGAGGATTAATGGCGTCACGGGACGAAGGTCTAGTTAAAAAAAAATCCGCCACAAAAAACATGAACAGTAGAAAAAACCGCCTGAAAGAAAACCCTTTAGAGAAAAAAAAAATTGAATTTCGAATTCTGAAAAAATCACAAGCCCTAGATTTGATTTTTCAGTGATGAAAAATTTCATTTGAAAATTTTTTAGAAAAACAAAATTTTTCTTTCTGCTCTAATACCATAATACAGATGCAAAAGCATATGGATTTCAAAGAATCGATGTTGTTCAATTAATCAAGGAGACAAAGCTCCTTTAAATAGAGTTACAAAGACGATGTTTCTAAAAGAAACAATCGTTAACTAGAGGCGAAATTAGAAACAACTTAAATGATCATTAATAACACAGAGAAAGATATTATTCTAATATAACTGTTATGTCTGATATAAACAATAAAATATGCAACTGATATGTATTACTGGCAGTAGTACGATTGCAAATATGAATCTTACTTTGAGCAATAGGCTACTATCTTGGATCCTTGACCTCTAAGCTTGAAACTACAGTTATGGATACGATGTCTAAAGGTTCCTTGCAATCATGACATGCATCTGTAACGTCTGATTTGCTAATTCTATAAACTGTAACAGTTTGTAAAGATGATGTCTTATCTGCTTGCACTCAACTGAGCTGTCTGAGATCTATGTACAATAATCAGCATCAGCAAATAGGAATGTATTTACACATAAGTCTAATGGCAGCCTGGAGTAAGCTACGAAATGATCTTCTCAATTTTCTGGAACTCTTAGACGATATTGTAATGATCAAATATTTCCACCATATTATTCCTAATCTCTGTTGGTGTTAAATCTGATTTATATTACAGTAAGTATTTTGACCCAATGATCCCCCCCGCCGAAAATCTAAGATGTCCTCCCTTATGTAGCTTGCATGATAGAATGGTCGCATTGCTTGGCTATCAAGGAGCGCGTCTCTTCCTAATCGTGACTCTTCACACAAATCGTATCCCTTCAATGTGCCGATGATTATTCTATTCCCTTAACCATGATCGATATCATCATTTAGATGGAAATCGATGGCATATATTTATCATTATCGTAGTTTATTTTTTAACACTTCATTGTTATAGTGATTCAAGTTGGTCTTTAATCTTTAACAACTGCATTGGTATTAGGTTCTAGCAGATCGTATTTCTTCCTCTTGTCGGAAATAGGAACAAGCACGAACTTTTGTCTTTCTTCCTCCATGTGGTAGACACGAATAGGTATCATGAGATATAGGGACCATTAATTATGCTTCGGAGGCTATGATTGTCTTGTAGAATCTCCTCGTAAGTGTCTGCTCTAATTTTCTATCTTATCGATGCTTCTAAGAATCACTTCTAAACTCCTTGCGATTAATTGTTGTTTCTTATAGAGTCGCTAGCACAATGTCTTACAAGGAATCGCTGTATTTGGAGTGATGAAGTCGCTAAGTTAATGATTTGCTGTCTTAGGATATGTCGTTCATAAATTACTGTTTCTTTTCTTTTCTTTAGTCACTGCTTTCCCTGTATGTGTAATAGATGTGTAACAAATATATTTAATCTCTTTTTATTTCACTGGTTTTCTAATAATCTTTGTCCTTATTACAAATAAGACAATTGTCTTATTGTCTTTAAGATGGCCGTGGCTTGTAATGACTTATCATTTATAATAGAAGGAGCTTTCTTTTAGCTGTTTAGTTTTAGAGATTTAGCATTTGGATGGGGACATCACACAGGAGAGGTTATGTGACCCTAAGGGCCACATTAACTTTGTCAAAAGAAAAATATTTACTAGTTTAGGAGTTTCTCATGAAGTGTTGTTGGATGAGGATGTGATCAGAAATTGTGTAACTTTTGATGAGATTTTTCAAAGAAAAAGAAAATGGAATATTTTAATACAATTGGAGGAAGAGAAAAGAAAGAGATCCAAGTTTCCCTGGATTTTTTACTAAAGAACCTGATATCCTCAAAAGGATTGATAAGTATATAAATAACTTTGAAAGATTGTATGGGAAATCAGTTAGTGGTGATGTAAATGTTGTTCAATTTTCAATTCAATATGCAAGATGTATTCTAATTTGTATTCTCTATATCTATGTATTATCTATCTCTATTATAATTCTGACTATCTTCTTTGTTTGGCAGGTGAGAAGAATATTTATTGATTTCAATATCCTCTTCACAAATATCAAATGATATATATATGCAAGAGGGGAGGATCAAGCAGTGCCTTGACCGGTCATGTCTTATGGACATGACCGATCAAGACACTACTTGATCGCACCCTTTGATATATATTATCAACCGGTGTTTCTTTAATTACCAGCCCGATACTAATCGGGGTCCACGTAACTTAGTGTGTATGCCAATCGGTATTCACGATGTATGCCAAACGATGTTTGCGTGGCATATTAACCGATGTGAATCGGTGTCTAAGTTAACCGACATCGATCACTAACTAAAGGTTATATAGTCAAGCGGTGCATACTTTGCCACCCGAAAGCAACTCGATAATCATTATTTGTTTATCACTGGGAACAAATCCAATGTAAATCGCGATACATGGTTAACCCGATAGCCATCGGTGATCACCGATATGCCATGCTATAATATGATTATCGATATTGATCGACCAAGTATATTTAATATATAAATGAGGAAGGATTATCAAATGAAATAGCTTGAAGTTTTCTTGATGGTTTATCGATAGGATAAATGATTGAATGAGAGACTCCATTTATCTCTCATTCAATCATTTATCTTACCGAAGCTACCATGCATTAACAGGTGATACTTCACCCAAAAAGGCAAAATTACCTATGAAGAAACCCAAAGGGGTTGTGATTTGTGATACTCCTAATGTTGTATCTATTCAAAAATCTTCACCCAGTTCGGTCCCACCAAAAAGATGGAAGAAAGATGGTTTTGTGCCCTTGGTGCCATATGATGATATTGAAGGGGCAAGTGATATAGATGATGCCATTAGTGCTTTGAAGGCTCTGAAAGATGATGAGGGAGTTGATCAACCCCAAGGATCACCCCCAAGATATGAAGAGGAGGCACATGGACTGAGGGAGAGGCATTGCCAAAAGATCATGAGGATGAGAGGATCGCTACATCTCTGAGATTCATAGAAGATGATGAGTTTATTGAGACACCCAAATTCAAGGACTTATGGATTAAGATGAAGATGAAAGAATTTGGGGAAAAGAAGCAGATGAATATGATGGGTGTTGATGAGTCTCAGCATGATGAAATTGCTATGAAAGCTTTCAAGGAATTGAGGTTTAATGACATAGATGTCACCCCGGATGAGGCTAGAGTTATGGTGCTGAAGAGCAATATGTTAATCATTTCAGGGATGACAGTGAAGCACATGTTCTTATTGGATCAGGTCAAGCATCAAACCCTATGCTAGTGGCAGAGTTTGACTCAGAGCAAGGGGTAAGTGGAACAGGGTACAACCCCCGGACAGAGACTTTGGTCGCATGTGTAAGATTCTAAAGCACTGATAAGCCAAAACTAGTTGACATGCTCAAAGAAACCAAAGGGACTGCAATACTAAAGACACTCAAAGATACCTCTCCCTTGGAGGCTGCCACCATGGCAATGCATTCAGCTATGTTCACTAGGGATGCTGTAAAGAATATGCAGCAAAAATTAATTGAGTGTGAAAAAATTCAGGTTTCTATGAATGAGGAGATTAATAAATTGTATATTGAGAATGTTCGATTGAAAGATCAACTGAAAGGTGGAGAGGCTAGTCAAAGTAAGGCACTTGTCCTTCACAAGTATGCAGTGTCGGAGCCAACTTGTGACACTATTGATAACAAAAGGTGGACTGAAGAGAAAAGAAAATATGAAAAGGAGATTGAAGAATTGAGAAAGCTGAATGAAGACACCTAGCAGAAAATGTCACAACAAATTCTCTTTGTATTTGAAAAGGTGTTAACACATAGAGTAAAATACATTATCGACAAGTTAGAAGATGTGCACAAAAGCTATGAATCACTGTTGAAGGCACTGGAAATATTTAAGTAGAATGAACCTATGTTAGAATCATTATTCAAAAGGTGGCATCCAGTGCACCATACTCTGATTACACTGTGTAAAGTGTTGCAAAGAGATCCAGATGCTCCTCTTGCCATCAAGGCAATAGAAAAAATGGTAAAAACTATTGTTGAAGAACTCAAGTATATCTCTGCAGAAGAACCCAAGGTGAAGGCTAAGATTGACTCATTCCACATGTTAAAGCATTGGACCATTCCATCAATTGTTGATCGAGATACACATATTAAGGACTTTAATGACTGGAAGAGTGAGTTTAATCAGATGGTTCCACGGATCCTTTCTCACATGCAAGAGGAAAAGGACATCAGTGTGCAAAGCCTTAATCTCTTCCTAGACAGAATAGTAACACTGGATAATGGATATATGAGATTTATCTCTGAGGTACGTGCAATAACAGATAAGAGATGGAAGGATCACTTGGTCAATGTAATCATGAGCAATAAGGAGATGAAATTTATCCATCCTCCTCATAGAATAAATTTTGTTCATATGATTGAAAGGTTGGATGCAGAGATGTCCATGTAATTGAAAGACTTGATACAGAGACTGAGGATCCACAAGCTTCAGTCATACAAAGAATCAAAGAGCTTCCAAAAGAATGCCAGAGAAATATTTTAGAAAAATATTTCTTCCATAATCCCACTCCTGTATTTCAAAATGATGGATGGGGAGATATCCAGACAATCCCAGAATCAAAGCAAATTCATGTTCTATCTCCATTCTTCACAAAAGGACAACTGGCTGTGTTAAAGCATTTGGTAAGACAGTATAAAAATGCTCACATCATTCTTCGATGTAGAGAATTAAAAGACATTTTCCATATAGTCTGCCAAACCTTTTAAATATTTTGTCCTTCCAAAATACTATTATCTAAGCTAACACCTTTTAAGGCTAACACTAAGAAAAATACTTTGTTAAATATTCTCAATCTGTGTGTGCATTTCACTAGTAGTCAGCTAGAATGGCATATTGAACATTCAGATGCCAAAATAATGGGAGAATGGTACTCACTTGATGGACAACCAGCTATCAAGAAATTAAAGCATAATTATCACTGCAGATATATTATGGAGTTTGACAATCCAGATAGTATCAGTGGTCTCTTGCTTATACCGGATATTGGTAGATGGCGCATTCTGGATTGGGATAATGGTTAGGAGATCAAGGAATTGTAAATAATTAGTTTGTATATAATTAGGCTTGTAATAAAGCAAGGATTGACATTGTCGACCATTTGGTGCAATATTCCTCCTTGCAATCTACTGAAATATATATTAAACTTAAGAATTTTATGTTATAACTAGCACAAGGGTTTGTCTGTGCCGTGAAGTCGGCCAAGTTAAGATCTGACAATAGGATGCAACCCTGCTAAAAAAGCCATGATGTCAGCCATGTGAAGATCTGACAACAAGATGCAAAACCTGTGTAAAAAGCAAGATCCGTATAGCCACTTACGAATGTTAAGTGGACCGTTCTCACTTTTTAGGTATATTAAAGTGATAGTAAATAAATTAGTAAATAGTGAGTCTATAGAAGAGTTTTAGAAATTATTAAATAAATGGTAAGGGGCCTACATGAGCTTGCAAATCTCAAAGTACAAAATTCCATAGTACCACTCCACTTTCACTACCTTCCAAAAGTTCCTCCTACTTTTTCATCTACTTTTCTTATCTACTACTCACATCTACCAGTTCCTCCATCTACCACCTACACCCACCAGTAATTCAAAACCTACCACTCACACCTACCAATCAAATCCATCTACCCCTTGGTCTCCAACTACTATAAATAGAGGCCTTGTGAGCTCATTTGGGGCATCGAGTGTTAGAGTCAGATCTTGTGTTGTATGAAGCAAAGTCTAGTATTAAGAGTCTAGTGTGAAGAGTCTCTTAGGAGCAAGTTGGAAGCATCCTCTACCCTTGCGCTTCCATGCGATCTGGAGATTATGAGAAACTAACTTGCATAGGTTATCAAGTCTATATATTATAATCAAGCTTTGATGTAGTATTGGCTCTAGCTTACATTGTTGTTATTCCACAGTAGATTGGTATCAGAGCATATTGTGTTATAGTTGTTGTTGGTATCAGAGCATATTGTGTCATATTGTTGTTGGTATCAAAGCCATGTAATCATCCATGCTCACTAAGGAGAATATGAGTATTATCTTCTTATGTTATGTTCCTTTTGTAAGACTCCTGAATAGAGTATTTGTGCTATGTGTTGTTTGTTATTTTGTTCAAAGCTTGTTGAGAGAGTGTAAAGTCTGAAACATTGAGGGTAAGTCTTGCAAGTAGTTGTGGACCCCGCAAAAGTAAGACCCGTTGTTGAAGCCAGGGAGGTGTTGTAAAGGGCAGCCATAAGATGGGAAATTGTAGCAATGAATGAGAACCAAAATTTTGAGTAAGATCTAAAGCTTTTCTCAGTAATATTTGCTCAAAATGACAACATACAGAGGTATGAATGCTTCTAGTTCAAGATCCATGTCGGGACATAACATTGCTGATAATGAATTGTTTGTTGATGAGAATGGATGCTCTAAAATCTCAAGGAATATGCTATCATATTTAAGGAATGAAATTAAAGCTTGTATGCAAAAGGATGCTAGACAGCTTGAGTTAAACTTGCAAGTCCAAGGTCTAGATACAAAGATTGCTAGAATAGAAAAGTATGTAGAAGATTTGAAAGGAAATCTTGAAGCAATTGAAGGGGAGATTGATAAAGTGAAGAGTAGAAAACCTTATAGAAATGTAGAAAGTTTACTAGATAGAAGAATTAATAAAGAAAGGTATTTGCAAAAGATAGAAAGCCTCAACAATGAAAGAAATAAAATTGAAAAGGAAATAGAAACATGGGTAATGAAAATAAGGGATTCTAGAGCTAATCTTTTGCAGCAAAAGAAGTTACAAAATGAAGATGAAATCTCTAATGCTAAAAAGATTCTGGATAAGTTAAGGAAAAAAAAATCCATTCAAATGGATCACGAGAAATCCAAAGATAAGGATAGAAAGATACTAGTTGATTCTTCAAAGATAAGAAGATTGTCTGAAAAAAGCTATATAAAGCAAGAAGTTTCTAATCTAGCATCTCTTTGCAGTCAAAGTATATCTTTTGAGCATAATGATGCAACTTCTTCACAAACTAATAATGAATCGAATGAAGAGATTTTTGGCAAAGAAATGTTTTTAGATGAGGCTAAAGAAGTAGACCGTGATGAAGATCATTCTAAAGAATTTGTGATGATGATGAAAGATATTTTCATGCTAAGCAAAGTTTTTACCAAGAAAAAGATGTCTACAAGGAATCTTCTATAGATACGGAAAAAGAAGTTCTTGAAGAAGATGGTCCGAGTAATGAAAGGTTTTTGAAAACAAAGAAAGAATAATGGACCAATGTATTGATGACTTCAAAAATATAGAAAAGAAAGATTTTTCTAGAATTGAATGCAAAGAAATACATATTTCTTCAAAGGTATGTACATCTTTTCAGCAGAATAGAGAGGAAATGATTCAAGGACAATAGGATCATCAAAATGCAGAAACAAGTCATAATATTTGTGAAGAATTAATTCAACCTGAAGAAAACAATGGTCAAACTCTTTTCTCTCAGAATTGCTTTGAAAGGATTACACGTCCTTCTTCAATTTCTATTGATAAGAATCATAATGGAGGAAAATCTACGGGACACAAAGATGGTAAAGATTCTAGTCAAGACAAATTCTTCAAAGAATTTTCAGTACTTGTAGTAAAGAAGGAAAATGGAAAGAAGAGACTTTGCATTTATCATAGACCATTCAAAGAAGCTGCTTACAAGAAAATCTTCTCTAAAAGTAATAGCAAATCAAAACACAAGAAGATCAAAATGAATATCAAGATCTTAGCTAGAAACAAAGAAAATATTCAGTTTAGAGATATTGAAGAGATTCCAGTTAATATTAGCATAACAAAAGGGGAAGAAATAAAATACCAGAATTTCTCATCATACATGCCAGTTAGAATGTTTTGGTAAATCTTGGATAAATAGATTAAGGGGAGAAATTTCATGATTTTGCCGATTGCTGTGAAAAGAAATGAATTCTTCAATAGTATCAGTTTTTGTGCAGAAATAGATTGGTTTCCTAAAAATTTGTTGATAAGTTCAAGAATCTTGGTCTTCAGTTGACATTCAATATTGCTAAATATGAAAAAGTGACAAGACAAAATGAAGAATGGAAACAACAATTGATAGAGCAAGAAGGCAACAATATTGCACTTCCAAAATTCCTAAAATCTGGATCTCTAGTACAAGCTGATCCTAATGAAAGTTCTTGTAGACCATAAGATGAAAATCAGTCTAATTTGTGTTTTGCATCATGCCATCAGTTTACTTCAAGTCATGCATATATTCAATCTGATCCAAATCCTTCTTTGTGTCATGATATCCCAAAGAAGCCAATAATTCATGTCAAAATAGAAGGCTTGAGTCAAAGGTTCTCTGCTCTTATAGATACAGGGTCAAAAATCAGCATTGCTAAGAGTCGTGTCTTGCCTTCTATATATTGGAAACCGCAAAAGATCTTAATTAAGGGGCTTGGAGTCATGAAAACTGTAAAAGAAAAAGCCTGTGACATTCTTGTAAACCTAGGGGATCTTAGTTGTCTTTGCTCCTTTTGGCCAAATGATGATATAAAAACCGATATCCTCTTAGGTTGGGACTTTTTGAGTCAATTTCACTTGGTCAATGTTCCGGATGTGCAAAAGTATAAATGGCCCAATGACTATGATGTGTATCAGTGGGAAAGTCAACACTTGAAGCTCTTAGAAGAATGATGCAATGAAGTGACAACCGGTGAACATGGAGCCCACTCCAACTTTAAATAGAACCTTGATAGACCCATTGGTCACAGGTTGTTATTTGCATTATGAAGACAAGGAGTTGTACTCATGGTCACCGGCTTTTCCCTATGTTTTAATTGTTTCCTGTTCTAAAAACTTTGTTTTAGTTGTAATCATTTGAAAAAATACAATTATGTTTTGTTATCTTTAATGAAAAGGGCATGTCTTTTCATTTTCGGATGGGACAACTGAAAAGTCATTTTGTAATGGTTTGATGATTGTCGCTTCTCCCATTTTGCATATAAGGGAGAAACCAAGACCGCTCAAGGGGTTGAAGGAGGACTCATTGGGAGCATATGCAACAAACTGTAACACTTTTTTGCAGTGACAAATAATATAATTGCAAGAATCTTATTCTGATCTCAATTGTTTGTGTGGTAAAATTTGATAGATGTTGTGTGGTTGTCTCCAAATTTGTTGGTGTTGGAAATAAGCCACACCTGGACCGACGATGGACTGGTCCAAGAGGGGCCAGTAGCTCAGTGGTAGAGCACTCCAGCAGCGTATGGAAGGTCCTAGGTTCGAGTCCTAGCTGGTCCATGTCTCAACATGGTATCAGAGCCAGGTCCAGGCTAGGAGCCTCAAGCACATGAGAGGTGTGGCTTAAGGGGGGGTGTTGGTGTTAAGCCACACCCGGACCGACGATGGACTGTTCCAAGAGGGGCCAGTAGCTCAGTGGTAGAGCACTCCAGCAGCGTGTGGAAGGTCCTAGGTTCGAGTCCTAGCTGGTCCATGTCTCAACATGGTATCAGAGCCAGGTTCAGGCTAGGAGCCTCAAGCACATGAGAGGTGTGGCTTAAGGGGGGGTGTTGGTGTTGGAAATAAGCCACACCTGGACCGACGATGGACTGGTCCAAGAGGGGCCAGTAGCTCAGTGGTAGAGCACTCCAGCAGCGTGTGGAAGGTCCTAGGTTCGAGTCCTAGCTGGTCCATGTCTCAACAAAATTAATTTCTTTTCTATTATTTAAATCAGTATATCAAAGCAGTTCCCTTGTTTTGTGTGATTTATTCATTTGATTTCTGCACAGTAATTTGAAGGAATCATTTGGATTATTAAGAACCTAATAACATTACATTTATGCACGTTTATGCAAGGCATAAACAGATAAAGTGTCAAACAGTTTCAATTATGATCAGGAGGAAGATGCTCGTTACTTAGACTCTGTTGCCCTGCAGGAAAGGCACCAGTCTTAGTTGTTCTCAGGGTTTCTTTCAACTGAATTTCGAATCATTTTCTTTTCATTTTAGTAGTAGAAGTAGAAGGAGTTTTATATTTTAATTATCTATTTCAATATCCTCATGCCTGAATGAAATAGATTGAAGAAATGATTGTATGATTGAAGATATCATTCGTTTTCTCTTAATTTGTATGAGGATCATAATCTACTTAATTATCATCAGAAGAAGTAAGTGGTTGATTGATGATAAAGTTACACCCGCCAAGGTATAGCAGAGCCTAAAGAGCAGAAGACACCAACCCTTGGGCTGGTTCTTGTTCGTTGGCCAAATCACTTGTGAAGCCTAATAATAGAATTTGGTATACTCTTAGGGTTTTACAATCTGTTGATTTGGGAACCAACACGACACAAGACTCTTTCTTCCTGTGCCACAGCCCAACAGTGAAAGGTCTGAGAAAATCCAATCAAACTCAGATCAACAGCTGTAAAAACTTTTCCACAATTTATATTAACTCCATTTCATTAACCAATTCTTTCTTGTGGGGATTTATCAGTGTGACATGGGCATAGGAAATGATTTTTTACCAATATTAAAGCTTTAATGTGTGTCAAATTGATTGAATATTTTGCTCTTACTCAAATCAACCCATTTAAGGTTACTCGAGACTCAAAGTCGGTCTTTTCAAACTCCCAAAGAATATTGCCATTACAACACAAAAGTGTTGTGACAAGTCCAATGCTTGGTTTCATACCTAGCTCATCATGACTTGTTTGATGCGACTTTCACTTGTTTTCTTACCTATTAGCGAATGCGCACAGTTTATTGCATACAGATGGTCATATCTAGAGCGGATCCTTAGGAATGGAGATCATGTACAAATGCTCTATAGTTAGCTCTTTCCCTGCTTTAGTGGTTGATCATTCATGTTAGTTGACAAATCAGTAGCCACGTGCCTTCCTAGGATGACATTGTATACCCTACATAACCTCATGGACCTGACTGTTCTACGATCCTTTGCCATACAAAGAGGATTCCTAGTGATGAATTTTTCAAATTCAAAAGGCAAGATGCTCCCAATTATTTCTCTTTAGGTTTTCAGGGATATCAAAACTATTCATGGAATTATTCACACTAAGGTCCAAAAAAGGGTATGCACTAGATCTAAACCCTGAATAGAAAATTATAGGTTCAAAAACTTCACATGATATTATGTTTGAGTGTAAAATTCTAAAAACTTTAAGATGCTAAATAACTATAAAATCTTTCAGATTATAAATAATTTTAAAATTTTAAATGTTAAAAAGGGTGAGGAAATTTTATTTTTTAATAAAAAATATTTTAGGATGCACAAGAGATGTAGGGAGACCTCAAAAGATGCCTTTGAAGATGCTTGGAGATGTCAAAAGTCATTTTGCAGAATCTCCTGCTTTTCATACCAGAGACATGTCCCTCCCGTGGACATAAATGACCAAGCGAGACAGTTCTTCTGATCTCTATGGGGATGCTTCTCCAAATATGGAAAGTTAGTTTCCTGATACTGGCATCAAATCCAAGTTGAAGGTTTCCCCTTAAAGAACATGACCTAAACTTCTCTAATAAAATTTAAGGAACAAGAACACAGAATATAAATTCTGTGACACATTAAACTCCCTAGAAAAAAGAAAACATTGGTGTTTGGCCTAACTCTAGAAAGCAATTACAGTTATTTTTAGAATAACCAACTATGAGTTGACCCACCCAAAGAATCGCCCTCTAGATTTCTAGTCTCCTAGAAATAGCCTTTACTCTTTCCTCTAGATTTCTCCAGAATCTAGAACTTTGAAAACAAAACAAAATAAGGAAGCCCCAGGATAAAAGTGTTTTAAGTGCAAATGGCATTATTACGTGTATCACAGGTCGCAGTAGTGCTCAAAGCCAGCTATCCTTGGAAGAAATCTAGTATGGTGTTGTCCGCCAGACCTTTAGATTCAAACAACAATAGTGCAGCTAATAGCATCATCAACTTTCTACCATATAGTCTCCAAGACAGAGATAACATGGTAGAACAAATCAGATTGAAAATAGCATATAACTAAGTAATGCTCGGCTTCTTTGTGCCTCTTGAAAGACGGGTGTAATTGAAGAAATGGACTCTATGTAACGTGCCCAAGGAAAGCTACAGGTTCAAGGACTATGTGAGAGAGATATATATACACGGTTTAGCTGCTAAACGAGGAATTTCAGCACTAGCAAGTTTAATGTTCAAGCTTGTATAAGGTGTTGATTTGGTCAGTCTGGTGGCAAGCTTCCTGCCCATCAAGTGTCTTATACATTTCTGTCTACTTGTAGAAGCAGACTATCAACAGGTTAATTCATCTAGAA
Source organism: Cryptomeria japonica (assembly GCF_030272615.1). Taxonomy (NCBI): domain Eukaryota; kingdom Viridiplantae; phylum Streptophyta; class Pinopsida; order Cupressales; family Cupressaceae; genus Cryptomeria; species Cryptomeria japonica. Next base: position 418,789,966 of record NC_081414.1, read on the forward strand.
AAACAAGCCTATAAATTTGAGGAAAACTGAGCAGTCCTGTGGCAATTGTAGAGCTGGGGAATTTTTTTTTTACAAGAGACTTTTGAGCTTTATACTGAGCCACCTAGAAGTATTCGCTTGAAAATCATCCCACGAAAATTTGTTCAGACAAATTTTAGCAATAGCACAAAGTGGTTTTTCCTTAATATATAATGCACTTGACATTCATTTAATTGGTAAGCACCAATGTCTTAACCATTGATGATCACGGGTTCAAGTCCCCAATGAGTTTAGCAGCACTGCTTCTAAGCTTGTTACAAGTTTTTTTTAACAGAAAAAACCATTAGAGAAATGCATAAAGCTTTACCTCTAGTCATATCGAGTCGGGTTTTGTAATTAAAGATGAATTCATATTGAGCTCCAAAAAAATGCATGCGCTTAAACCAGAAGAACATTTTCGCCATTTCATTGACATCTACATCTTTTTCGAGCAGTTGCTTGTGTACCCGCGTTTCAAACTGTTCTCTGGACTTCTTATCGATATGAGGGGATCGAAGCACCGTATAAAGCACTCTTCTTCGAGGCAGTCCGACCTTGCGGTAACTCTGGAAGCACGGATGGTTCAGATATTTTTGGGAAAATGACTTCACCAATATGCGTATCTTGGCGTCTCCAATCGATTCTTTCTTTGCTATCTTCTGCTTCTGCAAAATCTGTGCAATGAGGGCATGACCGAAGCCTTTTAACAAACGCCATAGGATAAAAAAAACACAATTTACCTGAGGTCGAGACTCAGATTGAATGGCGTCCCCTGAGGACATGAAACGATGGCAACATGGAAGAATGTGCACCGGGGGAGGCAGCAAGCTCCTCTGCTTCACCAACGCCATCAAATTCCTTGTCCCCATTTCAGAATTAATGATACCTGCTATTCTACTTCCCCAAGTCATTTCAAACTGTGCGTGCAACTTAGGTTTTCTAGTCGGGAAATCTTTTGCTCTTAGCCCGGGAATTCATCAGTTAGATCACCTATGGAGAAGTAAATGTTATGTGAAGGGGATGATAGGGGATGATAGCTCTGGATCAGAAATTATCAATTAAAAGTTTGTAAAGAAAAGAAATACTTAATTAGAGAGTAATTAAATAAATGCAATCACTTGCTATACAATTATTTAAAGTTAATTAGGATTGGAGATAATAAATGGTAAATTAAATCTAAAAATTGATATAAATAATATGGTATTTTAGTTTGAAATTTAATAATTATGCTGAAGCATATTACACTCACATATGGATGCAAAAAGGTCTCTAAAGCATTTAATTTGACATGTTTAAAATATATATGAAGCATATAATTTGATGTATTCATCACACTTAAATACATGAAAAGTAATTCAATGTTTTATTTCATACACTAAATTAAATAAATTTTACACCGAGAGGCATTCCTATACAGTCTCATCACATCCATGTAAACAAAAAGAACTGCTTGGCATTCCTCGCAGTTACAAACGCATGGAGAAGGAAGTGCAATAGTCTAACGCATGGAAGCAGAAATCTGAGGGGTTATTGATGGTAAAACATTTCAAGCGATATCAAATTATAACTACAAAATTTGAAGAGTTGCTTGATGTTTTTAAATGAACACTAGGTTTCAACATTTCACATTTGCTCCACAAGATGGGCAAGCCCAAAGTGTCTAAGGTTTTCTTCTTTTTTTTATCAGTAAAATATTATTTTATTAATAATTTATCAAAAAGACTACATTCCTTAAGTACATGCTATTTTCGGACTCTGTACAAGAGAAAAATAACAGAGACCCGTATGAGAAATCTAGCCCTAACCACCACGTTTGCAGCCAAAACATTCCATGGTCTGCACCAACCAGGGCAATTTACAACCCCTAACCCCATACCATATATCTTCACCGAGTTGGTAACAAAATTGGGACATTCTCCCATAGGACACCATAGATACATTTACAGACAAACCGACAATGGAGACATAACCAAATTTACTCCATAAACCCTAACCCTCATTAACCATTGTACAAACCCTACCCAGCTACATCATCATCATGAAATACAAAAAAATTTAAACCCCTACACATATACTGCGTAATTTCAACCAGAATCCAGAGGAAACCATTAACTAGACCAATAAACCAAAAAACATTTTTAGCATTCACAGGGAGCTGAAAACCAGAAGCACCACTCGACCATCACCAATGCAACATACCAATTTAGTTGCCCCAAGCCCACCTACCACGACACCTTCCCCTTTGCCTATTTGCATTCCCACCACCCGCATTTACCACTGGAACCACCACGCCACCACCCACAACCATCCTCTATTACAAGAGATTCTTCAATGAGTCTCACACAATCACTGCCTCCACCCTCCGCTCAATTGTTAAACTCGGTTGGCCATCTCATGAAAGGGACAAGTTCATGGAGGTCCGCCATCCTCAGTTCTGCAAAACACTCACTCGCATCAAACCCCGCACCTGGAATATCCCATTCCAGAACAGAGTCTAGAGCCACCAACCATTCATCATCCAAAATTGTCATCGCCACCCACAAGACATTTTTTGTAGAGTCACCCAATTCGAGACCCCAGGCCACCACCGTGGTCATCACATCCATGTTCGACCTAAATCTATGCCTCACGTCCAGAAAAACTTCACCAAACAACAACTCCATAAATATGGATGAACTCATCATCCTTCACCTTAAAAAAGTCGCTTCATTCGCAGTGGCATAATGAACCCAAAAAATGCAGCCTACGGTTTGTCAATGTCCAGAGGGAAATTCGCCTCCATGCCCACCTACCACCTCAGATTGTTGCAAGAAGAACAGAAATTACTTGACATGATATCCATCGGTCACCAATTTATTGTCCCTCGCACATGCGATGTCCCATCACACATTAGCTTCCCCTATCATTTCATCAATGCTTCATCATGAAAACAAACACCAACTTAAAAATCCTCAAAAACTACAGCACGCAAATCTTCAAAACGTACAACTCTGATTTCATCAAAACCCAACCTCCCATTTCAACAGGGTGTTAGCCACATCATTCGTTGACCTCCAAACATGACCCACCTGAAAGCTTTGTACTATTGCCAACTCATCCCTTATCACTAATATAATCTTGCTCAAATGTCATGCGTAACATTCACCTGCAATTATTGCATCTATAATGATTAGTGAATCGCCTTCTACATGGATTTTGGAAAAGCCCAAAAACTTCGCAAAATGAATTGCCATATATGTTGCCATTGCCTCCGCAACATTATTTGCCGCATTGTCAATGCGTTTCGCGCCAAATGCCAATATATTTCCCTACCAATCCCGAGCTACAAACCCAATTTCCGATGGTCTCGGATTACCCCTTGAAGCTCCATCAAAGTTCATTTTTATCCATCCCTCCTCTGGTTTACACCACTCTTCCTTTTTCTATTTATCGATACTCGGATTCACCCGACAAAGCCCATTCATAGGCCGAAAGTGTAAGGTTTTCATTAAAGTATATTTGTTTTAAATCTAGTTTTCCTTTTAAGTTCAAGCACATCATTATCTCGAGTTTTGTGAAGTTTTTTCCTTTGCATTTTCTCTACAAAAAGTTTGTTCTCTCTACTCTACATGTCAGAGACCTGCCAAAATTGGGTATGCCTCCTTCAACTATCAGTCCTCATGTTATCATAATCTTTTGGTTGACTAAAACTTTCAATTTTTTGATTAGTTGTTCGCTTTTTCCTATTTCCATGGATTGTTTCATCTACCCTTTAAGTGTTTCAATTATTTTTTTATTAGTTATTTATCAGTTTGAAATCTGCTCAATATCTAGAAAATTTTCAGTCTGTTGAATTAGAATTTAAAATAATACAAGAAAAATCCCATGTGCTTCTAACAGTACAAATTCAACTTCATTTTATAGGACACAATTTTTCTTTTTACGAATTTGTAAATATACTTTAATGATCTTGTTAGCACTGTGCATAATGAATGCAATTTGAATGCATAGGAAAAGTCTAATGTCTTTTCTTTTCTATCTTTTCCAAATATTTAGTGGAGAGTATTGAGTTGTCATTTTTGTTTTTGTTTTCATCTACCCTTTAAGCATTTCAATCATTTTTATTTTTATTTGCATCTACCCTTTAAGCATTTCAATTCTTCTCAGGGTGCAAATCATGCCGCCAAAAACTTGACAACACCACCAAAAGGTTTGATGGAGAACCAAGAATGGAAGAAAAATCTTAGTTTGCCTATGACATGTGCACTATAACTAAATAATCCATAGCCTCATTTTGGTACAAGCAAATAATGCTAGCAAAGAACTTGATTTAGAAATTTCTTGAAAGCTTCTATAATCTTTTTAGTGATTTCATTTTGTATAAAAAAATTAATTGTTACATGCTATGATATTATAAATTTGACACATTTTATTTTAAATGATTTGCATGCTTTTTTTCGCTTTGCAACATTACCTATTACAATTGTTTGAAGGTTTCTAAAATGCTTCAACAATCCATAATACTATAGCACGTGAAAAATATTCATTTAGATTATGTTGTGATGAGTGTCCATAACTTATCCTAGTGTTCCTAGTCAAAGCATGCTACCAAAGACCATCATGTTGATTATATATCTACCCATTGAAATTGTTTCAAGATTTTCTTAGCCTTTGTAATATATTTGCACAGTTCTTTGAGGTATTTAAAATAACTTGATTTTCTTTATAATAAAAATTTCATGGTAAAAAAAATGAGGACAAGAAGGAGGTTTAGAAGATTGTTAAAAAAGACATTGGAGATCTCAAATATTTTTATGATATTTTCTTGGAGAGAGATTTCTTAATGAATACATCAAATGTACTAAGCCTGTCACATTGGCTGAGTTTCAATTAAACAAAAAATGTAGTAAATAAGCTAAACAAGAGATTTAAACTTAATGAATTGTATATCAAAAAATGGAGCTATTTTGTTTCAATTCTCTTACCTTTAAATCAAGTATTTGTTCCTTTAGGATCGAAGCTATAATGTTCTTTTTCTTTTATTATGATCAATTTTAATCCATATCTAAATTTTATCGTTCAGGAGGATGTTCTAAATGCAAGGCTATGTACAAATGATTAATTCATGTTTTCCAAATTTCTCTGCTCGTAGTTATATTAAAACATATTTATTATTAAAATTAATTTCTAATTTATCATACAGATGTGTTTTTTCTGTTATCTCTTAGTTAAGTTTTAATTCTATTATTATATATCATTAAAGTTTGTGTAATACCCTAAAAATGGTCACCTAAACCATGGGCCCCTAATCTCGACAACATCACCAAGGTCCTAACCAAAGGCAATTAAATCAACCTTGATCACCCAATTAATTAATTCCTCAATCATTAATATTACATGGCAAATAAATCACTCTATATTAAATAAATATTTAATTGATTAATTAATCATTCCAAGTAAATCATTTTAATCAATTATCCTATTTATTTAATTAAATATCCTAGCATATTTAATTAATAAATAAATTTTCCATTTAAATCATAAAAAAAAAGGAATTAATTTAATGAAAAAAAGGAATTAATTTAAAGAAAAAAGAGGAATTAATTTACAAAAAGAGATTAATTACAAAAAGAGGAAATAATCTACAAAAGAAAGAGTTAAATTGAAAACAAAAGAAAAAAAATTAAATTGAGAGAAGAAATCAAACTTAAGATATTTCTTTTTCTAAAATTGAGATAACTTGAAAAATAAGAAAAATAATTAAAATGAATTAATCATTTTATCTAAAATTAAAACTCAAAGCTTTTCTTGAGGAAAGAGGTTCAATTGCATTGAAAAAGCTTTTTCTAAATAAAAATCTTCAGCAAATTAAAGCAAAGTGCATGGAATCACCTATTTTTATCTCAAGTGCATGGAATCAACTAAATTTATCTCAAATGCAAACTCGAACTTATAATCTGAATGCATTCAATCAAACTATAATTGGAATCTATCTCAAGGTTAACTTAATCTGATCTCTTAATTATTTCAATTGTCCTGAATTGTGCTTTTTCTTGAGGAATCTCAGCCACTCATTGTTAATCGATCTTGATCGTTGGTCTCTCTTTTGAGTCTCTATAAATTCAGCCTTCATCTTTCATTCAAAACACCTTAGAGATTTATTGTTATTGTGCAGTTTTTGCTCTAGAGTCGTTGAAAATATTGTTCTTTGAGATTATTGTATCTTAGTTTATCTTTTTGCATACTTAGTTTAATCATGATTGTTTGAATTCATCTAGCTTACTATTCATTCATTTAGCTTAATTTTGCATCCATTTAGTGTAAATCTTATGTTCATATAGATTAAATCATTTGTCTTGGTGTAGTCTAGTCACTTGTATTGTTTAGACAAATCTGAGAGCAAGTCTATACTCGCATCTTTTAGAAGGCAATATGTCGATTTGTTATGATTTTCATATTCATGATTATATCTATCTAACCATGCGTGCAATGACTTAATTGAAGTGTTATGTCTTACAACTTGCACATACTTTATTTCACTTTTCACACACACATTTTTGGCACCCACCGTGGGGCAGAAGACTACATCTTTCGGCCTCCCAGATCAGCTTACTTTTATTTTTCATATTTTTTCCGTACAGTTATTGCAAAAACTCATACGAGTTATCACAGAGGCCCGAACGACAATCTGCAGGTCTCGTACGGTCCGTCGTGAATTATCGTACGGATAGGTAAGAATTATCGTATGATTTTCTAGTTTTTGGTATTAAAACAAATTGCATTTTTAGGGTTTTTCTGATTGAAATTTTGATGGTACTAATGCTAACCCTGACTTGTTTTCTATTTTCCTAAGAGATTTTTATAGCCTGGCCAGTTTTTGCAGAACGTTTGTCGAAGAACACGCTTGTCGCACAAAAATAATATGACTATTGATTCATTGTTTTTGCAGGTTGCCTGAGGAGATTCAAGTGAACTTCGTGTATTCTTTAAATTCGTTTATTAGGCACTTAAATTGCTATCTGGTTAATGAACAAATCTATCTTTTGTGTTTTAAGAAAAACCTAAGAGGTAAGAGAGTATGCTCTTGTTTGCACAGACAATCAGAAATCTAGACCCTCGAAGCTTTTTCTAAGTTTGTGATTTGTGTACCTTTAGCGGGCCTGTCACAATGGGAAAAAGTAATCACCCTATGAGAACGACCCAAGTGAGTACAAATGGATCTGAGCATTCCAACTCACTATAATAAATAGGCCTTTGGTGATTAAAGTCTCAAAGGACGAGATTATTTGAGTTTTCTCTTTGAGATCTCTCATATCGAGCATTTTGTAGGGCCTCGCGGTCTCAATCACGTTTACGTGACTACAGCTTGTTTCGGTACCTTGTTGGGCTATAGGCCTCAATCATGCTTTCGTGACTTCAAGGGGTAATTTCGAATGGAATTCCTGACTAAGAACTATAAGATAGAGGCTACCTGATTCACCTCCAAAAGGGGGATAAGCACCTCCAATTGGTTTAGGGGACTAGATGAAGGTTTTGTTCAAAAAGTTTGTTTTCATTTTCTCGTTTTGGCTCCTTAGTTTCACTTGCTCAAACCAACTCCTTAGGTCTCACAACCCAAAATGCTTCACAAGGGTGTCATGGAGGTTTCTAAAAGTTCATTCACTATCTTGGACTGTCTTCCAAAGATCTCTCCAAACTGAATGAGTTCAAGGTGATCGGGTTCTTGGAAAATGCATTTTAACAGTCAAAAGGGCTTGTAGCCCATGGAGGGCTAATTGCCACTTTTTTGCTCATTATGTTCAACGATGGCCAATTCCTCCCAAAAAATTGTCTTGGACGATAATTTAGAGGTCTAGGCTCAAGGAATTTTCAAGTCTTAGGCTCCATCAATCAGGTTTAGTGACTATCCACAAATTTGGGCTTAAAAGTAGGGTTTAGTGAGGGTTTGGATGCATCTACCATAGATTCTCTCTATCAAACTTGGTTCAAACTCCTACACTGCTAGGAGACCTTTGCCACAAAAAATTAAAACATTCCTTTCCTTTGATAAACAAGCATTATGCCAAACACTTGGTGAACAAGTTGTAGATGAGCAAAATTTCACTGTCCTTCACTATTTTTTCTGTCAATTCACTGTCATTTCTGCAAAATGGAGGATTAAGACTACCAAATGCCTGCACCATAACATGGATAGACCCTAAAACCATCAAATTAACATTGTTTTTGAACAAACAAGGTAATGTCTTCGAGCATGGAAGATCACAAAGACAATTTGCTGCCAAAAACCATTTAATTCTCCAAAACAGGGAACCTACTGCCCCTCACAAACAATGACACATAATGACGCAAAAAGAGTACAATTAGGAGTTCCAGTTCCTTCAAAATTCCTTTAGGATAGGTGTAGACCTCTGTCCATGTTTGGTTTCAACAATTGATGCTGTAGAATCCAAATTACGAGCCTTGAGGAAGAATACTAGCCAAGTTAGACAACTTGCCTAATAAGTGCTCACATTCACCTTTCCAAGCATAACTCTGGCCTAAAATGGACATATATACACTATATACATTCATGAAAACTTGACCAAATCCATTTGGTGGGAGCTCAGGCTTGGATTAGTCAAGTTGCAACATTTTTAAACCCCAAACCCTTGACAGGGCAGTGAGCACATAGAATGAAAGAAATTTGTCTAAAATACTTGCAAATAGAGAAACCAATGCAAATATCACTTGGAGAACATTGGATTAACAATAGGAACACTTCCTAGAAGGTACAGTATGGACCAATATGCTACAGTACAGACTGTTACTCCAAGGAAGAGAAAAATAGTGAAAAAAACCAGAATTTCATGCTTTTCTATTAGGATTCTTTTGCTAATACAATCACCAACCCTTTCCAAGGAAAAGGGAGGCCTTTTATATTTTTTCCAGTTGGTTATCAATCCCCAGTACGGACATGAGGCTTCCACAACTTCATTTTGCTAGAAAAGTCAAAAAATGACAACTTTGACAACTTTTACAAGCCCAAATGACAACATTTCTTGCTCCAAAAGACATTTGTGACAACCCAACCTCATCAACTTATCTAAACACCTTATACATGCTTGAAACACTTAGAAAACATGTTGCAATTCTTTGGAAAGCATTTCTAGACCTTTCAGGCAATTTTTCCACATTTTTGCCCTTTTTGGCCTAGAAACCCAAAATTGTCAACTCACATCCTGAAAGACAAAACTTGACCTCTTGAGCACAAAATGAGATCAAAACCATTTGAAAAGACATAGAACAACCTAAACACAATATAATATACCTAACACAAGACATTACAAACATGAAAGCATGTAAGACTCAAAAAGGAGAGTTTTTACTCAACTAGGTGCTCCTGCACCATACTCCCCCAAAGACAAAGAAGTCATGTGACTCCTTGAGGCAGCAAAAAAGAAGGGATTCCAAAATTTTGAAAGTCAGTTTCAGGTATCCATGTAGCCTTTGAGATAGGCTTATCCTTCTATTTGATGAGATGCTCCATATAGGTGTGATTCCTTGTCTTCTTGAGAATCCTGGAGTCGAGAACCTGTTCTGCGTGGGGAATAGAAAGAGAAGGGAGAGAAAGATCGGAAAGGGATTGTGCAACATCTAAAACTCTTTGAATCTCCTCAGGTGGCTTCCCCTTGAAAGCAATCAAATTTGCAACATTAAAAATGGGAGACAAAGAAACATCAGTAGGCAAATCAACTTTGTAAGCATTAGACCCATACTTAGCCAAGATTTTGCAAGGGCCTATTCTCCTCATCTGAAGTTTGCTTGGAACTCCTTTTTGTAGCCTTGCTTTTTTCAAATGAACCATCACATAATCCCCTATCGAAAAATGAACATCTCTCTTTGTAGCATCCACTCTTGCCTTGACTTTTTGGGAGGTATCTTGAAGAGCCTTTCTCACTTGCTCATGAACCTCCTTCATGGATTGAGCCATGTCATCTGCTATTCCACTCTTAGGCTGCAAGTTAGTGATATCCCTCAACTCCATTATACCCCTTGGATGCATACCATAAACAACTTCAAAATGGCTTTTACCTGTAGACCAGTTGGCACTATCAGTGTAGGCATACTCTGCTTAATGAATGAGCTGATCCCAACTCTGTCCATATTCCTTTGTCAAACACCTAAGCAAGTTTCCAAGAGACCTGTTCACAACCTTAGTTTGTCCATTAGTTTGTGGATGATAAGCTGAACCAAAAGAGAGATTAGTACCCAGTCTCTTCCACAATATTTTCCAGAAATGACCAAGAAATTTCACATCTCTATCTGAAACAATGCTAATAGGAAACCCATGTATCCTAACAACTTCTTTGAAAAACAAGTAAGCAATATGACTTGCATCATGTGTTGTCTTACAAGGAATAAAATGAGCCATTTTGCTAAATTTGTCAACTACTACAAAGATGCTATCAAATCCTGCTTGAGTTCAAGGTAATCCTACCACAAAATCCATACTAATGCAATCCCAAGGCCTATGTGGAATGGGAAGAGGCTGATATAAACTAGCATTGGAGGAATTACCTTTTGCTTTCTGACATACCAACCACTGCTCAACATACCTCCTGATGTCTCTTTGCATCTTAGGCCAATAATAGAATCTCTGAACCAATTATAAGGTCTTGTTGAGACCAAAATGCCCACTTAAGCACCCATTGTGCTTCTCCTGAATGAGGTTCTCTCTCATAGAACCTTTTGGAACAACTAACTATCCACCTCTGAATAACAAACCATCTTGCAAAGTGAAATCAACATATGCGCCATGGAAATTATTCTCAAAATCTTGACAAACTTTATAAGCTTCAGCAAAATTGTCATCAGTAGGATACACATCTTTAAAACTATCAATACCAATGCTCTGTACTTGAATCTCATTAACAGTTAAAAACATCCTACTCAAAGCATCTGCTACTTTATTCGACTTACCCTTCTTATGCTTAAGAGTAAAAGTGTAAGCTTGCAAGTACTCTACCCATTTAGCATGCCTATGATTCAGTTTATCCTGTGAGTTCAAGAAACTTAATGCCTGATTATCTATGTATACAACAAATTCTTTAGGAAGAAGATAATGTCTCCATTTCCTAAGTGCCTGTACTAATGCATAGAGTTCTAAATCATAGGAAGAGTACTTTTTCTTGGCATCATTCAACTTCTCACTAAAGACTGCAATTGGTCTATTGTCCTGACTTAAAACAGCTCCTACTGCAATATTGCTAGCATCACATTCGTTAGTAAAAAGTTTATCAAAGCTAGGTAAAAGGAGCACTGGTTGAGAAGCTACTTTAATTTTCAATAATTCAAACCCTTTATTGGCTGCATCTGTCTATTGAAACTTTACCTTTACACCCCCTTTGATGGTGTCTAACATAGGGGCACAAATATCACTGAATCTCATTACCTGTACTGTGAATATCATTGAAACAAGGGTCATACAACAAATAACTGCATGAAACTCAAACACGAGATACAAGACCTTATCAATGCTGGCAAAATTATTGTTGGAAGTCATGCAACCAATGTTGATCATAAACCTTTTAAAGATCCTTTGCCTGCTTATGAGCAAGGAGAATCCTCTAAATCTAAAGGAGGTGCCAAAGTCAATTACTCTTGCACCAACAATGACAATGTAATCAACATGATTGAATCTTCCCAATCCGTGTATTGCAATGTGATCATAGTCAAAGATAAACAAAATAAAACACAAACTGCAAATGTTGTGACCCGCGCTCAAAAGAAGGTTACTCTCAAAGGAGCTAGTTCCTCAACTCCTGATCAAACAACATCAAACCTACCGACTTCTTCAAACAGACAACCAGATATGATCACGGCTAAATCTAAACAGTTGGCTTCATCATCCTCTCTTGGTTACAACATTTTCAAACAATTGAAATGTACTATCACTTAAATCTCCATTTTTGAACTGCTTAAGATCTCTTATGCTCATAGAGAGATCCTAGACAAAGCTTTGCTCACTACTAATGTCCCTAAAGATTTAGATGTAGATTGGTTTCAATCTATGTTGGTGTAGCGTCGTAAATTGTACGCACTCGCTAGGGTGGTACAATTTCACACCTAGTTTAGCACCCGCCTTAGTGCATTTTACATTTTGCATTGCATTTCTCCTTAAGCACTTAATTAATCAAATTAATTAGGTCTAAGGTCCTATTTCATCATTCTCTACATCATAAAGTTGGGCCCTTTCGCTAAAGCGCGCCTTTCGCATTTTATTCCTCCAATACATCACTTAATCAAAAACCCTAATTAGGCCCTATTCTGAGCTTGGGGGCTTAATTTCGGGGGTCAAAACATCTCGAAATCACCTGTAACTTCGGGATTCTCTCTAAAATCATCATATCTGACGGTCCTAAAAATTTGGTGAAAAGTTGTCGGGACCGTGGCGCCCGGAGTGCACACGGTCCCGGACATTTTTCCCAAAATTTTAGGAGCGCGATCCAATCATAAAATAAAGCTTAACCCCAAGAAATTGGCGGGATATTCAATCTCTAGGTCGGCCAAAAGATGAAATTGCGACCTAGGGTTTCATACATAAGAGCTCTCTTTCTTCATTTGAAGGGATCAGATTTTTGTTTTCAGGAACTTCATATGCAGCGAAAGAGTAGATCTTTGAAGACTTCAACATCTTACAACATCCCTCTATCAAGCATTTATCAATTCCATTCATCCATTTAGGGCTTGGAAGACATTGAAGAACAATAGGAGATTACCGACTGAAGATTGGCTTGTACTCCTCCCTTGAGGGTTGGGTATGATTTCATGTTGTTTTCATGTCTTTACATAAGCTTCAATACATCATTTATTCATGCTTTAGATCACTTTGCATCTTGATTTAGAGCATTTACGTTATCATTTACAAGCAATTAGGGTTTACTTTCTAGGTTGCTCTAGTTTGCTTTCTTGCATTTTAGGACCTTGCACACACACTAGGTCTGCACACACAATACATTTTACAAAACAACTTGGCTATTCGTGGAGGTGGAAATCACTGAAGCGGGGGTTTGACTAAGGCAAAACCCTATATAGCCGCCCATACACCCTTTTTCAGATATCATTGCAGGTTTCGGGATTCAGACGACGCCGTGGGATACAGATCCGGAGAGAGAAGGTCATGACAACACTCTGTATCAAATTGCAGAGCAGAAGACTGGGACAAGGGCGCTGGGCGCCCTGGTCCTGCCAGGACAGGGGCGCTGGGTGCCCTGGTCCCTGGGACAGAGGCGCTGGGCGCCCTGGTCCTCCGGACAGACAGCTTTTAGACAGCTTTCCGACAGTGTTCCAGAGTGCAGAACAGCAGTTTCCGGTGTAGTTTTCAGGACAGTGGCGCTCGCGCCCCCGTCCCGAACATTTTCAGTCCGATTTTGACTCCGGGTACATATCTGCATTCTCATCTCATCCTTGTATTTACAGCTGTTCATTGTTTAATCTCAATTCTGCAATCTTGTTATTAGTTCATACTTGCACTTTGGGATTAGGGTTTGAACTTGCATTACTTGATCTTACAATTTCAACAAGGGAATAGAAATCCTAATAGATATCCCGTGGCTCTCTCTTTCACAAAAAGAAGTAGCCAATTGTGCGATATCTCTAGGCTCTTTCGTATTCCGTAATGTGTGTCAAAAGGTAGGATTAGGGCATGTTAACCTAGTCTCGCTTTTTCCCCCACACATTTTGGTGAACCCGACGTGAATCTATCATTGCTTCCTCTTGCATTGCATTTGTTAGATCTAGATCTAGATTTAGTGTGTTTTCATTTCATTTTCATTAAAAAGAAAAAGAAAAGAAAAAAGTGTGTTTCTTTGCATTGGGTGTTTAAGTTTTGTGTAATCTTTTCAAAATGTCAGATTTTTATTTGCAAAATGTTCATGCTTTCGATGATTATTATGAATATAGCCAAGACGAATTAGATGAAGCTTTAGATGAGTTTTTAAACCCTAAGGATGCCAAACCTTCATTTTACCAAAAACTCATAAACCTTGTTACTATGCCATTTAGGTGTGATGAGAAAGATAAGTCGAATGATTCCTCTCAAGGATACATTCCTATCCACTCTTCCACTAAATCTAGTAACATGGTTGTTTTTAATAATCCCCTCTATGAGGAGATGTCTCCTTTTGAATCAAAAGACAAACCTTTTAACCGATATGATCATGCTTTGTTGGATGATGCTCTTGATGACTTTGTGGCTTTATCGAAATCTTTAAACAAGAACAAAACTTCTAAATTAGTTAACATGATAAACTAGAATGAGCATAAAAAGCCTCTCTTTGAAGTCCAAGGAGCTTATCCTTCTCCCACCTTTCAAGTTTCTAAGTCACCTCTCCTTACTGTCCAAGGAGGGTATGATCATGATTCCTTTCGTACTCCGAATAAACCAATCATCACTGTGCAAGGAAGAAAACCTATAAGTCCTTATAATTATGCCAAGCAAATAACTAGAGAGAGTTATCATGTGGTTGCCCATACTTATCATACCAGAAATAATAGGCAGCCTAGTCCTCCTCCTGTTATCCCTGTTTCCCTTCCGAATCCTCAACCGGTTCTTCCACAAGCTCCACATATTTCACAAGTTCTTGGAAAGGAATATGATCTCATAGAACAACTTAAAGCTACCCCTGCTAAGATATCCCTTTGGGATTTGATTCAAACTTCTTCCGCTCATCATGGAATGTTACAAGATGCCTTGAAAGATTTGAATGTTCCTCCACCGAATACATCTAGTAATATAGCATCTTTGGTTAACTCTGTGATGAATCCTAAAGCTCAAATTGTGTTTACCCAAGATGAGTTGCCTACTAGTGAAATCCAACATCAATATGATCCCTTGATGATTGTGGTTATCATGAAAGACACTGCTATAAGGCGAACACTAGTAGATAATGGCTCTGGTCTTAATGTGTGTAGCATTAATCTTTTGCATAAGATGAATGTGGATACATCCTTAATTGAACCGGACTCTCGTCCTATTCGAGGCTTTGATAATGTGGCTAAAACTTCATTAGGTACTATCACCTTACCCATCACAGTAGGGCTTGTTACTTTGCCTACACCTATCCATGTTATGTCGGGAAATCTAATGTACAACTTGCTACTGGGGAGACCTTGGATTCACAGTATGCAAGTTGTCCCTTCTACATTGCATAGACAAGTTAAATTTATTTATAACAATAAGACATATACCTTGATAGGTGATACTAATTTTCAAGCTTGTTTGCAAACATCCACTTCTAAGGGGGGTTCTTCTAAGCCGTCCTCATCTAGTGATGAATCTTTAAATAAGATACCTATCGGTGAATCCTCGCTCTCCGATGATCAAAATTCTTTGGATGAGTCTGGAGCTCTTGGAGAAGGTTCTTCTCGACTTGAAACTACACATAAGAAGGATTTTGATCCTGGGAAGATCCTCGAAGACGACGATTGGGGATCCCTTGATTTTAATCCTACCTTTGTGGGTGAATATAAGGTTCCTTCTAGAGAAATTAAAGTTGAAAGGAAAGAAGAAACTAAAAATCAATCAACCTTACCTGAATCTATGAGTAATAATTTTGTGGCCGCCTCTCAAACTTCTTCTCCTCACATCTCTAATTATGAAGAGTTTGATTCTTTGTCTTATGAAAAACCACCTTCTCTTCCTGAAATGGCTAATCGTTATGGTCATGGTTTTCGCATTTTTGCTAAGCATGGGTATCATGGAAAAGGTTGTGGTGCTCATGAACAAGGGATAAGAGTTCCTCTAGAGACTAATTTTCACAATTATGCCTTTGGACTTGGCTTTAATCCCTACAAACGCACTAAAGCTTCTAAAAGACCATGCATTAGTGTTAATGCTATATCTACATCTTTATCAATACAACATCCTGAGTATATTGATGGGGATCCTTCGTGTGCCTGTGCTTTGGATGTCTTCCCTACCGACGATGCTTTAGCTGAGTTCTTGGGAGCCTATGACACTCTTCCTCGTTATCATCACAATAGGGGACTCCCTTATTGTTTGAACACTGAAGCCTATTTTGGAAAAGAGATTGATAATGACGAGATTGTGAAGGAATTCCCTCAGTTAAAGGATACTCCTCAACAAAGTAATCTTCTCATAAGTGACACCACTGATGTTAAGATGGATCCTTGCAATAAAGAGAAAGTCATTAAAATTGGGAAATGTTTGGATGAAGAGGAATAGAAACAATATGAAGAACTATTGCATGAATTCCCTGAGATCTTTGCTTGGGCGTATTCTGACATGCCTGGTATAGATCCTAAGATCGTTACTCATAATATTGTCTTAGTTCCTGATGCTAAGCCCGTGAAACAAAATATTCGAAAAATGAATCCTAAGGTGGCTCTGCTTGTTAAGGCTGAGATTGAAAAATTATTCGAGGCTGGATTTATCCGCCCTATTGACTATTCCCCATGGATTTCAAATATTGTCGCTGTGGCTAAACCAGACAACAAAATAAGAATGTGTACCGACTTTCGGGATCTAAATAAGGCTTCTTTAAAAGATGATTTCCCTCTTCCAAACATTGACATGATAGTTGATTCTACGGCAGGACATGCCTTGTTATCCTTCATGGATGGTTTTTCAGGCTACAATCAAATTTTTATTAACCCTCAAGATCAATTCAAAACTGCTTTCACCACTCCTTGGGGTACGTTTTGTTGGATAATGATGCCTTTTGGACTTAAAAACGCCGGTGCAACTTATCAACGAGTGATGACCCTTATCTTTCATGATTATATGCATAAGATTTTAGAGGATTATGTTGATGATATTTTGGCCAAATCCTTTCTTCGCATGGATCATGTTAAAATCCTTCGTCAAATCTTTGAAAGAATTCGTAAATATCACATGCGCTTGAATCCCCGCAAATGTGTTTTTGGTGTGGATAGTGGAAAACTATTAGGGTTCATAGTTTCGCATCATGGGATTGAGGTGGATACTAAGAAAATAGATGCTATTGTCAACATGCCACCTCCTAGAAATGTGTCTCAACTTAAAAGCTTACAAGGAAAGATTCAAGTTATTCGTAGGTTTGTGTCTCAGCTTGCGGATCGTACCTTTCCTTTTACTCAACTTCTTAAAAAGGATATCACTTTTCAATGGAATGAGGATTGTCAGCAAGCATTTGAAGATTTAAAAGTGTATTTGGCTAGTCCTCCTATTCTTCAACCTGTCGAACCTTCTAAACCCTTCCTTCTGTATACAGCTGCTTCTTCTCATGCTCTCGCAGCATTGTTAGCACAACATGATAAAGATGGTAAGGAATGTCCGGTTTATTACATAAGTCGTACCTTACTCGATTATGAGACCCGATATTCTGCAATAGAAAGACAATGCTTGGCCTTGGTATTTGCGACTCAGAAATTGAGACATTATCTTTTAAATTCAGAAGTCCATGTCATGGTAAAGTTTGATCCTTTGAAGCATCTTTTCTCTAAAACTGATTTATCAGGACGTCTAGCTAAGTGGGTTATGATGTTAACTGAATTTGACCTTAAATTTGTTTCACAAAGAGCAATTAAAGGACAAGCGTTGACCGATCACTTAGTTGAGGCCCCTTCACCTTTCTCCTTCCCTAACCTTGAGTCCTTTCCTGACGACTTCATTCTTTCTATAGAGAAAGATGAAACTTGGGAGTTATACTTTGATGGCTCTAAGTGTCGTACGGGATCGGGGGCAGGTGTTGTTCTGATTTCTCCTACAAAGAAACCTATTCCCTTATCATATCGTCTAAATTTCCTGTGTACCAATAACATTGCTGAGTATGAGGCTCTTATAGCGGGAATAAAAGCAGCCTTAGCTCTGAACATAAAACACATACATATCTATGGAGATTCGCAATTGATTATAAGACAAGTAACAGGAATATATCAAGCAAAACAAGACAAATTATCACAATATAAAGATCTTGCCATCTCTTTATTACATAAATTTGATTCTTATACCATGGAACCTGTTCCTCGAAAAGATAATCGACATGCGGACGCAATGGCATGTGTGGCTTCTCTAGTATCTTTAGAGGACCCTATGGTCGATCTTAATTTTGTTATTCACAACCTTATTTCTCCAGCTATTGAAGACGATTCTAGCTTGGTAACATGTTGTGATTTTATAGACTCAGATGAATGGTACTCGCATATCGTAAGATATTTGACCGATGATACCTTTCCCGATTCCGCTAATAGAAACACTAGGGCTAGAATCTGCAAGCTGTCTGCTAGATATATCATCCTTTCTAATGTCCTTTATCGAAGGGGTTATGATGGTCTTCTCCTTCGTTGTCTTAACAAGTCAGAAATCCCTGTTGCTCTTGAAGAGGCACATTCAGGTGCCTGTGGGGGGCATTTTGGGGGCAAATCTTTAGTTCATAGATTGCTTCGTATGGGATACTATTGGCAAACTATGCAGAAGGATTCCTTTTCATTTGTTAAGAATTGTCATCAATGTCAACAACACAATAATCTGATTCATGCTCCTGCCCAAGAACTCCATTCTCAAGTAGCTTCTTGGCCTTTTTCCGCATGGGGTTTGGATCTTATTGGTAAAATCTCTCCTCCTTCATCTCAAGGACACACCTTCATTATAACCGCAACAGATTACTTTACGAAGTGGGTAGAAGCTATTCCCCTTCGCTCTACCACTGCTAAAGTGATTTGTCAATTTCTTCTAGAAAACATCATTTCTCGATTCGGGATACCTTCTACTATTATCTCAGATAATGGGACATCGTTTAAGAACAAGAACGTGAAGAAATTCCTCGAGAAGTATCATATCAAACATCGATTTTCTACACCATACTATCCTCAGTCAAATGGTCAAGCCGAATCATCCAATAAGATAATTGAACAAATTCTTCGCAAAACCGTGAATAAGCATGGTAAGGATTGGAGTAACCAGCTAATCTATGCTCTTTGGGCCTACCGAACGAGTGTACGAATTGCTACGGGAACTACTCCTTATAATCTTGTTTATGGTGCTGACGCTATTATGCCCTTAGAATTAGAGATTCCATCACTTAGGGTTTCTCTCAAAGGTATAGTAGATGATGACTCTTATAGAGAACAACGACTTCAACAGCTAGAGATGCTTGATGAACAGTGTATAAACGCTCTTGAGCATATTCAAGCGTATCACAAAACTCTACAACGAAGTTATAATGATAAGGTTATTCAACGTTCCTTCTCAGTAGGTGACTTAGTCCTTTATGAGAATCAGCGCAATGTGAATGCCTTACTTGCAGAAAAGGGAAAATTTAGTCCTAATTGGCTTGGACCATATATCATTATTGAGGATTATGGATCAGGTGCTTACAAAATAGCGGATGTAGATGGTACGCCTCTTAAAGAACCTATCAATGCTATTCACTTGCGTAGATATTATGCTTAATTCTTCATTCCTTATTTATCTTCTTTTCAATTCTTCAAACATTGGATAATATGTTAGTGTCTCTTAATTAAAGAAAAATAGAATTAAATGTTATGATGTTTAATCTATATTGCTTCGTTCTTGACAAGCGTGTCTTCTTACTTTATAGTTTGTCTTGAATTCATTTATGTAAATTGTAAAAGATTTACATTTCCGTTATGCTAGCATATTATACAGTGTCTTTATGTGTTAAGTAGAATCGTATCATGTTGTGTTTAAGTTCAAAATTAAATCACATTAGTTATATGATTCTTAGACTTAATACATATTTCTTCCTTATCATCAATGTTGTACTTGATTAAATATTTAATTAAGTCACACATGTATCAATTTAATCATGGGGCATTGAGAAATCAATCACATGGAAATTAAATTCTGAACATACATGTATATTTACCAAATGTATTAGATTTAATCAAAACAAAATATACATTGTTTTAAGCATTAAAGATAACACATTTGCGACAAAAGAGAAGCATGTATATATACATATATATGTGTGAACCGTATACAAATATAGGTCACTGTATATCCAAAATGTGACCTCTCTTTTACATCATAAAATCATCTCCTATCCCTAGGGCTAGTGGCTGGAGAGTGTCGACTGGACGCTCCCTCCTGATTTTAGCAGGAAAATACAGTAAGATCTAGCTCCCGAAATTTCGAAAAAAATGTCGGGGACGATGGCGCTCGGAGTGCACACAGTCCTCGCAACTTTTTTCCAAATTTTCAGGGATGAAAGATATTGTGATTTTATTGCGGAATCCAAAGTTACAGCCGATTTGGAGATGTTTTGATCAGTGAAATTGTCGGACAAAGGTTGAATCAAGAGGGTTTCAAAAATTAGGGTTTTGACACTTAACCACTTAATTTTCAAAATCAAAGCACAAATATGAATTGATAATTTGTAATAGAAGGGCAGATCTGAAACAAGCATCAACAATTAAACATTTCACAAGTCTAATTACTTAAAAAGAAAATTTAGGGTTTTTATGCAATTAACCTCTAAAATTTTGCAAAAGATCAAACATGGAAATGTAATCAAGGAATCCAATTTTCAGATCTAACCATGAATAATCAAAAAGGATGTTCACGTCGGGTTCACCAAAATGTAAAGCGGAAAATCGCGATCGAACCCTAGTTGCTCTCCCCTCTTCCAACTCCAAGGAGAGAGAAGGCAGATCACTAGGGTTGATGGTTTTCACTTAGGAGGGACTTTACATTCAAAAGAGGGGTTGAAACCCACAAGATCCAATCCCACACAAGGCAAGATTGGATGCTAAATGAGTTTCAAGGGTTAAGACAGCAAGGCTACCCTCTTTTGTAAAGAATGTTGATAGAAGAATTAAGCTAAGAATGCATGGAAAGTGAGAAAGATTCGCTTATAAACTGAGATAGGGATATAGGATGAAGCTGCGGACCTGGAATTAGCTGTAAAATGTCGATACGGCACTATCCTGCAAATTTGAGCAAAAGTTGACGGGACGATGGCACCCGGCGTGCACACGGTCCTCCGAAAAATCCGCGAAACGAAGGGGGATCTGTTCGTCTCTGCACAAGGATTCCAGATCTTCAATTTCAGCCACGTACCTGCAACCTACACACAGAAAAGCGAAGACGATTAGGGGGTTAGGGATTAGGGGTTTGCCTTTAGGTCAAACCCCGGTTTTGGAATTAACCAAGAAATGAGAAATTGTTGTAAATGTAAATGTATGTAATGTAAAACAAGTACTAATACCTTGTTGTAAGGATGTTTGTATCCTTATGTGCGAAGGTATAGATGTTGTTGTTTGTTGTATGTTGTATGTTGTATGTAGCATGTAGTAAGTGATCTCCTCTTCAATGGTTGAATCCTTGTCTTGAATGCAACACTTAGCCTTGAATGGAGACTTGAAATGATCAATTACTTGAAGGAATGCTTGAATGCTTGAATGCTTGAGTATAGTTTCCACGCTTGTACACATATGTCCCTCTTACCCAAATGGGAGAGGAAAATGCCATTTATATACTTGCCAATTAGGGTTAATAGACTGATTTTCCCGACCTTAGGCCGACCAGGAAAGTTAATTTCCAAATTGCAAACAAAAAGACCCAAGACCCCATAGGAGACCGGGCCCAAAATAGGGCCAGGGACCAGGGCGCTGGGCGCCATGGTCCTGGGGGACCAGGGTGCTGGGCGCCCTGGTCCTGAAGGACCAGGGTGCTGGGCGCCCTGGTCCTGAAGGACCAGGGTGCTGGGCGCTCTGGTCCCACCTCCCGGGACAATGGGGTGCAAGGAGGATCAGGCCAGGGTGCTGGAAAAATGCAGTTTTTGGTGTCATGAGCAAGTTTCGGGGTCCCCATTCAGGTTCAGTGTTGCGTCGCCATCGTGAAGACCCAAATGCGGTCGAAATTGCAAGTGTCGCAATTTTAGGACGCTACATTTAGCCCCCACTTTAGCAGGAGTATAAGCGTACGCTCATACTTCCGGTAAAGTACAAGGAAACAACATTGAAAAGCTTTCACCATGTCAAGGAGGCAAGATACACCAAGCCCCCAGTGGACTAAGGATCTTACGACTTCGATTGACAAAGTAAAAGGGAAGATCATGAGGGAGAACCATGACTATCAGTAGTAAGGTTCCCTCACTATGAGTCATGCAAGAAAGATATCAAAAATTTTCAAGGCAAAGCTAAATTTGTCAAGAAATTTTCAAGTATCTTGAAAAGATATGAACGGGATGTATGCCCCCCTACGTTAAAGCGATCGCACACGCCTCACTGGGGGTGATTGCTTTAAGGTAGTGATACATATAAGAAATGAGAAAGGAGCACGTTATCACAAGGATTTAGCCCCCAAGTGTGAGATAAGCCCAAGGATAATAGACACAAAACACAAAGCACGAGGTGACTTCGCTTTCCTCGGGGTCAGTATGTTGTATGATAATTCATGTATATCATATGTATGTATGCATAATTGTTCTTCATTCCCCAATCAAGGAAGGTCACCTAGAAGAAGGGAACACATGTGTCTTTTGAGTCAACATGAGAGAGATCAAGAGATCTCAATGCTTTGCATCGTCCTCAAGTAGACAACACTAAGGACAACAAATAGAAGAATGAGAATAACACATAGAAGAAGTAACAAAAGAGAGGGGGAGAGAATCTGCTATGCTAATGAAACTAGTCTAGCACGTCATCTACCCCCCGATCTTGCTGATCAATGTTTCGGGAAGGTAGGGAACACGCTAGAGGAGGAACATCCAACACAGCAGATGGAGCTATCGCAAGATCCAAACAAGGGCTATGTTCATATCCCAAGCCACAGTGTTCTTGTCTAGGAGCTAGGATAAGTGCTTTAGAAAATTCGTTAGATAGATGGTTATCAATATCAACAAGTTCATATTCACTATCAGAAGCAAGAGGAGTAACATGTTCATCATGAATAACATTTTCATCTATATCATCATCAAGATTTATAAAGATAGGGTCTTTAACTCGCACAGGATCAAGACCATCATGCATCTTATGTTTAGGAGATTTCGGCTCAATCGTCGGCTGAGGAGAAAATGGAATAATGCTTGTTGAAGGTGTTTTTGGGGATTGCAAAGTTTGAGCTCTAAGATGACGCTTTCGCCAGCGTTCACGTGCAGAACGATTTCGTCTAGTCTTAGTAGGAAGTTGAGAAGATTGAGGAGGAGGAATGTTCTCATCCTTATCACTTGGGTGTTTAGGTTGTGGTCTCTTAGGTTGAATAATAGGAGAAGAGGAAGGTCTCTTCTCTCCATAAGAGGAAGGAGGAGGAACTGCTCCATATAAGGGAGGAATATTTGGTTTAGGAAGGAGACCAAGTCCATCATGACGAGGAGGTATAGGTCTACTTTTAGGAAGTTTATTAGATATAGGCATAGTCACATCCATAGGAATGGGTTGGGAATCTTCTTGAGGAAAGACATTAGTTTTATCTTTCAAAGGAAGAACTTCCTTCTCAAGAATGATAGGAATGTCAAGTTTGGGTGTTCTAGGTTCACTTAGAGATAGGATCATATCTGTTTTCCACTTTTGATAAGATTTGAAAAGATGATCACTTCGCGAAGGAAGAGATTGGAATTGTTTAGGCCAAAAATAATCAATAGGAACGCTAGAAGTTCTTTCAGCTGGTTTAAAGAGACTATGATTGACAGTAACAACTTCACCAAAATGTGTAGGGGAAAAAGCGAGACTAGGCTGACATGTCCTAATCCTACCTTTTGACACACATTGTGGAATACGAAAGAGCCTAGAGGTATCACACAATTGGCTACTTCTTTTTGTGGAAGAGAGAGCCACGGGCTACCTATTAGGATTTCTATTCCTTTGTTGTAATTGAAAGATAAAATGATGCAAGTTCAATCCCTAACCCCAAAGTGCAAGTATGAACTAATACCAAGATTGCAGAATTGAACTTAAACAATGGAAAGCTGTAAACACAAGGACAAGACAAGAATGTAAATGCATACCCGGTGTTAAAATCTGAGTGAAAATGTTTGGGACGGGGGCGCGGGCACCACTGTCCTGATTCTGCCCCTGAAACTGCTCCAGAAATTGTTGTTTTGCACTTTGGAAAAAGCTGTCAAAATGTGTGGGGGAAAAAGTGAGACTAGGTTAACATGCCCTAATCCTACCTTTTGACACACATTACGGAATACGAAAGAGCCTAGAGATATCACACAATTGGCTACTTCTTTTTGTGAAAGAGAGAGCCACGGGATATCTATTAGGATTTCTGTTCCCCTGTCGAAATTGTAAGATCAAGTAATGCAAGTTCAAACCCTAATCCCAAAATGCAAGTATGAACTAATAACAAGATTGCAGAATTGAGATTAAACAATGAACAGCTGTAAATACAAGGATGAGATGAGAATGCAGATATGTACCTTATTAGTTCATGTATGAAGATTTGATTTATTCAGATATCATTGCAGGTTTCGGGATTCAGATGACGCCGCGGGATATAGATCCGGAGAGAGAAGGTCGAGACAGCACTCTGTATCAAATTGCAGAGCAGAAGACTGGGACAGGGGCACTGGGCGCCCTGGTCCCTGGGACAGAGGCGCTGGGCGCCCTGGTCCCTGGGACAGAGGCGCTGGGCGCCCTGGTCCTCCGGACAGACAACTTTCAGACAGCTTTCCGACAGTGTTCCAGAGTGCAGAACAGCAGTTTCCGGTGTAGTTTTCAGGACAGTGGCGCCCGCGCCCCCGTAAAGGATATATCCATAAGTCTGTCGAACGAAGCCCCCAGCGGTATCTGCAGTACACAGTTAGGAACCGCACCCTAAAAAACACACGTTAGATCACAAAATCACCTAATGCTTACTAAGGAAGGTGATGAAAATTCGAGGGTAGCTATATGCCCCCCCTGTTTCGGCTTGCTAATTTTAGTGAGTTGAAACAGGGTATCATGTTTACCACTTCGAATTGTTAAAGAATATTGATGACAAATGCTCACAAGAAGATTTGATATGAGATCAAAAACTAATGGAGAATCATTTGGTAAGAAAGAGGACTAAATCTCAATTCCAACACAACAAAGAGTGTGAGGATTTGAGAGTTCTCTAACACAAGATGAAGGATGTAAATGGAAACAAAATGCAAAGAGAAGAAAAGAAAGGAAAAAAGCATGAATACACACATTGGTGATCCATGAGAAGAATAATGAGAGAGAAAAACATGGACTTCTCGCCCCTAGATCTTGTCTAGGTGATCCATGGGAAAAAGGACATGGAAAACTAGCCCCTAGAGTCTGTCTAGGTGATCCATGTAAGGGAGGAGAGTGAGAAAGTCTAGCCTTATGCCACTAGTTCCACTCAACCTCGTGCATGTGTGTGTAAGTGAGGTTAGAATCATCTCATAGGAGTCTATGCCCGAGTATGCTACAACCTGTATATGTATAGTACAAAAGCGTGACATCTCGCTCTAAGAGTCCGTGCTCTGGTTCCGAGAATAATCACCTTGCATAAAAGAAAAATGGAGACATCTCGCTCTAAGAGTCTGTGCTCTGGTTCCGAGAATGACCCATTGCTCAAAAAGTGTAATGTTTATGTCATAAGAAAAGTAGAACAAGGATACCTACCTTCATCACAAAAGAAGATTACCCAAAAATGCAACAATGTCATAGATCCAAGCAAGAGAGTTTTGCACTCTTTAAACAAGGATAAGATAGTTGAAAAGGGATATCTTGTAGTATGTGTAAAGGAGATCCTTAGAGGAGAAGAGATCTTTGTACAAAAGACACCTATCCCCGAGAGGAATTGTCTTAGACAAATACAACATCTTCTAGAATAAGACAAAGAAGAGAATAAGAATGCAATACTTCCTTCTTTTGCGAGGTGAAAGTGATTCTTAATGAAGGATGACGCTCTTTTTAACCCAATTAGGAGAGTGAATTCGCTATGGATGTATTTTACCAAGTGCAAAAGAGGTCATAGTCAAGGACTTACACCTCTTGTAAGAGAGAATCCTTTGAACAAACAACAACAAATGCGTACAAGGCATAACATCAAGTAATAAAGTCCACACCATCCACAAAATAGGAAAAAGTGGATCCTTAGATAAAAATAAGGAAAGATCATTGCCTCCCAAGGATAAGGACAATGAGAAGGACTTACACAATCTTCTAGGGAGAGATTTGGACATAAGCAAAAGAAGAGATGTATGAAATCACTCTTGTCCCCATAGGAACAAGAAAATTAGGCTATTATGTTGCTTCAAAAAATATGATTGCACTTGAAATTGTACCATCATGAATGACAATGAGCCCCCAGTAAATGAGCTACCAATGTCACATAATGATGAGCAACATAATAGCCATTAATGTTATTTAAAGACATGATAGACTAAATGAGGTATTTGAATATGACATGTTAAATGCTCAACTATAAGTGAGATCAAAAACATGTATAAAATGATAAAAATTGAAGAAGAAAAGTCACATGAAATCTTAGAAGAGGAATGAGTGTAATTTATTAGAGCCTTATCCCTAGAGGAAAGGACTTTATGATGAATAGGAGATAAAGATTCATAAGTGGATTTAGAAATTTGAGGGGATTCATAAAGAGATTTGTTCATTGCCAAGATTTCCTTATGAGGGGAATGAGAGTTGATAGAAGTAAAAGATGATTTAGTTGAAGTGAGATCATCATCACTACTAAATATAGCATTCACATTGAGAGATGGTCTTTTAGCTGCTTTGGTACATTTGCAGGGATTATAGCCGAGTCCAAAGGCATAATTGTGAAAATCAGTCTCTAGAGGAACTTTTATCCCTTGTTCATGAGCGCCACAACCATTTCCATGATACCCATGCTTAGCAAAAATGCGAAAACCACGACCATAACGATCAACCATTTCAGGAAGAGAAGGTTGTTTTTCATAAGACAAAGAATCAAACTCTTCATAATTAGAGGTGTGAGGAGAAGAAGTTTGAGAAGCGGCCACGAAATTATTGCTCATAGGTTCAGGTAAGATTGATTGATTTTTAGTGTCTTCCTTCTCTTTAACTTTAAGCTCTCTAGGAGGAACCCTATACTCACCTACAAAGGTGGGATTGAAATCAAGAGATCCCCAATCGTCTTCTGCGAGAACCTTCTCAGCATCAAAAGCCTTTTCATGTGTAGATTCAAGTCGAGAAGGATCTTCTTCAGGAGCTTTAGACTCATCCAAAGAATTTTGATTATCAGAGGGTAATGATTCATCCATAGGTATCTTGTTTAACGAGTCATCACTAGAAGAGGAAGGCTTAGAAGAACTCCCTTTGGAAGTAGATGTTTGCAAACAAGCTTGAAAATTAGTATCACCTATCAAGGTATATGTCTTATTGTTATAAATGAATTTAACTTGTCTATGCAATGTAGAGGGGACAGCTTGCATACCGTGAATCCAAGGTCTCCCTAATAACAAGTTGTATGTTAGATTTCCCGACATAACATGGATAGGAGTAGGCAAAGTAACAGGTCCCACTATGATGGGTAAGGTGATAATACCTAATGAAGACTTAGCCACATTATCAAAGCCTCGAATGGGACGAGAGTCAGGCTCAATAAGGGATGTATCCACATTCATCTTATGCAATAGATTAATGCTACACACATTAAGGCCAGAGCCATTATCTACCAGTGTTCGTCTTATAGCAGTGTCATTTATGATAACCACAATCATCAAGGGATCATATTGATGTTGAATTTCACTAGTAGGCAACTCATCTTGGGTAAACACAATTTGAGCTTTAGGATTCATCATAGAGTTAACCAAAGACACTATATTACTAGATGTATTAGGTGGAGGAACATTCAAATCTTTCAAGGCATCTTGTAACATTCCATGATGAGCGGAAGAAGTTTGGATCAGATCCCAAAGGGATATCTTAGCAGGGGTAGCTTTAAGTTGTTCTATGAGATCATATTCCTTACCAAGAACTTGTGAAATATGTGGAGCTTGAGGAAGAATAGGTTGGGAAGGAGGAAGTGAAGTTGGGATAACTGGAGGAGGATTAGGTTGCCTATTGTTTCTAGTATTATAAGTATGGGCAACCGCATGATAACTCTCTCTAGTCAATTGCTTAGCATACTCATAAGGGCTCTTAGAGGAATAACCTCCTTGCACAGTAATAACAGGTTTCTTAGGAGTGCAAAAAGAATCATTAGCATAACCACCTTGAACCACTAAGATAGGCTTATTTAAAGGTTGATAATTTTGAGAAGGACAAGCACCTTGGACAGTGAAGAGAGGTTTGTTAGGTGTCTCATTCACATGTATCAAATTGATTGAGGATGGATTAGAGGAATGAACAAAAGTGTTGGAAGAATTATTGATAGTCTTCTCTTGCACTAAAATCTCATCACGGATTAAATCAATTTTAGGAGAGAGACAAGGGGTAGGCATTGATGTTCTAGTAGGCAGAGTAATACTAGGAAAGGTCATATCATCCTCTATCATCAAATGATCTACATGGGGAATAAACTCTCTAGGAGAAGAGTCAACATTACTCTCTAAAGTCTCACTTTTGAGAGGGAGATATTTGAAAGAGATGTTAACCATCTTGCTTTGAACTAGGGTTTCCTTATGAGTAGAACCAAGTTGAGGAGAGGGAGATGCTTTATTTTTAGAGGGAGAATAATTGAGATTCAAGGAAGGAGAGAAACTATCAAGGGAGTTTCCAATCTTGATTTCATCCCCTTTGGCTAGGGGTAGAGAATAATCTATACCTTCTTCTAATGGTTCATCCCAAATAGTGAGGTTGTTGAAAGGAATGTTTGAAGTGTTGTCAATTTCGGGAGAGGAGATAACATTGTTTATTAATTCTGCATCCTTAGGAGGGAGAGCATCAATAGATGTGTTAAACTCATCCTCTTTCCTCAAAATATGTTCAATAGGGGAGAGAGAATTAAGGAAATTGCTTATTATTTCATCTTCTTTCTCTAAGGGATGCTTATGGGTAAGACCAACTTTAGGAGAAGGGTAAGCATTTACCATTAATTCATCATCTCTAGTGGGAATTTTGTTGGAAAAGGAAAGGCCATCACTAGGAAATGTAGGGATAATGTCATCTTCTTGCACAAAAGGATCCTCATGAAGGAAGTGTTTTTTAGGAGACACAAAGGCATCAAGGGCATCATTCAACAAAGCATGATCATATCTATTGAAAGGTTTATCTTTTGATTCAAAAGGAGATATCTCTTCATAGAGGGGATCATTGAAAACAACCATGTTACTAGATTTAGTGGAAGAGCTGATAGGAATGTACCCTTGAGAGGAATCATTCGACTTATCTTTCTCATCACAACGAAATGGCATAGTAACAATGTTTATGAGTTTTTGGAAAAATGAAGGTTTGGTATATTTAGGTTTCAAAAATTCATCTAAAGCTTCATCTAACTCATAATCATCACAAATATGAACATGTTGCAAATAAAAATTTGACATTTTGAAATTGCATAAAATTTTAAACACACAATGCAAAGAAACACACTTTTTTTTTTCTTTTTTCTTTTTAATGAAAATGAAATGAAAACACACTAAATCTAGATCTAGATCTAACAAATGCAATGCAAGAGGAAGCAATGATAGATTCACGTCGGGTTCACCAAAATGTGTGGGAGAAAAAGTGACACTAAGCAAACATGCCCTAATCTCACTTTCAACCACACACTTGTGGAATACGAAAGAGCCTAGAGGTATCACACAATTGGCTACTTCTTCTTGTGAGAATTGAACTTAAACAATGGAAAGCTGTAAACAAAAGGACAAGACAAGAATGCCAATGCATACCCGGAGTTAAAATTTGACTGAAAATGTTCGGGACGGGGGCGCGGGCACCACTGTCCTGATTCTGCCCCGGAAACTGCTCCGGAAACTGCTGTTTTGCACTCTGGAAAAGCTGTCAAAAATGCTGAAAATGCTGTCTGTCAGGAGGACCCTCCGGACAGACAGCTTTCAGACAGCTTTCCGACAGTGTTCCAGAGTGCAGAACAGCAGTTTCCGGTGTAGTTTTCAGGACAGTGGCGCCCGCGCCCCCGTCCCGAACATTTTCAATCCGATTTTGACTCCGGGTACATATCTGCATTCTCATCTCATCCTTGTATTTACAACTATTCATTGTTTAATCTCAATTCTGCAATCTTGTTATTAGTTCATACTTGCACTTTGGGATTAGGGTTTGAACTTGCATTACTTGATCTTACAATTTCAACAAGGGAATAGAAATCCTAATAGATATCCCGTGGCTCTCTCTTTCACAAAAAGAAGTAGCCAATTGTGCGATATCTCTAGGCTCTTTCGTATTCCGTAATGTGTGTCAAAAGGTAGGATTAGGGCATGTTAACCTAGTCTCGCTTTTTCCCCCACACAGTTGGGTCACCTGACTTTGCCTCATTACCTCACCTTCTTTGAAGAAGATGACAATTCACTGAATCACCCACATAACCAGCCATTACACATCGAAGCTATGATCCATAAACATCGAGTCAAACGTGTTTTGATAGATGGAGGCACTGGGTTGAATATTTGTACCTCTAATTTACTGATACAGTTGGGATTTTTTGAAAATGTCACTGATCCAGCAAAGAAAATAATAATCAAAGCTTCTGATGAAGAAGAGAGAACCTCTAAAGGTCTAGTACTATTACCAATTAGGGTAGGACTTGTAGAAAGAGATGTTATTTTTCAGGTGCTTGGCCTTCCACTTTCCTACAACATCTTGCTGGGCAGGCCATGGATTCACGAAATAAAAGTTGTGCCATCTACATATCATCAGTGCTTGAAATTTCCTTATAATAGAGTTGAGATCAGTATTCCTGCTGATACAAGTTATACTTTTAATTCATTGAAACAGTGTACTGATACCTTTGTTCCTCATAACAGAGCAACCTCTACAGCTGAAAGTTCAGAAAC
Source organism: Cryptomeria japonica (assembly GCF_030272615.1). Taxonomy (NCBI): domain Eukaryota; kingdom Viridiplantae; phylum Streptophyta; class Pinopsida; order Cupressales; family Cupressaceae; genus Cryptomeria; species Cryptomeria japonica. The sequence goes on from NC_081414.1 coordinate 418,820,838, forward strand.
TTTGATGAAAGACTTAGAAAAGAAATTGAAAATCACAGGCACTGACATGGATGGATACAAGATATAACCTGTAATTTCATTAATATGTCTTCCCCCATTGCCAAGATAGTCTGGAAAACCATCTGAGGCTATGAAGCCACAAACTTCAACTCCAAATGTCATTTATGATGGTATTTTTGTACAGTCTTCTACTTTCCTTGTAGATGAAACAAAAGAGGAGGTTGTTCTCAAATGTCTTTTCAAAGAAGTAAGTGAAATAAAGAAGTGCAACACTGTTAGATTTCCCCTGAACAATATGGTCCAGGCTATAGGATGATTCAATTCATGGGATATTTAGGTATCGATCCTCTGGGAAAGCGTCAAGAAGGAATTGTTGAACCTATTAAGCTACAAGATAAGTCTACAAATGATAAAGCTGAACTTGGATACCATCTAGGGGAGTCATCAAATCAAAAACACACTTCTCATCATTAGTCTAAGTGGAAGAAAAAGATACTGCCTTCAACATCACAGGAAGTAAATACTCGACAAACTCAAGAAGAGTATGAAAAAGAACAAGAAGAATTGGCAATCAAGAGAGAAGAAGCAGCTTGTAATCAAGTTCCAACTGTCTCAGCAACAACACTACAAGGAGTAGAAATCCCAGAAGATATGAGAGAAGAGATGGAAGGCATTAAAGAATTGTTTGAACCACTAAATATTTCGGTCACATAAACAGGAAGAATGCAAGTAGAGGATTCAGAAACTGACTCAAATGAGTATGAATGGGGTCCAGAGCCTCTGTCAAATGCATCTACTAAGGAAAATCTTGAAGAACCTAGTGATATCATAGATGAAGCACAAGAGATAATACGCTTGAAACTGCAAAAGGAAATAGAGGAAATCAGACTCAAAAGACAAGAAGCTTATGAACAACAGCTGAAAGAAGGAAGAGCACAAGAAAATTCTTCACCTACTATATCTCCCTCTAATGAGATAGAGCACATCAAGTATGGGACTACAAATGAAGAATTGGAGGCTACAGAAGCAGGGCCGATCATTAGTCTAGAGGAAGCTGAATGGAAAAGATGACAGAGACTAACAGAGTCATCAAGGTTATGTCAAATACAAGGGATCATTGAATCAAATCACAAAGGAACTTGTAGCATCAAAGATGTAGATATTGATACTATACATGCTTTCACTAAGCCACTTGAAGAGGAATTGAAGGATTCATCTTCTAACTCTAATCACTCTGAAATGAGATCTATTTATGGCATTACCTATTCGACACCAAACTATGACTACTTTGTCATGAATGTGAAACTGCGTTTGTTTAACCTGTTACTGTCAAACCACAATATGTAGTCTAGTATGAAGTAGAGGACGGTGCTATTGGTAGGTATGTTGGGTTAGGTTCCCTAAATACTATTGTAAATTTTAATAATCGTGTTCTAACTCTTCCTGCTCTCGAGACGCTTACGCAAGGCAGTCTTCTGAAACTCAACTTGTCGGTCTGAGACAATACTGTGAATTCCCTTGAACCTAATAAATCTTTATCCCTGGTACATCCTGAGCTTATTGGCTATACTCTCCAAGATCAACCTTTGAATATACCTACCTTTGCCAACGACTATACATTAGCTTGTTATGTTAATGCAATTGAACAAATGGTCTCTTCCACCAGTGAACAAAGTGAGAACATGGCAGCAGCAGGTGTTAAGTATCTTAGTCGCAAAAATCAAAAGAAAAATAAATATTCTGATGGCGAAAACCACACTGTGGCGGTGTCAGAATAAAAAATAGTAAAAATAAAGGACGTACCTAACGGTGAAAACCTCTACGAGGCACCTGAAGGTGAGATACTTGACATTTTGCCTGATCACTTTCAAGTGAGATCATCAGTGCTGATAGAACCTACATAGCCAGTAAACATCGGAACAGAAGAAGCTCAATACATCATACATGTAGCCCAATCCTTGTCACCTGAAGAACTAAAATAATTTGTTGATTTCTTCACGAAAAAGAAGATCAATTTTGCATGGACATATGTTGATATGTCGGGTCTGGATCCTGACCTCATAATGCATCATCTCTCTATCACTCCCGAAGTTAAACCTGTTAAGAAAAAACTCTGAAAAATGCATCCTCATGTTGCATTACTTGTTAAAGATGAGCTAGAAAAATTACTAAAAGCTGGATTCATCAGAGCAATTGATTATGCCGAGTGGATATCTAATATTGTACCTATTTCGAAACCTGACAAATCAATACATGTTTGTACAAATTTCAGAGATTTAAACAAAGTTTGTCCAAAAGATGATTTTCCATTGCCCAACATAGACATGATAGTGGACATGACTATTGGCTATGAAATGTACTCTCTGATGGATGGTTTTTTGGGATACAATCAGATCAAAATTGCACCTGAGGATCAAGAGAAAACAACATTCACCTGTGCATGGGGAACTTTCTCCTGGAATGTAATGCCCTTCGGCTTAAAGAATGCAGGCACTACTTATTAAAGAGTCGTAACAACAATTTTTCATGATATGATGCACAAAAACATGGAGGACTATGTTGATGATACTCTAGTAAAATCTATGAAAAGTTCAACACATCTATCAGAACTAGGTCCAATCTTAGATAGGATGGAAAAAATCAAACTCAGATTGAATCCCAAGAAATGTGCATTTGGAGTTACATCTGGTAAGCTCCTGGGATACATTGTTTCAACAAAAGGAATTGAAGTGGATCTAGAAAAAAGTTAAGGCTATAATAGAAATGTCACCTCCAAAGAATGTCAGTTAAATGAGGACTCTCTAAGGGCGACTCCAATCCATAAGACGTTTCATCTCTCAGCTAGCAAATAAGGCTGAACCATTCACAATGACATTACGGAAAGGAGTCACATATAAATGGAATGAAGACTGTGAACATCTAAAGCAGATCAAAGAATATCTTTCTAATCCACCTATATTGATGCCACCAATTCAAGGCAAGCCATTGATTCTCTACATATCAGCTATTGATACATCACTGGGGGCACTTTTGGCACAACATGATGAGAATAAAAAAGAAAGAGCTATATACTATATCAATAGGACCTTGGTGCCCTATGAGATGAACTATACTATCATAGAGAAAGCTTGTTTGGCATTGGTCTTTGCATCACATAAATTAAGACACTACATTCTAGCACATTCTATCAAACTGGTGGCTAAGATTGATCTGCTCAAATATCTTCTCAGCAAGACAACACTTATAGGAAGATTGGCTAAATGGGTCATGATTCTTACAAAATTTGACATTGAATATATAGAACACAAAGCTATCAAAGGGCAGTTCATTGCAAATCAACTTGTCGATGCCCCGCTTGAAGACAATCAACCTTTTCACATAGAATTTTTGGATGAATCCATCATGCACCTTACTTAGCGATCCTAGAAAATGTTTTTTGATGGGTTTTTCACTCAACAAGGTTCTGGTGTTGGAATACTTTTTATCACTCCTCAAATATATTCAATCCCAAAGGCATACAAGATTCTCTTTCCTTGTACCAACAATATTGCAGAATATGAAGCTTTGGTAAATGGAATCAAGCTAGCTATTAAACGGAAGGTTGTTGAGTTACACATCTATGGAGACTCTCAACTAATTATCAACCAAATCAATGATGTATATCAAACTCGGGATGAGAAACTGATGCCCTATAAGAGAATGGTTGATGACCTCAAGAAATACTTTACCTTTGTATCATTTCAGCAAATTCCCAGATCAACAAACAGAGTAGCACATGCTATGGCTACCTTGGCATCTATACCACAGCTACAAGAATCTGAGGTCCACTTTGAATTCCTGGTGGAAGAGTTACATTATCTTGCTTATGATTCTCCTGAGTCCCAGATGGTGTGTTCTATCATTGGACATGACTCATCTCGCTATAGCCACATTTACTCTTACTTACGTGACCAAATTATTCCTGCTAATCTTACCCATAATGAGAAAAGCAACCTTATTTGAAATGCTTCACGGTATGTCATCATTGCTAATGATTTGTATAGGCGAGTTTTGGATAGTAGTTTGCTTAGGTTTCTAGAAACTGAAGAGTCCCACGTGCGTTATCTGAAGTGCATGAAGGTATTTGTGGATCTCATTCAAACGGTCTAACTTTAGCTCAAAAACTGCTAAGGGATGGCTACTACTGGCTAGATATGGAGAAAGATGTTATTAAAATTTGCTAAAACTTGTGAGAAGTGTCAGCTACATGGGAATCTCATACATGCTCCAACAAGGGATCTAATACCTTTTATCACACATTGGCCTTTTCAGCAATGGGCGTTTGACCTCATTGGCCAAATCTACCATGCATCATCTAATGGACACAAGTTTATCATAACTGCCACTGAGTACTTCACTAAGTGGGTTGAAGTGGTTCCACTAATCAAAGCAACCAGTAGCAAGTGGCAATGTTCATCCTTAACTATATCATCTGCAGGTATGGAATACCTTCTTCAATTGTGACTGACAATGGAGGGCAATTCAAAACAAAGATATAGATTAGCTCTGTGAAAAGTTCAAAATCAAATAGCATTGGTCATCCATATACTACCCTAAAGGTAATGGACAAGTTGAAGCATCTAACAAAAATATGTTGACTATCTTGCACAAAACGGTGAACAAATCTGGAAAAGATTGGCATCTGCGGCTCAATCCTGCACCATGGGCTTATAGAACAAGTATCATAACACCTATTGGGGCTACACCTTTTGCTTTGGTGTATGGGTCCAAAGTAGTCTTTCCTATTGAGGTGGAAATTCCTTCTTTGAGAGTTTCTTTGCAATGTCTTATTACTAATGAAGACTACAAAATATCTAGATTGTAAGAACTCGAGTTGTTGGATGAACAACAAATGGCGTTTGATAATTTGAGAGCCTACCACAAGAGAATGTCTAGAGGTTATAACAAGAAAGTTAGACAAATATAATTTCAGGTTGGTGACCTTGTCTTAAGAGAGAATCCTAAAAATCAACAGTTTTGGGATAACAAAGGGAAGTTTGAACCCAATTAGTTGAGTCCCTACATTGTTACTGCAGTCTTTGACTCTGGTGCTTATCAACTCTCAACATTGGAAGGAGAATAGCTTCGTGAACTGATCAAAAACATCCTCTTGAAGAAATTCTTCACTTAGTATTCTCTTCTCCAGCAACTTGTACAACTAAAAAGTCCTGAAAAAAATCCTAAAAATCGAAAAAAAAAGAAAAAAAAGAAAAAAATCAGATGCCTTGGTGAAAACCTGGTAAACAGGCACCTCGGTAGCAAAAAACGAAAGGATATTTTCCAAGCAGGTGACAACCTAGTAAACAGGTGCCTCTTGTACTCAAGCGCTCCATCTATCAACGCAAATTTGGCATTTCCTGTTTTCATTCCCACTTTCCTGCATCTTTGGTTTTGCTTGTACATATCTTTTAGTCGCTTTTGTGACATCTGGTTCTTTTGGAACCCTCATGGCTTGAAACTGATCAATGTCCTAGTCTTAGGGTAATCGACTGTTCAATTTTCATGTCCTGAGTAGCTCAATCAAGTCATCTTTTTGTCAGTAGTACCAGGTCATCCAATCCAAGTCAGTCACATATCTCTAAACCACCACCCAGTTTTATCACTGAGTAAACAAGCAAAACTAGACTACTGAAAACAATCTTTAAACTGTTTGAGATATGATTAAAATTTTCTTTGTGTGTTGTCTTTTACATTGGTTTTCGATTATTATTCTCTCTTAGTAACTCGAGGAAGTCTATCTTGACTAAGAGGAGTAAGGATTGGGGGCATAATACTTTTCTTTGTCTTCTGCTTGCAGTAATGATTTTGATGATCTGGAAACATCTAATCAGTTGGGTGTTTGTGATAAGCGCCTTCACATCAAGGTGAAATTGCCACACATGCCTCGACTTCGCTTATTTGTATGCTACAGGGAGGTTGGAGTCATTTCTTTGTCTGTTTTGAGGGAATTTCTTTAATATGCAATCCATATGCATGTGTAATCTATCCAAGGGTATGAACGATAAATGGGTCATTGTATACAAGATAATTAATATTGAATATGAAAAGGAAGGAACTTTGTTTTGCCTACTTTGTTTGTAAAAAGCTCAATGATGACAATTAAGCATACCAAATCCAGTGGCTAGGTTTAGGTTGCATTCATTCTAAATTTTTATGCATTTCAAGTGATTTCGGTATGATAACAATGATCTATTTATCTTTTGAATGAGAGTCTGAAGCAATCGTCATTTCTCAACTAAGTGGTCTCTTTTTCATCATCATTTCTCCGATCAAGTACTTGTGTATTGAGATGTCAGCTTCATACATGAGCATCTTATATACATCCATACATTTCATTATATACTTATTTGCATTCATATTACTGCATGAAAACTAAACATTTGCTTTACTAGTTACTCATTTTCATCATTTATTTGCATATGAAAAAATAAAAATCCATATTCATTTGCATTACATACATCCATACTGAAAAGATATGCATACATATAGAATAAAGCATATAAAAAGACATCTCATAATCAATCAACACAATTATGATGAAATCAAATCAAGAGCTCGTATATATCATCATAATCTCAGTATTTAAGAGTACAAATGATATCAATTGTCAAATACAATGTCTCATCGGAGCAAGAATCGTATAAGTTACAAAAATGGGGTATATAACAAAATCTAAGAGGTATACAAATCTAGCTCTCTGCCTCTCCCTCATTGCCAAGTGGAGGAGGTGGTGCCTACTGACCGACATCCTATCTGAGTGCCCTAGCTCCCTAATATTGAGCCATATAGTGAGAATACAAAACAACCTGTTGTGCTACTGGGACCGCTATACTATAAGTTGCAACGTAATAAGTTGAACGACTCGTCTGATGCAAAACCTCTCGCCGAAGAGTATCTCGCTCTTCTCTCACCTTTGCAAGATGTCAATCTCGCTCTGCCAGCTATGTTTGCACCACTGTCAACTATGACTGCAAACCTATCACCCTTGCCCTCAAAGATCATACTATGTCTGGCATTGCTTTCTCTCTCCCCATCTCCCCCTCTCCACCTCCCTACTCATCCCTTCGTTGCCTAACCTACCTAGGAACCGCTCTCTCCTCCTCACCTCCAACCTCTGCTGCCCTAGAATCTCCAACCTCAACCCCAACAATTCCTAAGGATCCTCTCTCCCCTCTCTGTCAATGTCGACCTCCTGAAGCTACCCTGCTGCTACTAGCATCGGGATCACCTCCTGTCTGTCTAGGTACATCCGCTCTCTATCCCTGTACCTGCACTCATCCATGTACCTGACTTGGTACCTGTGCCTATGCTGGTGCATCCTCCTCCACCTCATCTATAAGAGGTGTATGCTCTCCCGAGTCTGTAAACCGAGGAAAAGAATGTCTCTGAAACCAATCTCTATACTGGGGCAATACCCTCGCGTCTACCACATCCTTTAGATAATCTCATCTCTGCGGCTATAGACCCGCTAACTCCTGCATGCTTAGTGTATATGACAGTCTTCGAGCTCATCCTCGTCTCTCCTCCTCCCCATATCGAGCATAGGTTGTGAACTCCTGGGATATACTCTGCGGTCTCCCATACTGTCTCATCACCCTAGATACTACAAATTGCTCAATAATAGACACCAATCTGCCAATGAGAGGTCGAGTCATAAACATATCCTTCCTCTATGCTCTCCAATCGTCCCATAGCTCTAAACCCCTAGACGATCTCCATACTACAACGATCAAATCATCCAACTGCCTCCTCCAATAATCAATCTTGCCCAGGTGGGGCTGTGTAACATAACCCAAGTAACAACATACAATAGGTTGGTGCACCTCTCTAGAATCATCTATAATAGGTTTGCATACCGGGATATGCTCCCATGCCCATATCTGTAACACCAAGACACATGTTGCCATGCTCTTCCCCTCCCGATAGACAACCTCATGTATCTCATGATACATATGAGTGAGTAAGCATGATCCCCACCCTAATCTCACTGGATGAGTTAACAACCTCTCAAGAATTCTGCCCCAACCACATAGAAATCCCTGTTGTCCTCAATCAGGCATCACAAAACAACCAATCATACCAACCAACACACAAGCTAGAGGGTACTATGCACCATATCTACTCATCGAATCATCCCAAGTGATAGCGCGATCAAGGATAGTCTCATCATGGAATATCTGTCTCAGAGCCAAAATACTCGGTCGTGGAGTAGAATCATAATCCACCTTATCTCCAATAAACATAATCCTCAATATTCTGTATATATCCTCTGGTGTGATGGTCATCTTGCCAACTAGTAAATGAAAGGTGTTATGCTCATAATGAAAATTCTCAACGAAAGCGGTCAACATACCATGATTCACATGGATATCAGGCATCTGCAACAGGTATCTGAATCCACACAACTCAATATGACCTCTCTGTGCGTCTAATAAATCATGCACTAGCCTCATTGTCGGTGGATATGTACACCGAAATTGAATATTTGGCAACTGAATCTGCAAAATCAAACATACAAATCATCAATACATGATCAAATTTGCACTAAGAATGTGATAAACATGCTAAAGAATCCAAATATACAACATTCAAAATAAAAAATTGTTATTTAAACCTTAAAAACTACTTGTTGTTTTTCATATGAGTTTCCATAGACAAGCAGCAACTCGTAGAAGAAAACACGATGAGCCAAACGAGTAAACAAATCCAAACAATAATTTATTACATGTTGCACGACTAAATGGTTACTTAAACACATTCTCGTATGAAAGAAGGGTGACTACCAGACGACAAACCTTATATGCCCATACGACTAAATACAAAGCGATAGAAACTCATACGACAAATAGTAATGAACCACATGATAAAATGTCATAAACGAAATAAAAAATGCAAAAATTCAACAAAAATTCAAAAATTGAGAAATGCAAAGGCTAAAGATCGATCACTTACTACTGGGGCGTAGTTCCGCGGTCGATTATGACTTCTCTGGCACTTGAATCAATAGTCTTGAATCAAAATTGTCATTTTTCTTCGTAGGAGGTTTTTCAAATTTTAAACTTTGAGAGGTAAAAATGAATTGACAATGACACATTGAACCCCTTATATAGCCCAAACCCTAATTTTCAACTTACAGAGATGGACATAAAATTTGTACCCTTGCCTAAATCGACTGTCATGAGTCCATTTTTGGGATCGAAATCGAAATCTAACGTCAATTTTCTAGTCGAAATTTCACAAAGTTGACCACTTAGCACTTTCATCCTCGAGTCAATTTTTGAATCATTTTGCACTCAATTCAACTCTGATCTCACATTAATTCTTACATCAATCTTTGTGCTCAAATTGTCATCGCTAAATCTTTTTATCTTTTCAAAATTGCCTAAAATTGTTGTACCCTCGCTATCTTTTGATTTTTCTCCCGAGGGGGCATACTCATTACATCTTTTCAGCGATTATCATTAAAAGTCGAGAAATTTTTTAAATCTTCATCTAAAGTAGAGAAAAAATCTTATCAAACAAAAAAAAACAACTAAACCTTGTTACTAGGGGCATCTCAACTAAATCACGTCATATCAAGTTGAGATTCTTTGATGTCAAATAAAGCAATCTCTAGGGGCATATCAATTTTTTTCCTTATCTGAATCAATCTTTAAATCGGTGTTCAGTTTCATCACATCAAATCAAGCTGGATAATTTCTCTTGCTAATCAGTTCTTGTTCAATCAAGTTCAGAATCGGTTTTATCGCTTTTCTCAGTGAATTCTAGTTTAATCAAGTTCAGAATCGGTTGCGTCTCTCACTCAATCTAGTTCAATCAAGTTCTAGATCGATACTTGTTTCTTGATCAATCAAGTTCAGGAATGATATCTCGCTCTTTATCAGTCCTAGTTCAATCAAGTTTAGGATCGGTATCAGTATCACTTTAATCAAATTTGTTCAGTTTCATCGCTTCAAATCAAGCTGAACATCTCGCTTTTCATCGGTTTGTGATCCATCAAGTTCAGAATTGATATCTATTTGACATTAACTATTCTTTGAACCAACGCACTGCTCGCACATTAATTCAAAGAGGGGAAAATGTAATACCTTAAAAATGGTCACCTAAACCATGGGCCCCTAATCTCGACAACATCACCAAGGTCCTAACCAAAGGCAATTAAATCAACCTTGAGCACCTTATTAATTAATTCCTCAATCATTAATATTACATGGCAAATAAATCACTTTATATTAATTAAATATTTATTTAATTAATTAACCATTCCAAGTAAATCATTTTAATCAATTATCCTATTTATTTAATTAAATATCCAAGCATATTTAATTAATAAATAAATTTGCCATTTAAATCATAAAAAAAGGAATTAATTTAAAGAAAAAGGAGGAATTAATTTACAAAAAGAGATTAATCACAAAAAGAGGAATTAATCTACAAAAGAAAGTTAAATTGAAAACAAAAGAAAATAATTAAATGGGAGAAGAAATCAAACTTAAGATATTTCTTTTTCTAAAATTGAGATAACTTGAAAAATAAGAAAAGCAATTAAATTGGATTAATCATTTTCTCTAAAATTAAAATTCAAAGCTTTTCTTGAGGAAAGAGGTTCAGTTGCATTGAAAAGGCTTTTTCTAAATAAAAATCTTGAGCAAATTAAAGAAAAGTACATGGAATCACCTATTTTAATCTCAAGTGCATGGAATCAACTAAATTTATCTCCAATGCAAACTCGAACTTATAATCTGAATGCGTTCAATCAAGCTATAATTAGAATCTATCTCAAAGTTAACTTAATCTAATCTCTCAATTATTTCAATTATCCAGAATTGTGCTTTTTCTTGAGGAATCTCATCCGCTCATTGTTAATCGATCTTGACCGTTGGTCTCTCTTTTGAGTCTCTATAAATTCAACCTTCATCTCTCATTCAAAACACCCTGGAGATTTATTGTTATTGTGCAGTTTTTGCTCTAGAGTCATTGAAAATATTGTGTTTTGAGATTATTGCATCTCAGTTTATCTTTTTGCATACTTAGTTTAATTATGATTGCTTGAATTCATCTAGCTCACTATTCATTCATTTAGCTTAATCTTGCATCCATTTAGCTTAAATCTTGTGCTCGTATAGATTAAATCCTTCATCTTGGTGTAGTCTAGTCACTGGTATTGCTTAGACAAATATGAGACCAAGTCTATGCTCGCATCTTTTAGAAGGAAATAGGTCAATTTGTTATGGTTTTCATATTCATGATTATATCTGTCTAACCATGCATGCAATGACTTAATTGAAGTGTTGTGTCTTACAACTTGCAGATACTTTATTCCACTTTTCACACACACAATTTGAAATTTTAAAAATTAGTTCCATTAAAATAGTTTTCTATAAATTTTTAAGTAAAATTCTTAAAAATTTAAAAAGTTATGGTAATGTATAATATAAATTTTTTACTATATATTTTTGTTATTCACATAATTTTGTTTTTTAAAAAATAAATGTTTAAATTATGTCATAAAGTTTAAACCCTCAATTAAGAATTTCATTTAATTACAATTAGGGTTAGGGTTAGGGTTTGATAAACACTCAATTAATATTTTGGTTAAATTACAACTAGGATTAGGGTTAATTATGGATAAGGTTAGAGTTTAATTTTTATTAAGCTTAGTTTTAGAATAATAGTTACCATTAAGATAAATTTTAATTAAAAGAAAGTTTAAGCTCTTTTAAAATTTATATATATTATTAGAACAAAATTTAAAGGTATTCATTTCATAAAAATATTGAAATAAGAGGGAGAAATTCATTTAAAAAGTATATAACAATGAATTTTTTTTAATATTTTATAAGAAAATGTAATAAGTGTTGTGAATGCATTGTCCTACAAAAGTAACCCTAATTGTAGCATAACTTTAACCCTAAACCTAATCATACGATAATTGAAACCTAACCCTAAACTTAACTCTAACCATACAATAAAACCCTACCTACAACTTGAACTGTAATCTAACAATAATTGAATCTTAATCCTAAATTTAACCCTAACTCTATTTGAATACTAACACTAACTCTCACCCTAGTTAAACCCTAATTAAATTTTAATGTTGTTAGTGTGAAAATGTGAGTACTAAAATGATTGAAAATATATTTGACAATCTAACTATACAATCAACAAGCAAACACTCAAGATTGGACGATAAATAGAAAGCTATAAAGACAATTAATGAGCAAGAAAATGCAAAATTAATAACTCCTTTTGTTGAGGATTTGTCCTTCAATTTGGTTTGATGTGTGCTCAATTTCTACAATTCTAAGGGTGTTTGAATGTGCTCCATGATTATGAGTATGCAAACTAGACTAAAATGAATGCAAATGGATGTGATATGAGGTTGCAAATGAGAGTGATGTGAGTAGTTAATTCAAAATTATGAATATATGGTTGCATGAAAAGTGGATAAATTGCAAAGAAAATGGAGGGATTAAATAGGCCAAGATAGGAGATGAGAGGGCTTGAGAATGAGACATTTGTCCTCAAAGAAGACAAGTGGCAATCCTCAAGATGCCACATGTGGAATAGAATTCCACGCTTGTGGCTCAACCAAGAATGACAAGTATCCTTGAGAAGGGCAATTTTCAAGGAGAGGAATGACATGTTTCCCCAAGGACACTTGTCTATTTGGGAGATAGACACCCAAATAAATATTATTTTCCAAAAATTCAAAAATATATGTAACATGCACACACATGTGGGGGGAGGTTAGAAAGGATAGGGTTAGTTGAGGGGATGGGGTTGGTTAGAACCCAAGGGTTAGGTAATGGGTTAGGTTAGAAGAAGGGTTAGATGGGGGTAACTAAAGTTAGGAGACATTTGGGAAAGTAGGATTAATTAATTTAATTTTTTATAATGAAAAAAGAGGAAGAGGACGAAAGTGAATTAAATAATCAAATCATGTATTTGATTTATATAATAGAAATGGGCTCATTTAATTAATTAAATGATTCATGTGTGTCACATAATTAATGATTAGGGGACAATAGCATAATTAATAAAATTAATTAGCTAGGAGGGAACACTAATAAATTAAATAATCTGTAATTATTTAATTTAAAAGCATTCTCGATAGCTAAATTCAATTAATTAGATTAATCAAATTTAGGTGTCTACAAATACTAGCACTATTCTTGATTCCACTCTTCTCTTAACCCTCTCACTAATTCTAATTGAACCCCAACCCTTACCCTAAGAATTATCCTACAACAATAACTATAATTGTAGCCTAACCTTAATTCTAAAACTAATCTTACCATAATTAAAACCTAACAATAACCTAATCCTAAATTTATCTGTAACCCTAGAATTAAACACTACATACATCTTGAACCATGATCTAACCATAATTGAACCCTAAACCTAAACTAAATTGTAACCCTAATTGAATCCTAATCCTAATTGAATTCTATCCCAAACCCTAATACTAATCAAACTCTAATCTTAATCTAACCCAAACCCTTGTATTTGGATAATAACCCTAATTCTAACCCTAATTACAACCTAATACTAACCCTGACTATAATTAAACCCTTATCATAATCAAACCCTAACCTTTAAAATATCCCTAATCTAGAACTAATTGAATCCTAACCATAACATAACCCTAAACTTAACTATAACCTTATAATTAAGCTCTAACTACAACTTGAACGCTAATATAACCATAATTGAATCCATGGCAAAAATATGCTCTTGCACTTTTAGAGATAAAGAATTGAAATGGTATTGCTCCTTGCCTCCTTATTCTATCAATTATTTAAAAAAATTGGCTAAAGCATTCATACAAAAATTCCAAAATAACTTTGGTCCTCAAATTACTTTAACTGATTTAATACATTGTAAACGAGGAGTTAAAGAAAAAGTAATTGATTTCATTGGTAGATATAAATATTTGCATTCACAAATTGCTTATCATATGTCTAATGGTGATCTTCAAAGAATTTTCATTAATAATTTGCAAAAGGATATTAGAGACAAGCTTCCATTTTTGAGTTTATGTCTTTCACACAATTATGTGCAATGCTTCATAACTATCAACTTCAAGCAAGCTAATTTGAATCTTCTTCTTCAATGGCTTCAATTGATAAGAATTAGAACACTCAACGATATTTTTAAAATTTCTAAAAAAACATAAGGGCTTCATCAAGATCAACAATAATTCTTCCAATCATACACGAGTGGGAGTCACAACACCAGGTGTGGCCCCTTTATCAACGATCTTTAATAGTTGTAATTTCACTCCCCTTTCTGAAATATACATAGTATAATGACAAGGTTAATAAATGCTGATGTGATAAATTTTCCTCCCATCAAACCCATAGATACCTTTAAGCCTTTTCCAACTGCCTTTGACCATAAAGCCTTTCGCTAATACCATCATCAAGCTAGCCATGATACTAAGAAGTGTTATAAATTGAAGCATGTGATCCAAGACCTTATCAATTCCAACACTATAACAATGGAGGGTGTGAACGATGAAGGAAATAAATTTGCAACACATACTAATTAAAATTTACGAAACTTTACCCATCCTTTCCCTTCTCGTTCTACTAGTGTTGTCGAAACTAAGCAACTTAGATATACTCTTGATGATATGAGCATAGAAATTAACAATGTTATGAACATTATGGAGCAATCCAAACCTAAAATTGAACCTCGTATTACCTTTGATTCAAGGGAGATTATTGAGGAACTCAATGGACCATTGTAGATTACTACGAAGATTAAAGGAACACTCTCACAATGAGTGCTCATAGTTCCAATATGTATGGCGAATGCTATTACTAAAGAACATCTCTTTACAAAATAATTTCATCAAGATACTTATGAAAAATCTAACATTATGATTAAGGTGCATGATGGTTTCAGTTGTCCTACCATAGGTTCTCTCACTCTACCTATTGAGGTTAACACAAATTGTTTATATGTTACCTTTTCTATTATCCTTGCCTCCAACCAATTTCATGTGAAGTTGGGGAATCCTTGGTTCTCTTCCATAAAAGATATATCGTCTACCATCTATAAGTATTTGAAGTTCCATCATAATCAGTGTATCATCATGATAAATCATAGTCTTTACCAACAGTTAGTGAGACATGGAAACATCACCCTTGATTACGTTTAGCCTCAACAACCTAAACCTATAAAACCTTGAGAAGATTTCCATTTCCTATCTTATTAAAATGGAAGCATTAAAGGGTATAAGTATTAAGTAAACCTAAGGATCCTTCACTTATGAATTTTCCTCCTCCTCATCCCAAACCTGGACTTCTTCCTACACATTCTATTCCTCGTATATATGATGCAGTCCCACCTCCTACATCCTATAAAGTAAAATGCCTAGCATCATGTATCTCTTAACCTAGTGAAGTTTCTTTCATCCCCCCCTACAATTGAAGAAAAGAAGCCTATGTTTATTGATCCCCAACCTTTGCAAGTTTCGATTCAAACCAAAAGAAATCATAGTATGAGAGAACATCAATGAATGCATCGTGTCAAGGTTTGTGAACTTTTTTCCCAAACCAATTCCTCCCTAAAGATGCCAAATGTTGATTTGGTCCCATTTGTCTAACCTTCATCTAACCTTAGGGAGGAAGTTCATCTCAATACACCATGTCAAAAGTTAAAGTTATCTATGCAAGATGATTGTTCATTTTATTTGTGCATTAAAGATCCTATTGCAATTAATTTGGATGAGGATACAAATGATGAAACTATTGATGCCAATAATGTTGTTGATGCTAACAATGTTGATCCTAATGATTCTAATGATATGTATGAGGTTATTGAGATTAATCATGAACTATCCTCACAAAAGCTTTAATCCTAGTTCCTAGTGACGAACAAAGTGACTCGTCATTAGAGCATGGTCCTTGTTTGGAACTTGAAGTAGCTCCATATATTGTTCTTATTTTTTCTCCTCTTGCATCTTGTCCACCATCCCTAAGCGATGTTAAGCAAGATTGGAGAGAGAACAATTTGCTTGACTAGCTTCACTTGTGCAGTAGACTCTTTTATGTGTTTTCTTCTCTGTAATTTTCTTCCCCCATGATGTGTTACTTGATATGTCTTTGTGTTATGTTAGGCTCTCTTTGGATGACAATTGTTAGTCTATTGGTGTAAGGTAATAAAGAGGTCAAATTTGTTGCAACATTATTCTATTTGTATCTTAATTCTTCTATATGTCGTATTTGTTTTATGTTGTACATGTGCTATTGTTTATAAATGTGCCTTTGTGTTGTTGACTTGGGGATGATACAAAGTGTCGATATCTCTTGTTTTGGTCTCTACCATGCTGACCCAAAAAGATATTTGTTGTTTATCTTATGTGCTCTTCTTCCATTGTGTTCACAGTTCCACTACCTTTGGGGGATGAGGTTGATTTAGTGCATCATACTTGATATACATAATTTACCACATGCACATACTCACCTCAGCTAGAGAATCCCTTATGAGATTTCTATTTATTTTTTGTGACCATTGCCCTTGATTTGTCCCTGCTTAGAGCCATACCATTGTGGTGACATGCTTGTTTTTTGGATGTGTATCACAATCAAAACAGTTAGCAAGATTAGTGATTAATATAACTCAACCATTAAAAAAAATATCAAAGAAGAATGTTAGCATATACAAAAAATAGGCAAATACATGAAATGCACTTCCCTTATGACGATCTCATGCAACTTGATTCTTCCTTGTCCTCCTCATCTTCACAAACCTCACTGCTCCAATATTGACGAATGAAGAGTGGGAGATTGGATAGAGGGTGAAATGTGGATTGCTCACACTTGCATAACAAAATAAGGATGGATAGATGTCGATATGGATTTGGAAGCAAACTAAAAGCATAAGCTTACAAATGAGATATATTTATGACTAAAAGGCCAACATAGGGATGTGATGAAAAATTGAATCATTTTAGATGAGTGAAGGCTAAAATTTATAGACTTTGGAGATTTGAAATGGATGATCGAGATTATAAGTTAAGTGAAGGGTTGTGATTGAAGGAGAAGAGATGAAGTGGACAAGGCACATAACCTTTTGACATGTGGACCAAGTGTCAATCCTTGGGAAGAACACTTGGCATGAGGAATACGACAAGGTGTGTTCACACATGTGTGAGCACATCTTGGGGAGAACTCTTGGCATGGGGAAGAGGTCCAAATTTTCTCACACATGTATGAGAAAATATTGGAAAGACCACGAGGCTGACAAATGGAAACACTTTTTCTAAGGACCCGCTAGTCCTAGCCTTAATTAAACTATCATAATCAAATCCTAATTAAATCTAACATACGTTTATTAAGATATTAATCAATGCAAATTACTATTACCAGATATTTAACATAAGATATCCATCACGCATACATAAGAAATATAAAGATGAAGCAAAGATAACTAGATGTTGTGTGCATGTAAAACTATGAAACGCCATGCAAATTAATGATTATTATAAAACCCTTAGTTATTGTACATAAGATTAAAGTAAACTTAGAAAACTTAAATAAGCATCAACATAAACAATCATCCTAAGCATTCATGAAATGAAATGAAAATACATAAACTAAACGATGAAAACGCATAGGAAATGATACATGCACACACAAGGACACATGTTTTGATTAAGTAAAAACAAGTATTTGAAAGGTACCTGAACCTTTTACAAGCCAGGAGAACAAAATAGCTTAAAAAAGTGCCTGATCACTTCAAAAAGTCAAAATGAACCCACCGGAAGGGCACAACTTAAAACATCATTACATAATTACCTAAAACTCATAACAGATAGCAACAGGAAAGCAAAAGACAACAAAGAGACAGAACCAAGGACAACAACTGGAACTAAATACTATTCAGGATCTCCTCAGTGTGAACAACCATTTGTTTCATGTTGTTCGCTAAGGTCTTCATATCCTCTAGCTCACAACCTTCGATGTCGACCTTATTCTTTGTGTTGGCTCTGGTCCTCCTTTCATGACCCTTCTTGTTCACCTGCTCTTTATCACCTTCCTTCTCTGCATTGTTCTCATACCTGTTGATAAAGATGTTCATGTTGTCCACCGAAGATTTAAGAATTTGGAAATTTTGATCAGCAAGGTGCTTGACATTGTGCTCTAGCTTGTCAATTCTGCTGCCAAAATCTTTTAGTTTGTTGTCCATTTCCTTTCTATCTCCCATCTCATTGACCTTTTTCTCCGTGGCTATGATTTTTCCAACCATACATTCAATAGCTTGCACATTATGCAGAACAACCACTAACTCTTTAACATGCTCCGGCAAGGGCTTGTCACCAACTGTAATTCTTGCCATGGCCTGTGTATCTGTTTTCAAACTATTAATATCCTTCACCAAAGTAGTGATGGTCTCACAGAAAGCCTTAATGGTATCTTTGTCACCACTATCACTTTAATCCCCTTTTTCCTCGTTATGTAGTCTAGTGGTTTTCACGGTCTCACAAGGACACATGTTAGTAGGTTAGTGGGTTAGTATTTTTTCTTACTTTTTGTTAATTATATTTTACATGGCGACCTCCTGTTGCATCTTTGACAGTAGTCCTCATAGGTCCATTACATAGCTTATATAGCTTATTTCATGAGACCACATAGGTCATTTCATAATTATATCATGAGTATAATCATACATTAATACAATGATAGGATAGTCCATATGACTTTACAATGTCATAATTATGAATCTCTATCTCTGGATGTAGCATCTCCATTACCATCGAACTCAACTCCATCTGCAACTAGAAGATGGATGTATGACCCAATATTTTATCTGCCCAACCAAATGAAGCTTGTGCTTCCCGGTGCTCATGGTAAGCTCTCATCCCTCATGACGAAGTTTCCTAGCATACTATGACCAACTATCAAGAATGGAACTTGTGCATGCATGTAGTATCTAATAATCAAACTGTTGAACTTCGCTACATGTGTTATGACAAGGAGTGAATTAATTAAGTTATTGGCCAATTTAACCCTTTTGGGGTAGGTGAGAAGAAAATTACCCTTCCCTGGTTTATCCCATGACAACCACATATTTCCTAAAATACACCCATCATAGACAGTTAAATTTCCCCTCTCGATTATTTTACATTTATTATTAAGATATTATTCTGAATCTACTTTTCTCTCTTAACCATACCCAATTAATGAATTGAACTTCCATTTAGCTTCAAGATCTACAATCAATAAATAAACACATCCTATGTATAAATTTATATATCTAATTGAATAATGAGTTATATATATAGTAGCAATAATAGAATTAATGTAGAATTTGATAAATTGGTTAATATCAGTGATCGAATTAGTGGAGTAAAGATTGAAAAATCAATCTAACTTTAAATAAATAGAATTGATAAAATCCAAGTCACAGAAAAATATAAGTTAGCTGTTAAAAAAAAAAATCACTTATTCTGTCAACATGAGATATTCAAAGGAATCTAATTGATGGTTTTCCTCTTAGCAATTAAAAAGGGGGTTGTGGTAAAAATCATCAAATGCCTCCCAAATCATGAGTCAATCTGTGTTAAATCAATCAAATATCGTAGTTTAAGGTGAATAAGGAAGAAATTCGATAGAAGCCCAGGCTGGCTAACAATATTTGGCCAAAATCCAAGCGAATTAGCCTGGTAGATGGTATTACCCAGCAACAAAAATATCAATTACCAAAGTATCACATAGGAGAAAGGCAATAACCCTAACATAAGTCAAAGTAAAATCGATTATGCCACAAGGAAAATCAACTATCATAGAAAACAAGAACAGTCTAGCACAAATCGCAAGGCACAAACAATGTTAGGGGTGCGATATGGACAGTCACAAACCATGAAATTACTCTCCAATAGCATTCGAATAGGCTAATGTGACATTCTGAAAAGAGGCGTCAAAATCAACACAAAATCAAGGAAATCACAACAATATTATTGAATTTCATTTGCTAGTCAATAATTACTTTAAGCCAAAGAATGCGATGAAATCAATTAAAACAATAAAGAAAGGGGTTGCCCTACCAAAATCATGGAGAGGAGCACACATGAGGATCGACTTGTTGGTCAAACAATAAATTAGAAACTATGTCCAACACGTGTATATTCAACGATTTGAAATAAGCAGCCAAGAATGATAAAGAAAAACAAGAGATAAGCTTACATAGAGTCACGACTAGGCTCAATAAAAACTTCAGCAAAACCAAAGTATCAAATAGATGCCCCATTTCAAGAGATCTGCAGGAAACAAAGCATGAAAAATAACAATTACCAGAAGTATTTAGTGGATAACATAGTGAGGAGAGGAGGACCCTGTAGGAAACCGATCTCCCTCAAGTCGCCCCTTGCAGGTCGTACAAATTGCAGAGGGGGGGGGGGGGGAGTTTGATAAGAGAGCCCCAAGAATCGACTTCCCTGTGAAGGTAAGCTACCACCCAAAATATTCAATTTCCCCAATTCCTCTTGCCTGTCAATCGAATATTTCAGCTTATTTAAAACTTCCTTGGCTGAGAAAATCGATCCATGAAGCATGGATCTAAATTGATAAGAGCATGAGTGAATGGGGAGTTGAAGTGAGTAGAATTGAATTAGATTAGATAGTCATGGGAAGGTAATGAATACAAAACTTAAGGAAAATCAAGAGTTGGATTGGAGTCACGGGGAGTTCGACTCTACGTTCCAATTTTTAACTAATGTGTTGATTTTAAAACATGTTTAAATTCAAATTTAAAAATTTTAACGTTTGAAAATTATAAATTCAAATTTAATTAATATTATAATTTTATTTATTATAAACTTTCTAAATTGATTTTAATATTTAATGAAACTAATCTTATTTAATTATTATTATTAATTTGTGTCTGTGTAGGTTCACATTCTGTTACTGTCGGAGCTAGGAGACCCCTTCTCGGTCATATGTCTGCCTTTGAAAATCAACGCTGCATCCACCTCATACTCAACGAAGTCATCAGATCATATATATATATATATATATATATATATATATATATATATATATATATATATATATATATATATATATATATAGTTCATAACATAATTAATCATTACATCACATAAATCACATTATTAAAATAATGTTGTTAATAACATTAAATAACATCAAATGCCATCAATAATATAAAGGTCTAGCAAAATAAATACATCTAAAACTTATTTGCCTAAAATTGGTTCATGATATCCTTCCCCACTAGGAAGAGATATCGTCCCGATGTCTTATTATATGCATAAATGAAAAATAATAACTGAGTCCATTAAATTAAATTTGGGAAAGAACACTCAATATCCTCAGTGTTTACCCATGTAGCACTGTCCTTTGAATATTGGTCCCATTGGACCTTATACTGCAAGATCTCTCTCTTGCACAATTGAATAATGCACCTATCAATAATTCGAGTGGGCTCCACTAGCACCACCTTGGGTCTTGTACATGTAGTGCACGCCAATCAAGAATATGAGAAACATTTGGATGATAGGGCTTAAGCAATGAAACATGAAAAACATAGTGAATTTGGGAAAGAGTAGGTGGTAGGGAAAGTCTGTAGGAAACTAGATTAACCACTTGTAGGACGTCAAAAGGTCCAACACATCTAGGTGCCAATTTTGAGGACTTCCCGAAGGAAATGGAGCTCTTTTGAAGTCTCACCCTAAAAAAATACCTTATCCCCTTCTGAAAATTGTTGGAATGTCCTGTTCTTATCTACATAACTCTTTTGTCTATCAACTGCTTCCTCAAGTCTATCCTTTATTGACATCATACGTTCTTCTATTTCCTTAAGTAGATCAGGACCAACTAAAACTTTATCTTCTACTTTGTCCTAGCTAATAGGTATTTTGCACTTACACTTGTAAAGAGCCTCAAACGATGTCATGCCTATAAATGAGTTACAGGAGTTGCTGTATGCAAACTCAACTAAGGCAAGAAAATCCTCCCACTTGTACTGTTGATCTGTATAGTACATCCTGAGTAAGTCTTCTACTACCTGATTTACCCATTTGATCTATCTGTTCATTTGTGGATGGTAAGTTGTGCTAAAGTTCAACCTTGTTTCTAAAGTTGCATTCAAATTGGTCCAAAACCATGAGGTCATTCTCACATCCGTGTCTAAAATTATTGTCTCAGGTACCCCATGTAACTGGAAGACTTCCTTAATAAATTTTTGTGCTAGATTCACTGATCCATTCTTAAGATTGCCGGGTATAAAATGAGCTACCTTAGTCAATGTGTTTACTACAACCAATATCATTTAATGCCTGTGCTTGGACATAGGTAATCCCTGAATGAAATATATACTGATCACTTTCCATTTATAATTTGGCACATGGTGCGAAAATAATAACCCTATCGGATGCATATGCTCAGCCTTGACTCACTGGCACTCAAAACATTGCCTCACATAGGCTATCACATATTTCTTAAGTCCTAGCCAAAAATATAAGGGTTTCGTGTCTATGACCATCTTATTCACTCCAGGGTATCCCTAATAATGAACATTATGCATTTCCTCCATGATTGAATCCCTTAACCCTCCTTTGTTAGGAACATACATCCTCCTCATATATCTCAGGAGTCCATCTGGCTCAAAAGTGTATCCATCAAAATGGTAGTTAGAAGGATTAGTCTCAAAGGCACTCTTGACTAAGTCATAACGTTTGTCCCCTTGGAGATTATCCAACACCTATTGTCTCAAGGTAGTTCTTGTGGTTGCTATCACTGCTAGGTGCTTTCTTCTGCTTAAGGCATCAACCACTATGTTTTCCTTTCCCTTGATGCAGTATGTCCCAAAACATACTCACTTAAAAATTCTAACCATCTTCTCTACCTCGCATTCAGATTGGGTTGGATAAAGATGTACCGTAACCCATGTGATGATCAATTTTTAGCTCAAATGGCTTACCCAAGACATAATGTCTCCACATTTGGAGAGCATGGACAATATTAGCCAATTCTAAGTCAAGTGGTGCATAATTGACTTCATGTTTCTTCAATTTTCTGGATTCATAGACTTACCACCTGTTCATTCTGCATCAATACTCTTATTCCTTCTCTTGATGCATCAGTGATAATTGTGAATGGTCCATTTGGGTCAATTATGGTAAGTATAGGTGTTCAGGTCAACTTTTGTTTTAGTAAGTTGAAATCTTGCTCACATTCCTCTGTCCAATCAAATTTCCTTCCCTTTCTTTAGAGTGCAGTTATAGGAGCGGCAATCTTAGAGAACCCTTCTACAAATTTACTATAATATCCGGCTAACCCCATAAAACTATGGACCTCAGAAACATTTTGAGGGGCTGACCATTTTGTGATTGCTTTGATCTCTTTGAGGTCAACAGAGACTCCATTTTTCAGAAATGATATTCCATAGGTAATGGATTTTCCTTTGGAAAAAAAATACATTTGGGCAATTTATCATAGAGTTTATGTTCCCTTAATCGTTGCAAGACTAGCCTTAAGTGCTTCTCATGCTCCTCTATGTATTTTGAGTAGACGAGGATATCATCTATAAAAATCATGATGAAATCATCAAGACAATCCCAAAAAACACTGTTCATAAGGTTCATAAAAGTTGTTGGGGCATAAGTCAATCCAAAAGGCAACACTACAAACTCATAATGTCCATAGCGAGTTCAAAAAGTTGTCTTGTGTATATCTTCATCCTTTATCCATAGTTGGTGGTATCTAGACCTACAATCAATCTTTGAGAACACAATTGCACCCCTTATCTGATCAAACAACTCATCTATTCTAGGGAGTGAGTATTTGTTCTTGATGGTGACCTTATTCAACATCTTGTAATCAATGCACAAATAGAGTGTGCCATCCTTCTTCTTGACGAAGATCACTAGTGCTCCCCATGGTGATAAACTTGGTCTAATTAGGCCCTTATCCAATAACTCTTGCAACTGTAGCTTCAACTCATATAATTTTGTGGTCGCCATTCTATAGGGAGCCTTGGATTGAGGTTCAGTTCCAGGATGTAGATCAATAGTAAAGTCAAATTCCCTTTTGGGAGGTCATCCTGGCAATTCCTCAGGAAAGACATCTTAGTACTCTCGAAGGATAGGGTGTGCATCAAGTCCAGTTTTATTATTCTCTAAGTCCTTGATGTAGACTGCATAGATTTCACAACCCTTCCTTTGGGCCCTCTTTAATTGTATTGCTAAAATTTATCTAGGTTGTAAAGGCTTCTTAGCTCCTTGTATCTCCACTTGATTGCCTAAATCATCAAGGAATGTTACAAGTTTGTCTTCACAATTCACTATGGCCTTATGCTCAATTAACCAATTGATTCATAGAATGACATCATAACTTCCTAATGGAGCCACATAAAGATTCACTTCTGTTAGAAAGTTGGGAAGTTGTAATTCACTGCATGCCAAACATCTGTCTACCCTCCACTCTGCTCGGTTTCCATATTGAACATTCCAAGGTTTAGACATATAACCAAGCTTAATATTCAATCTAGATACAATTCTTGGATCCACAAAAATTTCAGTAACATTGATGTCTATAAGAATGGAGACTGTGTGACCAAACATTTTACCATTAAGTTGAATTGGTGAAGCTTAGAAGTCAACTTGTTGGTTGTCAACTGTGACATGAATCTGGTGTTGAATCTGTCTCTTCTCTCTTGTTTTAGCTATGTGTTGATCGCATTGGTTAGCATAGTGGTTTCCTCCACATATAAAACATCCATCTCTAGGTCCCTTCTTATACTAGATGGCTTATCCTTCCCATTATTGTTCCTCTTGTTGTACTTGTTATTACCATAGTTATTGGTCCATTTGTTGTTATTCTTGTTGAAATTTTGTTCTTTTTTATCCCCAGTGTTTGTCTTCTTCATGTTTATGATATGTTGACTTCCACCCTTTTGATTGTTTTTTTGAAATTTCCTCTTCTTAAATTTTGAGTTTTTGTTCCTAGCTTCATATATCTGTGTAGTGTCATAAAATTGTGACCCTTGCAATTTTTTACCGTATTAGGGTCCTCACGCATGCGAATCAAATCCCTAAGTCTGATCGGAGATCAGAGACTTGCTTGACACCTGAAAAACTACATCTTTCTTGCCCTCTGCACTGCCCGAATTGCATCCTATCCTGGAAAAAAGGGCAGGATAGGAGCATGGCGCCCCTGTCCCTGCCCCATTTTGGGGTAAAAACCTTTTTTAATTATGCTTTGGTGGTTGTACATTGAGTGAGAAAAATCCCCCAGTGTCAGCCTGTGACGGAAAATCAGCCAATTAGCCCTAATTGACAAGTATATAAGTCATATTTCCCCTTCCAATTTGGCATCACACAGATACATGAGATCACACATTCAAGCACTCAAGAGAATTCAAGCATTATTTTCCAACATTGAGCATTCTCAAGTCTCCTTTCAAGGCTAGGTGTTGCATTCAAGTCAAGGATTCAACCATTGAAGAGGATATTCATTCCAACATTCAACTTCATACAAACAATTCTATCAACAATTCTATCACAACCTCCCTTGAGGTGATTTAAATTTTAGTCTTCCATTTACATTTACTTGCAAGTACTTTCTTTCATCTTTTGGTTAAATCCAAAATTGGGGTTTGACCTGAAGACAAACCCCCAGTCCCAACCCCTTTTCCTCTCTTTTATGTGTGTAGGTTGCAGGTGCACAGCTATACTTTTGGATTTGGACTCCATTTGCAGAGGCAGAAAAACCCTTTTAGTTTCACGGATTTTCGAAGGACCGTGTACACTCCTGCCATGGTTCAGGCAACTTTTTCTCAAATTCACAGGGCGGCTTCATCTCGATAGATTATTGCCAGATACAGGGGCACAACTTCATCCTACGCTTCTATCTCGACTTATAATCAGATCTTTGTCGTTTTTTCACTTGGTTATAAGTACACAATTCAATTCAAATCTCATTATAGAAGAAGGGATTAACTTACCATTCTTATATCATTCACAATTCAATCTCCTTTTCTAGAGGTTGAATCTAGTGTATTTTCCCCCCTCTTCTAATGTAATGCATGAAAAGTGTTTGAAAGGAAATCCGAAGTGAAACTTTCATCTCTCCTCGGAGGGAAGAAAAGATCTCCTCTAGATCTCCATCATTCACCTTTTTCAACATTACATTTTGGTGAACCCGACGTCTTACATGCTTTATTCTGAAAATCATTGCATATTTTTCATTCAAAACCCGAGTTTTTAAAATTAAAATTGAACTTGTGTTTTATAAAAATTGTTTGTTATTGTCTTAGATTTGAAAATTGATTTGTTTGTCAAATTCAATATCTTCATTGCCTTGATTTGCAAATCAAATTCAAAAATTAAGAGGTTAATTGTCAAAACCCTAATTTTTAAAAATCATCTTGAAATTGTGCAAAAATTGAATTTCCATTTAATTTTCAGATTTGTGATTGTTTTCAAACTTATCTTCTGTCCTACAATTCAAATTTTCAATTTCCCTCCTTTTTCAAAATCTAAAATTTCCAAAATTAAGCGGTTAGGTCCTAAAACCCTAATTTTCAAATTTAATTGGATTTTGTGCAAATTTTAATCAATTTCATTTAAATTTAGATTTCTAAAACATTCTCTAAGATGTCCCTCCCGTTTAGGTGTGATCCTTTTCAAATTTGGAGTCCAATTCCTTTTTTCTTCAAAACCCTAATAAGGTCCTATTTTCACATTTGAACCTTAATTTTGCCTATCTCGAAATCTTAAAATTAGCCAATTTTTGGGGTTAGCTTTAAAATCATTGTAATATTCATTCCTGAAAATTTTGAAAAAAGTTGGTCAAACCATGTGCATTCCCACCACAGTCCTCGACTTTTTTCCCAAAATTTTGGGAGCCTGTTATGATTGCATTTAATAACCTAAATCTAGAAGATTGGCTGATTTTGTTAATTTTTGATACCTCTAACATCGAAAATACCTCCAAAATTTAACATTTTAAATTTTAAATTTCAAGATTTTAAAAAAAAATTAAGAGGTTAATTATAATCTGCTCTAATTTTAAAAATTCTGTTTTTAAAAAAATTAAGTGGTATCCCCTTGGCCCTAATTTTAAAATTTTGATTTCCTTTGATTTATTATTTTGGAAATTGTATCATTTTCTTCTTCCAACAAAGTTCAAATTGTTTAATCATTATTTTTTAAATTTTTGCATTACTCAATTTTGTAAGCTCTGTTCAAAATTCAAAATTTCAATTTTCCTCTAGTGTATGGGTTTCACCACTATTAGTCCTATCTACACTATCCTCGTTAGACGAAGCATTAGAATTAAGGCTTCCCAAGGTTTAATTACCAAGGACATGGAGCCTAATTTGGGTGACTTCTTTAATGAGGATAATGTTAATGCTTCCCATCCTAATCATGAGCCCATTTATCCCATTGATGAATCCCATGATGAAGAAGAAGCTTTGACTAGAGTTTCCGTTGATCAACTTTCAAAATTGGACAATCAATTTGATAACTTTCAACAATGGATGTCCCAAGAGTACCCTAATAGTGAAGCTCTTCCATTAATTGAAGGCCTTAAATGCATGATTCAAAGTGATAAGAATAAAATTGATATATTGTGTGGCATTGCTCGTATTGTTGATTCTAATGTCATGCCTATCAAGTTGTGCTGAGAACTTAGGTTATTCACAACCTTCAAATCAAATCAATTCTTCTATTCCTTTGACCACTTCAATGGCTAGTGTTCCTACTTTCACTTCAAACATCATGGCTACATCAACTCAAAATGTCATTCCTACAACCATTGGTCGTGGGGGAAATCCCTCTTCTTCATTTAATCCTCCATCTTTACCTATGTCTTCCATAAGTATTCCTATTATCCCTCAACCAATCAATCTGACACAAGGGGGCAATTCATTCAACAATTTTGTTCCTCCTTTAAGTGTCTCATTTCCTACGCAATCATCACCTATGCCTACTTATCATAATGTCTCACCACCTTATTCTCAATCAATGCCTTCCTTCAATAACATCACACTACCTTCTCAATCAACCATGTCTAACATCAATTCTTCTACCGAAGCAACCATTAACAATCTTTCTCAAACCGTGTCTTCCTTACAACAACAAATTGGTTCTATGAGTCAATCCAAGTTTAGTGTGCCCACCTTTGATGTTGCGAGCCCACTTTCTCTTGATATTGTTAAAGTCTTGCCACCTAAGCATGTTGAGGTCCCTCAATTGGAACTCTATAATGGAAAAGGTGATCCTCTTACGCATGTCAAACATTTCAAACATTGTGTACTGATTTTGCTTATGATCAAAGATTGCTTCATAAATTGTTTACAAGAACATTAAGAGATAAGGCTTTACAATGGTATTGCTCTTTTTCTTCTTATTCCATCACTTCTTTTCAACAACTAGCAAATTCTTTCATCCAACAATTTCAAAATAACATTGGTCCTAAAATCACTTTGACTGATTTAATGCATTGTAAACAAGGTGTTAAAGAAAAAGTGACTAATTTCATTGGAAGATATAAGCATTTGTGTGCTCAAATTTCTTTTCATGTACCTAATAATTATATTCAACAAATTTTCATTTCTAATTTGCAAAAATATATCAGGGAAAAGCTTCTTTTGTCTGAGTTTGCTTCCTTTCTGCAGTTGTGCGCAACACTCCACAATTATAAACTAGTTGTGAGTCAAATGGAGCAATCTACTCCTATGGCTCTGAGTGATAAGGGGAGAGTGTTCAACAACCGTTTGCAAAGTTTAAACCAACAAAAATCTTCATCAAGTTCAATGATACAATCAACAACGACAATGTGAATGCTACAATAGGTGTGCCTTCTATTTCTAAACTTTTCAAAAGAGAAAGACAATTTACTCCTTTGAATGAATCTTTATATAATATTATGTCTCGGTTGTTGCAAAGAAATGTTATCAAACTTTCTCCTATAAAACAAGTTGATCCTTCTAAACTTGCATCCCCTTATTTTGATAGCAATTCCTTTTGTCAATTTCATCATCAACCTGGTCATGATACTGAGAAATGTTTTGCATTGAAAAGTAAGATTCAAGATTTGATTGATAATAATACTATATCTGTGGCAGGTGTGAATGATAAGGGAAATAAATCAGTGGCTCCTCCTAATCAAAATCTTAAAATTTTTAAAGATCCTTTGCCTTCTCATACCTCTAACATGATTGAGACTGAGTATACTTCTTTCTCCTCTGAGTAATTCACTTCTATGGCTCCGAACTTGGTAAATATGGTAAAAAAACAAGATACGCCTAAGGATTCTTGTATTACATTTGACCCTAGTGATACCATTAGAGAACCCGATGGCCCTTTATACATAGTTGCGAAGGTTAATGATATACCTTGCCATGGCACTCTTGTTGATCCCTCTTGCGAGGTTACATCATCACTGAGAAATATCTTTTAACTTTACGATTGCATAAACCAATATATGATGACTCTAATGTAATTGTGAAGTTATTTGAGGGATTCTCTTGTCCTACCATTGGCTCTATCACCCTTCCTATTGAAGTTCATACTAAATCTATGGATGTTGACTTTGTTATCATACCCTCTTCAAAGCAATTTTGTGTGAAGTTGGGCTATCCATGGCTATCTTCCATGAAGGCTATTGCTTCTCCAATCCATAAGTGTTTAAAATTTCCTCACAATGGAGAAATCATAACTATGAACCATAACTTATTTTGTCCATCCTAAAGAAGCCCTAGTGTTCCTATTGATTTCTTTTGGCCTAAGTAGTTTAAATATCTTCCATCAAGGAGCGATGCTCTTTTTCAATCTTATAAAAAATGGAAGAAAGATATGATCCTATCCTTAAGTCAACCTAGATCCCCAGTAATTTGACATTCTTATCATACTTGAAGATGAAGTTATTCCCCTCACAGATAGAACTAATCTCCCTCCTAAGGAAGATCTTCAACCTATTCGTATAGATGTGACTATACCTTCTCCTAAGAAGAACAACAATATTCTTCCTAAGGTTAGACCTGTACCTCCTCCTCATGATGGACCCGGTCTTCTTCCTACACCTAACATTCCTCCTTTATATGGTGCAGTTCCACCTCCTTCCTCTTATAGAGATAAGAGGCATTCTTCTCCTCTTTTCAAACCTAAAAGACCTCAACCTAAACTTTCAACTATCAAAGAGAAAAACATTCCTACTTTTTCAAATGTTCCTCCTCCTTCTCAACCTTCTACTAAGACTCGACGAAATCATTGTGCGAGAGAATGCTGATGAAGACGTCGTGTTTGAGCTCGTGAAGTTGTCCCTCAAACTATTCCATCTCCTAAAACTCCAACAATTGACATGATTCCCTTTTCTCGTAAGCAAGATGTTCAACCTACATCTCCAAATCATAAGTTGCATAAAACATGTGATGGCTTTACTCCTATTCATGTTCGTGCTCCTCTTTCTCTAAATTTTGATGAATAAATGAGTGAAAATGTTAATCATGATGTCCATACAACTCCTAATGCTTATGATAGTGATTATTAGTATGTTGATGTGGACAAGGATTTATCAACTGAATTTTCACAAACCCTAATCCTAGCTCCTAGAATCGAACAAAGTGACTTACCACATGAGCATAGTCCTTGTTTGGATCTTGTGATAGCTCCATCTGTTGTGCTCGATATCACTCCTCTGGCATGTTGCTCACCTTCCTGAAATAGTGATCAGCAAGATCAGGAGGCGAATGTCATGCTAGATTAGCAATGTAGATCTTCGCTCTCTCTCCTTTCTCGCTCTTTTGTGACCATTCTTCTATATGTATCCTTGTTCTTCTATTTTTCCTCAATGTCTACTTGAGGACGATGCAGAGCATTGAGATCTCTTTTTGTCTCTTTCATGTTGACTTGAAAGTCATCATTTCTTCCCTTTCTTCTAAGGTAGTGTCCTTTCTTTGGGGAATGATGATTATTATATGCACATATAAATATATGATATACATGAGTTATCATACAAAATACTAACTCCAAGGAAAGTGAAACTACCTTGTGCTTTGTGTTTTGTGCTCATTATCCTTGGCTTTATTCCTCGATTGGGGGCTAAATCCTTGTGATAGCATGATCTCTCTCTCTCTCTCTCTCTCTCTCTCTCTCTCTCTCTCTCTCGACTGTATCCTACCTTAAAGCAATCGCTCCTGATAAGGCACTCGCGAGCGCTTTAACATGGGGGCATACACTCTGCTCATATTTTCCTTTTTGATACTTATACTTGTTTAGTGAACTTGGCTTTGCTTCATAATTTTGGTATCTTTTTCGTGAATCATAGTGAGGGGAACCTTGTTACTTGCAGTCACGGTTTTCCCTTCTTGATCTTCCCTTTTACTTTGTCAATCGATATCGTAAGATACTTAGTCCACTGGGGGCTTGGTGCATCTTGCCTCCTTGACATGGTAGAAGTCTTTCAATCTGGTTTACTTGTACTTTACCAACAGTATTGGTGTACGCTCATACTATCGCTAAAGTGGGGGCTAAATGTAGCATCCTAAAATTGTGACCCTTGCAAATTTCTACTGCATTAGGGTCCTCATGCATGCAAATCGAATCCCTAAGCCTGATCGGAGACCAGAGACTTTCTCGACACCTGAAAACTACATCTTTCTTTCCCTCCGCACTGCCCGAACTGCATCCTGTCCTTGAAAAAAGGGTAGGACAGGGGCATGGCACCCTTGTCCCTACCCCATTTTGGGGCAAAAACCTTTTTCAATTATGCTTTGGTGGTTGTGCATTGAGCAATAAAACTCCCCCCAATGTCGGCCTATGATGGAAAATCAATCAATTAGCCCTAATTGACAAGTATATAAGTCGTATTTCCCCTTCTATTTTGGCATAACACAGATACATGAGATCACACATTCAAGCATTCAAGAGAATTAAATCATTCTTTTCCAGCATCGAGCATTCTCAAGTCCCCTTTCAAGGTTAGGTGTTGCATTCAAGTCAAGGATTTAACCATTGAAGAGGAGATTCATTTTAACATTCAACTTCATACAAACAATTCTATCATCATTTCTATCACAACCTCTGTTGAGGTGATTTACATTTTAGTCTTTCATTTACATTTACTTGCAAGTACTTTCTTTCATCATTTGGTTAATTCCAAAACTAGGTTTGACCTGAAGGCAAACCCCCAATCCCAACTCCTTTTTCTCTCTTTTCTGTGTATAGATTGTAGGTGCATAGATGTACTTTCGGATTTGGACTCCATTTGCAGAGGCAGAAAAACCCTTTTTGTTTCGCGGATTTTATTGGAGGACTGTGTACATTCCCACCACGGTCCAGGCAACTTTTTCTCAAATTCGCAAGGCAGCTTCGTCTCGACAGATTATTGCCAAATCTAGGTGCACAGCTTCATCCTATGCTTCTATCTTGACTTATAACCAGATCTTTGTCACTTTTTCACTTGGTTATAAGTACACAACTCAATCCAAATCTCATTCCAGAAGAGGAAATTAACATACCATTCTTATATCACTTAGAATTCAATCTCCTTTTCTAGAGGTTGAATCTAGTGTATTTTCCCCCCTCTTCTAATGTAATGCATGAAAATTGTTTGAAGGGAAATCCGAAGTAAAATTTCATCTCTCCTCAGAGGGAAGAAAAGCTTTCCTCTAGATCTCCATCATTCACCTTTTTCAACATTATAATTTGTTTCAATTTATGTTCCTGCTTAGTGGCCTTCTCAAATGCTGCTACCATGGTTTCAGGACTATGCATGTCAACTTCTGCCCCTATCTATGGTTTCAGTCCTAATATGAACTTACCGACCCTGAAGTTATCACATTGATACTGTGGTACATACTTCAATAGGTGAGAAATTTTTTCACAATATTGTGTTTCTGTCATGTCTCCCTGAATCAAATTCTGAAATTCAGTTTTCTTGTTGTGAAAGAAGTTTTGCGGAAGCCACCTCTTTCGAAAAAGTTGGAGAAAATTATGCCAAGTGAGTTCCCCAGGTTGAAAGTTGTTATGTGCCTTTTCATTGTCCCACCATGTAGTTGCTTCTCCTAAAAGTTGATAGGCAACCCAAACCGCTCTAGTCTCATCAAATAGGTTCCTAAGCTCAAAGTATTTCTCCATCTCAATTATCCATGCTTCTGCTCCATCACCTATGGTCTTTCCATCAAATTTTGGTGGAGTAACTTTCTTAGGTCCTTTCCTAATTCTTTTGATATCTTCCCTTTGTTGGATTCCTCTTCCACCCTAGGTTGTTCCCCTTGCATTACTCCTTTTTTCCTAGGTCTTTTATTAGTAGGTTGTTCATTGCCAACTTGCTCATTCCTAGGATTCCCACTAAAAACCTTTTGCATTTCATGTTCCATATTGTTCATTCCGGTCTCTTGACAGTTGAGGAGCTCAAATATCTAATCCAATCTCTCACTAGGGTTATTGCTAGGTCCACCTTTGTTCCTTGTTTACACCATGTTGTCCTATTAAATATCCTAAAAAATTAAGAAACTAAGTCTTAGCATAGAAGACACAAGGCCCTAAAGTTCAAACCTATGGCTTTGATACCAAAATGTAAGGACCCACTAGTCCTAACCTTAATTAAACTACCATAATAAAATCCTAATTAAATCTAACATACATTTATTAAGATATTGATGAATACAAATTACTATTACCAAATATTTAACATAAGATATACATTGTGCATACATAAGAAATATAAAGATGAAGCAAAGATAAGCTAGATGTTACGTGCATGTAAAACTACGAAACGTCATGCAAATTAATGATTATTGTAATACCCTTAGTTATTGTACATAATATTAAAGTAAACTTAGAAAACTTAAATAAGCATCAACATAACCAATCATCCTAAGCATTCATGAAATAAAATGAAAAGAGAAAACTAAACAATGAAAACGCATAGGCAATGAATTATGCACACATGAGGACAATGTTAGTAGGTTAGTGGGATAGTAGTTTTTCTTACTTTCTGTTAGTTACATTTTACATGGTGATCTCCTGTTGCATATTCAATAGTAGTCCTCATAGGTCCTTTACATAGCTTACATATCTTATTTCATGAGACCACATAGGTCATTTGACAATTATAGCATAACTACAATCATACATTAATACAATGATAGGATAGTCCATAGGACTTTACAATGCCATAATTATGAATCTCTGTCTTTGGATGTAGCATCTCCATTGCCATTGAACTCACCTCTACCTGCAACTGGAAGATGGGCATAATGACCCAGGTGTTTTATCTGTGCAACCAAACAAAGCTTGTGCTTCTCGGTGCTCATGATAAGCTCCCGTCCCTCACGACAAAGTTTCCTAGCAAACCAAAACCAACTATCAAGAATGGAAAATGTGCATGCATGTAGTATCTAACAACCAAACTATTTAACTTAGCTACATGTGTTATGGCAGGGAGTGAATTAATTAAGTTATTAGCCAATTTAACCCTTTTGGGGTAGGTGAGAAGAAAATCACCCTTCCCTGGTTTATCCCATGACAACTACATATTTCCTAAAATACATCCATCATAGATAGTTAAATTTCCCCTCCTGATTAGTTTGCATTTATTATTAAGATATTGTTTCGTATTTACTTTTCTCTCTTAACCATACCCAATTAATGAATTTAAATTCCATTTAACTTCAAGATCTGTAATAAATAAATAAACACATCCTATGTATATATATTAATATATCCGCTTGAATTATGAGTTATATATATAGTAGCAATAACATACTTAATGTAGAATCTGATAAATTGGTTAATATCACTGATCAAATTAGTGGAGTAAAGATTGAAAAATCAAATCAAACTTTAAAACAATAGAACTGATAAAATCCAAGTCACAGAAAAATATAAGTTAGTTGTAAATAAAAAATTGACTTATTCTGTTAGCATGAAATATTGAAAGGAATCAAATCAATGATTTTCCTCTTAGCAATTGAAAAGGGGATTGTGGTAAAAATAACCAAATACCTCCCAAATCATGAGTCGATCTATGCGAAATCAATCAAATACTATAGTTTAAGGTGAATAAGGAAGAAATTCGATAGAAACCCATGCTGGTTAACAATATTTAGCCAAACTCCAATCAAATCGTCCTGGTAGATGGTATTACCCAACAACGAAAATTTGAATTACCAAAGTTTCACATAGGAGAAAGGTGATAACCCTCACATAAGTCAACGACTATACCACAAAGAAAATCGACCATCATAGCAAACAAGAATAGTCTAGCACAAATCACAAGGCACAAACAATGTCAGGGGTATGATACGGGCAGTCATAGACCAAGAAATTACCCTCCAATAGAATTTGACTAGGATAAGGTGAAATTATGAAAAGAGACATAAGAACCAACACAAAATAAAAGAAATCACAGTGATATTATTGAATTTCATTTGTTGATCAATAATTACTTTAAGCTAAAGAATGCGATGAAATCAATGAAAAGAATAAAGAAAGGGTTTACCCTGCCAAAATCGTGGAGGAGAGCAGAGGGTCGATTTCACCCACATGAGGGTCAACTTGCTGGTCAAACAAGAAATGAAAAACTATGTCCAATACATATACATTCAACAATTTAAATTAAGAAGCCAAGAATGATAAAGAAAATTAGGAGATAAGCTTACATAGAGTCAACTAGGCTCAATAAAAAATTACTTTACCAAGAGTATGAATGTAGGCTCATACTCTCACTAAAGTGGGAGGTAAATGTAGCATCATAAATTGTATCCCTATACAATTTCATCCTCACTTGGGCCTCATTTTAGCATTCCAACCCTATGTGCTTTGACCTTATTGTTTATACTCACACAATCCATCAAAACTATAACTTTTTAGTACTCTTGGAGGCATCCTATTTTTAGCCTTGATTAGCTATACTAGGGCACCTGGGGTGCCCTTGTCCTCCTAGAAGGGGCCCAAAATTGGACCCTTCAATGGTCATTTTTGTTGGTGGGAATTCCTCTCTCGTGTCAACCTACTTTATAATTTGAAACATGTTTTATGTAGTGGAGTATAAAAGAAAGCCTTACCCCCTCATTTGAATATACATAGTCTCTCAATTAAATCTCTCAAGTTTGAATTCAGTCCCTACCAATTTAATCCAAGTGAGCAAGCAATCAAGCATTTTTAAGGTAACAAATGAGAGATCAAGTTTAGATTCCAAGCATCCATGATCATGACATTATGAAGACATTTTACTTGACAACATTAAACTTTGTATGACGACTTCAACATTAAGCAGATTCATCAAGGTATCACATTCCAATTTCAAGTATTTCAGTTCATATCTAACCTTTTCCCTCAAAAGGCAAGTTTCCAATTCCATTTCAATTCAAGCTCTACTTCAATTCAAGGGTTAATTCCAAACCTAGGGTTTGACTTAGGCAAATCCCTCATCAACAACACAATTTCCTTCATTTTGTGCGTAGGCAACATGTTTCAGAGCTACAATCATAGAATCCGACATAGCAGACATAGATGATTAGATCTAGGTTTGGTAGAGCAAGAAACATGAGGAAAAAATTCCCTCACACATCCTTGTCCAAACAATTTCTAATGAAACTTTGGGAGAAGATTTTGAGCTGCATCCTAAGTTTGAAAATATAATTGTTGCTCACATTCGACAATTTGAGGACAGTTTGATCCCAAGAATCCTTGTCCCACACTTTCAATTTTGAATTCTAGCACAAGTTATTCTCAACTTTCTTATCCCAAATCTAATTTTGTGCCTACATATCATATGTAAAACTACCCGTTCATGTTGATTTATGTCAATTTTTCATCTTTAGCCCTAGATCTAGCATTCAATTTACATATTACATTATTGATTTTAAATTAGAACAAAGAGGACTGAGATCTAATCAGTATTCAATTCCATCAAGGTTGGATCTAGTGCTTTTGCCCCTCTTTAATGTTTAATGAACCTTGAAAATAAGTGGATTCCATGTTTACTTGTCTAAATTTGTGAATCCCTATTTTCACCACTTATACACTAACATCTACTTTATTTATAAAAATATTTATAACAAAAATCTTAGAAAACACTAAGAATAATATGGAAAACAAACAAACAAGATAAAAAAATACAACTTTACCTTGGAGAAACCCGTTATAGATAAAATAAAATCCAACAAGAATGAGTTATTCTACTCCTAAGTCACTATAATTCAATCAATTCAATGTATGAAAATGTCTCCAAAGCACAAATTGAGCTCACAACTCTTAGTAATCAAATTATACATACATTCTTTGTCTAACAACTCCATAAAAACCTTGCTCTCTAACTTGTTCCAAAAATATGAACAACACATGAAAAATGATCCAAGTTCCAACCTTTACAATATATTTCCAACTTGTTTTCATATTCCCCATGCCTTAAAATGACTATTTTCCAATAAACAATCATGAAGAAGGGGAAAATCACCATTTTCAATCATTACCTTGTTTCCATGAGAGAAAATGATGAAACCATTGATTTTTATAGATTGACAGATAATTATCATGGTGAAACAAGACTACCAAAATGATTATATAATTAGTTTGTACATAAAGTAATAGTTGTAGAAACCACTAGATGATTACAAAATTGCCCCTAATTTAATTACCAATTAGAAAAAATCATATTTTTTCCCCTCTACTTCTTTGATGTCTTAACTTTTCTAGAATATTCTAAACTATCCAAACTAGTCTTTAACATTGAAAATTGATTGTCATCTTTGGAAACCATCATGACATGGAACAAATAAATCTTACTCTTTTCTTTCATTTTTTTTTTTTTTTTACTACTTCAACCCAATTTATGAATCAATTTAAAAGATGCACTTGTAGAAGATTGTTTGCAAATTTTAGAAAATTTATAAATCTTTTTTGACATCAATGATTTATATTTCAAGGGTTTTAGCATCTTCTTGAAATTTCAAGTTAAGATTTTGGAGAAGTTAGATTCAAATTTATGATAGGTTTCAGAAAGTATTTCAATTTAATAATTAAATTAATTACAATTGATTATGAATACATGATTAAGTGTTGTGTATGCTAAAATTCATCATTAATTCAACTAGAAATCAGAGGGAAATCATGAATCCCTATCTAGTCAAAGAATCCTAAATAAAACCAATGAAATGATACAATCAAGCAAATAGGAATGTAAAATAATAAATCAAAACTCCCTATTCCATGACTACATGTAGCTTCCATTGTTCTTCTCTTCTTTGTGGTATGATGGCTCTCAGATATTGCACTGCAACCTGCAATTGACACAAAGATTCAAAGTTCGTGATTGTTGAAAATGGAGATTGAATGCTCAATTTATAGATTTTTGGAGAGGATTGAATGAGAGGTGGAACAAATTGATCAAGAGGTGGAACTTAGGTGAGCTCACATGCTGATTGATAGTTGAATTGCTAATTTGGAGGTGAAACTCAATTGATTGAATAGATAATTGAGTTAACTGATTGAGAAAAAAAGTTGATTGAAAGATGAAAAAGAATGATTGAAGGAAATAAAGAGGATGAAATAGTTAATTGATTGAAAGCTGATTAAGAGCTTTATTTAGAAAAAAGCTAACTAAAAGATAGAAATAGGAATTGAAAAGATAATTGAATTAATTAATTAATTGATTGAATTAATTAATTTAGCATGTGCTTGCACTTTGACTTTGATTTTCAATTTAAAATTTACATGAGATTTAATTCAAATATTGAATTTATTTCAAATTCAATTTTTAATTTGAATATATTTAGAACTTGACTTTGATTTCCAATTTGATTTTTGAAATCATGCACATGTATTTGAAATTGGAAGAAATTAGATGAAATATGAAGTTAAATGAAATTAGAAGAAATATGAATTTGGGGATTTGGATTTAAATGAAATTAATTAGTTAATTAAATAATTTAAAAAAATTATTTAATTATTTAGATTTTTTTTTTTATAAAAATAATGCTTGGTAAACTTTTAACGTGACTGGTGACGCTGGCATGACACGCCCTCTAGCTCTACATGAAACGCTTTTGACACAGAGCTATGAACCGGTGAGGCCACAACAGGAGGACCTCATCCCCACACTTCACTTGTTCAAACCCGCGAGCACAACGATCCAACGAAGACACAAGGCCTGCGAGCACAATGATCCAACGAAGACACAAGGCCTGCGAGCACAATGGCCCAGTAGGGGTTTGAACCTTGGTGGCCGCTTCACCAACAAAGTGTTTTAACTGCGACACTACATGTCCGAAGACAAATTTAAAAATTGAATTTAATTAAATAATAAAGACTATTTAAATTAAAGGATTAAAATCATAATTAATTAAATAATAAATATTTAATTAATATTAGAAAAGGGTTAATGATTAATTGAATAGAGATAGAAATTGAATATGAATTTATTTAAATAATAAATATTATTTAAATTGAAGGATTAAAATCATAAGTAATTAAATAATAAATATTTAATTAACATTAGAAAATGGTTTAAATGATTAAACGATGATATAATTGAAATAGAATAATTAGTAAGATGATGAAGAAATACGAGATTAGAAGAATAAGATTAATTAGCTTAATTAAATAATTAATGAATTATTTAATCAATTAGACGAATAATTCATACATGATCAATGAGACATTTTTAGGTGTCTACATTTGCCCCTCTTTGAGACAATGTTAGAACGACTTTGTTTCAAAGAAAATGAAAAAATTTATGCCCCAGTATGCGTCAGTGACGTTTAGGGTGTAAATATGCCCCCTCGGAAAAAAGTGGTTGAAAAATTCGGAAATTGAGACATATTTGCGATATCATTATAGTGAGCAATCGTGTGAAGTTTCATGTGATTTCGAGATGGTTTGATTAGCCTACAAGTTCGTTGAAGTTCATGGGTCCACGACCATCGGAGTGAGAAAAAACCTAATTTTGAGCTATAAATAGTGATTTTTCCATTTCATTTGCTCATTTGCATTGTGTTGAGTTCTGGGAAATCATTGTGAGTCTTTTGCTTTCCTATGAGTATTTGATCATCATGGCTAGCTATAGGGCACGACTGCACTTGTCCGAGCGAGTACGTTCCTATCAGAGACCACCGGGGATGAACGACATGGTATTTTTCCAAACTTTTGCTCTATGTTTTGCCTGTTTTTATCAATTTTTCCAAATTTATCCAGAGCCCTAATTTTTAAGCATTACATAATCACCTTTCTTTTTTCATGCATATGCACTAACTGTCACGCATTAGCCTTAAGTGTACCGCATTAGTGTAAGTGTTACGCATTACGCAAACATTTATCTGTTTATGCATTAGCTCATATGTTCACGCATACATGTTAAATGTCATGCATAAGCATTAAATGTAACACATTAGTGTTAAATGCAACACATAAGTGTTAAACATTACGCATTCGTTGTAAATTGAAGTTTTTTGTCATGCGTATGATCATTTTTTATTGCGTTATCCGATATCTGATATGTTCCATATTTTTTGTGCAGGAGAATATTGGAGTGTTATACTGCTGACAGAGTAGACCCAGTGGTCTTGATCTTTGAGCCAATTTACTTGATGAGGAGATTTCTTATATCCGACATCTGGGATTTTATCATATTTTAAATTTGCCAGAGATTATAGCCAACATGACCTTGATCACTGCATTCTTGGAGCGGTGGTATTCCGAGACACATACCTTCCATCTTTCAATTGGTGAGGTGTCCATTACATTAGAGGATGTTTGGCATATACTGCATACTCCCATCTATGGTGAGAGAGTTGTATATGATCACGATGATGGTGTCGCTGGACTGTGTGCCCTTTTTGAGTGTGAGGAGTAGGACTTACAAATCAGTGGTCATTATGATATCCCATGGGCTCGATTGGACTATGATGATCTTACTATAGTCTTGTGCAGTATTGTAGGTGGTTTGCTTATTCCTGACAGACGAGGCCATGTATTTCCAGTTGGATGGGGCAGAGTGCTCCATGATATGATTGTTCATCATTGAGTATATGCTTAGGGTCCTTGTCTCTTAGCTATGGTTTATTATTAGATGCACAACATTGTTTACTTAGGATACCAATCAATCAGCTGTGGTGTGACATTGCTCCAAACCTGGGCTTGGGAGCACATTTCTATCTCGAGGCTAGTTATTCATGTTGACTTGCAGCTTGAGGAGCCATATGTGTATAGATATACACCCGAGATTAGACACAGGGGTTCGGGTAACACCTTGTACTGGTGACATCAACTTGATATCTTGCAACATTTCATTTGGAGACTTTATTTAGATTACCCCGGTTGGGCAGATGATGCTCAACACTTGCCATTCTGTAGATAGTAGAGGTATCTCATTGGGAGGACCATGGAGACACAGAGGATTATTGAGATATACCTTCTAGGATGAGTACTCAAACAACTTGGGGAGATACAGGTGACACCTATTGTTACAACTTACTTTGCTTGTGTCTCTCGTAAGGTTTTTGATTGGGGTGCGTGCATACAACCACATGTGGCTGCTTCTGAGTTTGATGCTCCTTAGGCATTAC
This sequence comes from Cryptomeria japonica, assembly GCF_030272615.1. Classification (NCBI taxonomy): domain Eukaryota; kingdom Viridiplantae; phylum Streptophyta; class Pinopsida; order Cupressales; family Cupressaceae; genus Cryptomeria; species Cryptomeria japonica. The sequence continues at coordinate 418,862,427 of NC_081414.1, forward strand.
AGTGGGGTTGGAGTGCAAGTATGACAGATCCAGGGACTACTCTTGAGTATAATGCATGGTGGGGAAAACATAGGCCTATTCTATTGTCTGATCCAACTGTTCCAATCATAGCTCAATAAATATGCCATCTGAGACAGCGGTTGAGGATTAATATGGGGGAGAGGAGGGGAGATGATAGAGTGGAGGAGGGCGAAGGAGGAGATGAGGGGGGAGAGGAGGAGGTAGACATCAATGGAGACACTAAGTCGATGAGCAGTGGAGATGACGATGATTCCTTAGAGTCATCGAGTAGCGAGGATGGGGATGACGATGATATGCCAGAGTTGGAGGATGCACCTGTAGGAGAGGGGGATGGAGATGGAGATGATGATGATCCATAGATTCTCAGAGAACAAATTTAGAGTCTAGAGGGTAAGGTTGCCAGACTTAGGCAGTGAAAGGATGCAGAGCGAGATTTGTTCCACCAAGACTATGGTGCACTGGAGGGAGAGAGGGATCATCTCCAGAGGGTGAGAGATGACTCAGTGATGCAGATGTAGATGGTACATACCGCTTATGACCAACAGTTTGCTCCAGGTACTGATGCATGCAAACATTCAAATAGACTGTACTATGGTATACAGGAGGCCTTCTATTATCGAGAGCTCTACTATGAGGTTGTACCTGAGGGACAGAGAGCTCTGAGCTTCAGTGAGGCTAGAGGTCATTCTAGTTCTAGTAGGACTTCGACGTGGAGGACCAATAATGATGGTGTTATGTGTCCACCTCAACATCTTGGGGCAAGATCTAGCAAGAAGGATCCACCTAGAGATAGGGGCAGTGTGGGTTGATATCCCTAGATCATTTTATATGAGCCTTTGTGCTTATTTTATGATGATTGTATTCTGACACATTACCATTTTTGAGTTATATATATGATATGCATTTTTTGGCGGTGACCTATTATGATTTATGTTCCATGTATGTTGTATGATTTTGTGTGTTATGTGACGCATGTTTATATGATTTATGAATGATTTCTATATGGTTCGTAATATAATGATTAATGCAATCTTATATGATACTCATGCAACTATACTATATGAATGCAAGTTAAAATATGAGTGCAATTTTAAAATAAATGCAAATTAAACTATATGGATGCAATTCTATTTTTGTATAATGATGTCAAAATAATGTTTTATCCCTTGTAACTCAGATGTACCTTGAAGAAATGTTAGTAAGAATTAAGAAAGAAGAGTTTGATGAAAGAATAATGTTAGATGATAGAAAATGATTTAGAAAGAGATGATGAGAAAAGAATTAGCAAACTAGCAATAAGCAAATGAGATGACAGGAGAATGATTGATTCACGAACCCGTGTCATTATTTATTGCGCAATATATATTCATTATTGATCCTTATTATGGAGCAATGGAGGTTAGCACATCAGGGTATAAGGAACCAAGACGTAAAGATATCTCATTGAAGAAACAAACACGTAGCAGACAAGGAGTGAAACCCTTCATTCTGGGAAATACACTAGGGGTCGAGGTATGTCTGGCATTCACAAGTTGAATGCTCCTATCACAGACACCCACTAGAGAAATTTCCCTATAACTTCATTGGTTCACACCATAGACAACAAACAAAGAAATATAATGCCCATAATGTCTCCTCTAGTCACTTGTGGACATCCTTGAGTAGCATAGGAACACAATCTGTTGCCAAATGATAAAAGATAAAGACTGACCCAAACAAAATTCAGCAGCTATACTGACCTTGTGCCTTCGTTCTCAGTTGCTTGATGTGATAGTTGATAATGTCTGATATCAGAAAGTTGTGGACCCCGTTTGAGACTTATCTGTCTGATTTCGAGTGTATCCATCTCTGTTTAAGACGAGATAATGATCACTTGATATGGATATGATATGATTGATAAGACAGTTTGATCAGTTGATTGCAGATGTTTGACTGGATAGTCGTATCTTTTGTTAACTTTGTGCAAAGCATTTTCTAGATATTTGCTAGGGTATTTGAATCTTGCGAGATATTTTATTGCAAGTTTTTTTTTGATTGATTTTTGATTGATTTTTGGATTTTGTGGATTGATATTTGAATGTTTTTGGTTGATTTTTTTCAGAACTTTATCTGAATGTTTTTGGTTGATTTTGTGTTTTCTCAATGTTTGTGGATTGATTTTTTTCAGGCCTTTTTTCTGATTTTTAGGTTTTTTTCATTTATGCCCCCATTGTGCAAACCTGTATAAGATGATGATATGCAAAATGCATGTGGAGACGATGAATTTTTGACATGACTTATGTTAATGCAATATGCATGATGAAGATGCATTTCCTATTCAAACAAGGATGACTGTGTTTGTTTAGCATTTTGTAATACACCAATTGAATTGCAGGTACAAAAAATTTAATAGATAAGCGATCAATCGATCCTTAAGGTCCCTCAGAACATCCAAATTAACACTCTTAGTGACTAGGATTTACAAATGGAGATGCGGAAAAATTCCTCATTGGTTCTTGAAACTTTGATCTTCTTTTGCCCATGTGTGTGCAAATGAGTTTATTCCCTCTCTTGTGTTCACTAAAGATCCTTAGCATCCCATATGACTAGCTACGTGGATTATCCTAACTTCAAAAGCATCCCAAATAGAGCCTCGCTGCCAGCAATCTTTTAGAGCTCCGACGAGGTTATAGACTATAATTTGTCAAATATTGCTCCATTACCAACAGGTGTCCATAGCCCTGATGGAGTTATTCACATGTTCCCATACTCAATATTTTTGTCGCACTTTGTATGCATGATATTTCAGTTATATATCATTGCTCTTTTGCCTTGAGATAAATATTTGGCATAACACTTTTTCTTTTATATTTTCTTGCTTTGACTTGTAAGTAATGAAACCTACTTGGGCGTGACAACTACAATGACCTTGAAGTAGAATTTTAGATTTTTCACTAGTCATATGATCAACTAAGTGTCTAGAATGAATTAGAGATTTCGTTAATGTGTTTGAGATATAGAAATTTATAGATTTTGGGTTAACAAGCCTCAAATAGTAAAATCACTACCCAACCATAAGTAGAGCGTCGTCACAAGGTAATGTTGAAAATGAATGACCTTAGGACCTCAAATAATTCTTGTCCGAATATCTAAGAAAGGAGATGACCCTTGTTTCTCTTGAATACAAACAAATGATAAACTTGGACAGTTGCATTGTTTTATTGATGCTGGTAAATGCTAATCCATAAATAATACGAATGCGATGCATTTGAAAAAGAAACTATATGTGATGCAGTGCTTTGAATAAAATGAGATGCAATGCGGAAAGCAAAACCTAAACTAACCCAGCCCTTAGATATAGTATCGTTTAAGGTGCATGCTATTCATGGGGTCAGGGAGTTTTGTGTAGGTAGTTCATTGGTCTTTGTTTAAAGAGTCAGATAAAGATGTCTTTTCCAATAGGATATAAGGACTCAGCTAAGTGTAAATGTTCAACATCTCCAGTGTTTATTTTCTTAGTTTTTGAATTTTGTGGATCATTAGAGGGAAATCCAACTCTGGAACCCATGAATTCAACTATAGCCTTATCATTTTCAAAGAAATCCAACGGTGGTAGATTCTCTTGCCCCCAATCTATCAAGTGTGGGTGTATGAGGTAAATAGATTATGGTTCCAAAGTTGTGACATAAGTAGGTGCTATGCCTGTTTCTATTGATACACTTGAAGAGGATGATGAAGTCAACCAGGTGTTGCTCTCATTAGATGGTGTTATGTTTGTGCTTGAAGAAGATGATGGAAAAATTTGGGTGTTGATTTCATTAGATGGTGCCATGCTTGTTTCTGTCACCACATTGGAATGTGAAAATGGCATATACACAATCATTGATAAATTGTTCTATGCAAAATGATTAGGATTGGTGATTTCATTGATAAGGAGTTCATGCAAAAATTGTGGAGAAGGATTGGGATCATGAGGGCGACTAGGAGAAATGGTAAGTTCATTTGAGAGGGAATCTTGTGAGAAACATGGATGATTATGGCATGGAGATGAAGGAATGGAGGAATTTTAATCAAGATCTGGAGAAATAATGGGATCTTGCTTAGGATATGAAGGACAAGGAATAATTTGATCTTGACTTGGGAAGGGATTATTAGGAAGGATGGAAGGGATGTCCTGATCTTGATTAGGAGATGGATGTTGGATGAGACTTTAAAGAGAACTTTGTTCTTGAGACAAAAGGGTATCATTATGAATGGAATAGAAAAGAGTGAGGGGATCATCATAAGATTCTTGGTCGGTGGGATCTTGATCAAAAATTGGGTAGGATGGAAGGGTTTGTTCTTGATCTTTATTTGTTTCAGGACTCATTTCTTCTAATTTTGGATCACCCTCTTGACATTGGGAAGGAGTTTGGATATGCATGGGAGACTCTTGGAATGTTTCAACACATTGGCCTGATGAGAAAGGATTTTGAATGGGACTCTCTGAAGTGGGTTTTCTTGGAGATGGAATATATTATGGCATTGGATCTTGAATTTCTAAAGCATGGAAAGGACTAGCATCATGACTTGGATTAGATTGGATTTGTATTATGGATAGCCCTTGGGAGGTTGTGTTACTGGATAAAGATGGTGTGGACTGCTCTTGTGTGACTTTAGGGTATGAATAAATGGTGGAAGATATGGAGGCTACTTGAGGTGCAAAGTCTTGATGGGAAGAGCCATTTCTAAACAGGGGCTAATGACCTTGTTGCATGATAGGTGACACATTGACCATGTTCGATTGATGTCGAAAGGGTGACATGTTTGTAAATACACTTGCATTCATTTGGGACATCCTTGGTGGTGTATTTGAAGATATAGGAGGATATTCACAGACATGTGATGTGACTGAAGGCAAAATTGACTGTGTGATTATGTGTGACCTTGGTAGTGGTTGATTTGTTTGCACAATTTGTGGTGCTGAGAGTTGTGTTGTTTGTTGTATTGGTTTTTGGACTTGTATTGTTGGATGTGTTTGTTGTTGATATTGGTTTATCATGTTTATTTGTGTGAGAATACCTGGTATGTCTGATTGCATAATAAGAGCTCACACATCAACTAGCTCTATGTTTGTATTGGGTCTTTTTAATTTTTGAAATAGTTTGAAGATATGGGATCTACTCTCTTCACTTTTTTTAACCTTTTGTTCCAAGATCTCTATTTCTCGAGCTAGTTTCTCTTCAAGTGGTGCAGAAATAGGTATGACAGTTGTTTATTCCTGATAAGTTTTATGCACGTTTTGGGACATGTATGTTGGATTAAGATGATTGATTGTTTGGTTGCAATGACATGGTCCCACGAAAGTTGGACGTTTGATAAGGGTAATGTTGTCTCCTAGAAGTTTGAGAGCTTGTTTGAACCATAGTACTATATGCCATTTTTTTGGATTTTTGAAGTTTAGGGATGAAATGCAATGCAACCAAGGGATGAAAGTGCAACCCTATTTTTTTTTTGGATTTTGAGAATTTTGAAAATGGACAAATGCAATTGAGGATGACAAATGCAACCTATGTTTTTGAACTTTTTTTGACAAACTGGATTAAGGAATGAGAAGATGAAATCCTAAATAATGAAAATGCAACCTATGGACTTGGACTAAGGAACAATCTAATTTTGAAGATAATGCAAAATGGAGATAATGATTTGACCCTATGTCTTATGAGGATGAAGACTATGAAAGGACTAAAATTGGGATTATGATGACTATGCAAGGGCTTATGCAAAGATTATGATGACTATGCAAGGACTTAGGTGAGGATTATGACAATTGTACAAGTAATTATGCAAATATTATGACGCTTGTGTAAGGACTTATGTGAGGACTATGATGACTATACGAAGATTATGATGACTATGAAAGGAGTTATGCAAGAATTATGATGAATATGCAAGGACTTATGTGAAGATTTATGCAAAGACTATGCAAGGACTTATGCAAGGACTGATATAAATAAGGACAATAATGAGGACTATGTAAGGACTAATGCAAAGCCTAAGGATGAAAATGAGTAGTATAACGAGGACGATAATGAGGACTATGCAAAGTAAGGACATAAATGGGGACTATAATAAGGATGATAATGAAGATTATGCAATGACTTATGCAAAGCCTAAGGACATAAATGAGGACTATAATGAGGGTGATAATGAGGACAATAAAAACTTGAAGGACTCTAAGGAAACCTATGGTCACAAGTATACAAAATTTTGGACTTTGTTGGACTGTCTGATGTTTCAAGATAGACTCTGTTTCAAGTAACTCTATTTGTAGGACAAGTCTGTTGTTTTTCAAATTTGAGAACACTGTTTGAAGATAGGTATAGCTGACTGAACTATGTTTTGACCAACTCTGAGAATTCAAAGATATGCAAGGTAGGGCCTAAAATAGACCAAATACTGACTCAATACTAGTCTGGTACAACGATACACATAAAAGCATAGAAGACAATCTTAGGCTGGAAAGTGGAAACCATTTATTGGGGCCCCCGCAACAAAATACCAAAACAAAATGAATAGATAGAGAGTCTGGCAGCACTGGCTCCACTCCATGACACACACTTCTCAGGCATGCTAGTATCTCTTATCCCAAAGATCCGAAGATCTTATCACCGAGGATTTTCTGTCTCATTATGCAAGGTACATGGAGGGTATCTATGGGGTATGATCCGCACACCCAGAACTAATAAACGTGGGATTTGGGCTACTAAGTTGGTTCTTATTGTAAATTTTGAGGGATCCCGATCCAACGATGGATTCTCAGAGAAAGTCACTTAAGAATTTAGTTAAGCTTATAGGTGTAGGGAAGGCCCCCATATACGTCGAATTCACTCAACACTCTAGCTGCCTGACCAATATATTTATATAGCGGCTCAAAAAACCCACTCGAGAGTACGATGGGAGAGATGATATCCCCAATGCATCCCAATTTGAAGTACGTTTGTGGGGTGATGAAATCCCCAGTCAAAGATACCCCTCAGTACTAAAATGAAAAAGTGGGTGTTGTTATCACCTTTCGCTTTCTCTCAAGACCTCGAAGGCGGGTGGACAGGTAGTTAATGCAATAGTAGGTCCACCCCAAACACAATAAAAAGTTTTTTCCCTTAAAAAAACAAAGTGTGAGTTATTCTATTGATAAGCCTGATTCACGTTCATTTTAAAAACCCAAACTTAAGTGTGAGATACACATGTGCATGTCAATTTTAGAACACCAAATTGAAGTTTGAAAGCATGAATGTCAATTTTAACCAGATTTATTTTAAGCCCCAAATTGAAGTGTAAAAGCATGCATGTCCATTTTAACCAGATTTATTTTAAGCCCCAAACTAAAGTGTGAAAGCATGCATGTCAATTTTAACCAGATTTATTTTAAGCCCCAAATTGAAGTGTGAAAGCATGCATGTTAGTGATTTCTAAAAATATACAGTAATGATTTGGCCTTTTTTGTGGTTTCGCCACATGCTGCAAACAGAGAATCAGTAATCCTAGAAAACATACAGACAACAACAAATCAAACTCTTCATTGAATGAATGTGTAATTATACTTGAGTGAATGCATAATTCTGTGTTGGCGATTGCGTGATTCTGGAAAAGCGATTGTGTAATTTGACAGAGTCAATGCGGTGTACTGACATAATGATTGCGTGAAAATATCTAGGCGAATGCGTAAATGACAAACATACCAATAAAAATAAATAAAAAAAGACTAAATTTGATCTAGAACCTACAAAATAGATTGTGGTGCCCTAGCAAGATCTCTCATCATCCATTCTATATTAAGCAAATCATATTTCACTCTATATGAGAGAACTAGGTTGTTGTATCCATCAATGGCTGGTTGGTCCTCTAGATCTTGTATCTTCTTTTCTGCCTTTAGGATTTGCTGATAACGTCTAGCTTGCCTCCTTTGTTCCTTTGTCCTCCTAGCACTTGAAATATTAAATTGTACCTTACGTGCCATAAGATTTCATAATTAAAGCATCAAATAAGGGTAAACAATTCTCAGATTTAACAAATTTCATACAGAATTAAGACATAACAGAGGACAAAAAATCAGAAAAATAAGGCAAATAGGATGCATAAATATTTTTGTCGAATGTGTAACAATGCTTGGTTGATTGTGTGATAAGATAAAGATGATTGCGTGATGGGCTCCGCACGAATGCGTGACCCTGAGTTATCGATTGCATGATCCTGTCTATGTGATTACATGATTTTGTAAATGTGATTGCGTGATTGTTGAATCCTCTTTGCAATCCATACAAAACCTGCCAAAAAAATGAAAATTCATACGACCTGCAAAAATCACACAGAAAACAAAGGTGGTTAATTAGTTGTTGATTCACGTCAGGTTCACCAAAATGTGTATGCTAAAATTCATCATTAATTCAACTAGAAATAAGAGGGAAATCATGAATCCCTATCTAATCAAAGAATCCTAAACAAAACCAATGAAATGATACAATCAAGCAAATAGGATGTAAAATAATCAATCAAAACTCTCTATTCCATGACTGCATGTAGCTTCCATTGTTCTTCTCTACTTTGCGGTATGATGGCTTTTAGATATTGCACAAACAACCTGCAATTGACATAAAGATTCAAAGTTTGTGATCATTGAAAATGGCGATTGAATGCTCATTTTATAGATTTTTGGCAAGGATTGAATGAGAGGTGGAACAACTTGATCAAGAGGTAGTACTTAGGTGAGCTCACATGCTGATTGATAGTTGAACTGCTAATTTGGAGTTGAAACTCAATTGATTGAATAGATAATTGAGTTAACTGATTGAGAAAAAAGCTGATTGAAAGATGAAAAAGAATGATTGGAGGAAATAAAGAGGATGAAATAGTTAACTGATTGAAAGTTGATTGAGAGATTTATTTAGAAAAAAGCTAACTAAAAGATAGAAATAGGAATTGAAAAGATAATTGAATTAATTAATTTAGCATGTGCTTGCACTTTGACTTTGATTTTCAATTTAAACATTGCATGAGATTTAATTCAAACATTGAATTTTTTTTAAATTCAATTTGTTATTTGAATATATTTAGAACTTGACTTTGATTTCCAATTTGATTTTTGAAATCATGCACATGTATTTGAAATTGGAAGATATTAGAAGAAATATGAAATTAAATGAAATTAGAAGAAATATGAATTTGGGGATTTGGAATTAAATGAAATTAATTAGTTAATTTAATAATTTAAAGAAATTATTTAAATATTTAGAAATTGAATTTAATTAAATAATAAATATTATTTAAATTAAAGGATTGAAATCATAATTAATTAAATAATAAATATTTAATTAATATTAGAAAAGGGTTAATGATTAATTGAATAGAGAGAAATTGAAAATAAATTTATTTAAATAATAAAGATTATTTAAATTGAAGGATTCAAATCATAATTTTTTAAATTAAATATTTAATTAACATTAGAAAATGGTTTAAATGATTAAACAATGATAGAATTGAGATAGAATAATTAGTAAGATGATGAAGAAATATGAGATTAGAAGAATAAGATTAATTAGCTTAATTAAATAGTTAATAAATTATTTAATCAATTAGACGAATAATTAGTACATGATCAATGAGACATTTTTTAGGTGTCTACAAGTGTTATATGAATTCTATGTGTAATGTTTATGATTGTTTACAATAAAAAAGATTAAAATTAGAAAGTTGAAAGTTTTAAAATTTATTATAGAAATCAATTTGTAAGAACAATATTTTAAGAAAAGAATTTTAAAGAAATTCAAAATTTGTTAAAATTGATTTTGAAGCAAATAAAATTTAGAAACAAAATCCTACACTGTTTGCCTAGAAAACAAGTGTTGAGATGATGAAAAATCTAAGAAAATATAGAATAATACTCAAGAGAGTGGCCGTTATCCATTATTTTCCTCATGATCTAGTTTGAGCCTTCTAGAGGGGATGAATCAATAGATCCATTTAATTTTCTATATTTCTTTTTTATTAGGTGGTATGATATTTTTATTTTGGCTTCAAAAAAATTCTATAACAAATAAATTTTATGATATTAAAAAATAGTTTGATTTGGACATAGATGCTTTATTTTGAATTGATCATGTTATATTAGATTAGGAAACTGGAATTATATCTAGTATATAGATTATTGTTTTTGATAAAAAAAGCAGCCAAACTAGGGGGTTGACCCAGAGTACAAAGAAAGTCTCAAAGAGAGCATTATCAACACATTAATTGCAACCAACCGACAGAGTATCAACCAATCCCTATCTTAACTATCAAAAACATATTCCACCTACTATTATAGGAAATCACAAGATTGATGGCAATCCTATCCATGTACAATCTGAAAATGCAGTTATCCACAAAGAAACCAACACTAAACCATCTAACCCTAGTAATAAGCATATTGTTTTTACGATAGTACTTGGAAATAAAAAGTCTTAAAAAGCCACACAGGGCTGATGAGGAAATTAAACAAAACCAGGATCCAACAGATCCAATAATGAAGCCAAAAGAAAAAATGGAGAAAGGCACCCATTAATCATTTTTTCCAGTCTCCATGTGCTTGAAAATCAGCAATTCGGTCTAATCATCCGCAAGGAACTTGAACAAGTCCTTCGTGGTGTCGCTTCCCAAACCTCCTTGATTCTCTTTTTCCTGATGCAGAAGACACAAAGTAATGGTCGAGGAATGCATGACCTTTAGGGAAAATTTCACAATTCTGTTGAAATGCTTGTCCAGAGTATCCAACTTCTTTTTAACATTGTTCATATCCTCGAAAATAGCTTTACAACCCGCACATTGGGTAGCCTCCACCTTTTCACCTCCATCAACAATAATCTGAACGTCCTCAGTCTTCCTCCCATCATCCTCGCAGATTAGTTTACTTTTAGCATTGGGGGGGGGGAAGTAACAGATAAAGGGGAGGTGTTCTTACTATCTTCCTACAAAGTCTTAAAGTCAGGGGCATGGTGTCCAACTTAGAACTCTGAAACATCTGTGGCCTCCATGTCATCCTCACTCTTATCACTATCCTCCTTCTTCGAGTCTTCCATATTATCTTTGAAATAGTTTTTCCTAACTACAAGTTGTTTCATGTGGGGTTTAGCAGTGATTCTATGGGACCTACGAGGGTTCTCACCCTCCTCTGCGTCAGACTCAACTAGATGGACTTTGGGATCATTTTTGGGTTTTTTGGAGGCGACTTTAGCAACAAAAGGGTTACATTTATTTTTTCCCCAATTTTAGGAGGGGAAATGAGGGGGTGTGGCCAAGGGATTGATAGGCGCTATTGGGCTTTTTTGAGATCTTCTTATTGCCCTTTTTAACACCAGCGAGGTCACCAGAGGGGCCCGGGTAGGAGGGGGCATGCTGGACAAAAATAGGTTTGGGTGGACAGAGGGCCTGGTGGAAATTGTAAAGACAAAACATTAAACCCTAGTGAAGGATAGTGAAGATGCTATCCTGACTCATACAATGCCAAACATCCTTAACAATGGACTTCAAAGCATGCAGTAAAAAGAAGGGAAAGGAAATAATATCATGGTTAAGCACCGGGAAGTGGTAGTAATAAAAAACCCCATATCTACCTTCAAGGGTAAAATAATTCATGACAATTTTACACAGTTGGTCCCATGGATAAGGAAGACAATCTCTATTAAAGCCCCCCCGCAGCTTGACAGGCTCCTTACCCTTTTTTAAGAATCTATTCATGCTGGTTTCGTTGGTGACCCTGCTAGTCTTCTTCCATTTCCTTCCCTCGATAGACAGACCCATAGCCTGGGCTATGACATCTTCACTAATTTCAAAAGAGATATCACCCATTATGACTCTCCTGTCATTCCAACTATTAACAAACTGCATGGAGAGATTTTCATCGAACCCAGTCATAGCTTCCATGAATGAAACAATGCCCCCTTCTTTGATATGTATCCACACACAAGGGTCATTACGGATGCACTCATCAATAATGTCTGGCTCAACCCAGACTATATCCCCCCATTTTCATTTCTTCCAGAGTGATGTTGATAAGGAGCGCTGAGCAGATTGTGGACTTGCAGAGAGAGAAACCAGCGCAAAGAGCAAGAATGGCCAACAAAATTTTAGACGAAGTGTGATAAAAGTGACAATAATTAACAGTAGTGGTGCTTCCCAAGGCAAGTACCCACCAATTCCAATAAGAATGCAAAAGGACACCTTTTATCACCTCTGCCATCTTGCATAAAGCTTCATCTTGGAAAATTATTGAACTCCCGTTTAAGCAATAATTATTATACTTAATAGGGTCTGTCATATTAATGATTAAAGGATGCAGCTGCAAATCATCGACATCACTTGTACATGTGGGCAAGAACATCATCGCCAGGTCAATGCGGTGCAGAGTATGGGGACCACCCTTGGCCATCATGGCAAAATATAACCAATTCAAATTTGAATTTCCCGCCTTCATCATGGTCCCCCAAATAGACCAGTATATCCACCTGTAAAATAAACCATAGGAAGTCATTGGTTGGTAAGATAGTTTTGATCTCTCCCTATGAGAGATTTATGTCTGTTAGAAAGAGAGGCCAAGTGTCTCCAGCACCTCATACCCTTCATCTCAATGACCATCGCAGCTAGGGAGAGCACCACTATATTGCCCTTTCTATAAATATGTTGAATATGAAATTCATCCAGCCAAATAATCATAGACCATATGTCCTTGAGAATGTTGCGAATCATCCAGCTAATCTCAGAAACACCTTTGGTCACCTCAATGATCATCTTAGAATCTCCTTCAATGACCAATCTTTTAGAGTCAATAGTGAGAGCCAATTTAAGACCCTATAAGAATGCTAAGGCTTCAACCATGTTACTCGAGGCTGAACCAAAATTGCCAGCATAGGCCAAAACCAAGTTACCCAAATTGTCTCTTATAATTCCACCTCCCATCGCAACCACATTGCAAGCGATGCCATCAAAGTTAAGTTTAAACCATGAGGGGGAAGGGGCTGACCATCTAGTGTTGAATCTCTCCAACCTTTTGGAATTGTCATAGTGGAGGAAGTTGTCAGGCAATTTCCATTTCCTAACCCAACTGCAATCTATCTCCAAAGGGGCGAATTGTGGGATTTTCCATTTGTAGACCAGAGCATTCTCCCTAAGAAGCTTCTCCATTATACCGACCACAATGTTGTTGGTATCACAAAATATCCAGTTATTCCTTTCTTTCTAGATGTTCCAACAGATATGAGGAGGGATAAGTTTCCAAACTATCTGAACAGGGGGTGAGATGAAGGGCACTCCCAGTTGCTGACAAATTGCTGTAGGACTTCTAAGAAGGTCCAGATGATGTTGATTTTCTATAAGACCTTGTACCATACCATGGAGGCGAAAGGACAATGACTAAAGAGATGATTGACACTTTCCTCAGCACGATTACATAACACACACCAATTGGCCATCAGAAAGCCTCTCCTCTTAAGGTTGTCAATGGTTAGGATCTTCCCATGTAGAGTCGTCCACTAGAAAAAAATAATTTTTGGAATAAGCTGTGGATTCCAAACTTTCCTCCAGTTGTAGAAATCATTGGTAGGAGTGATGAGAAGATTGTAGGCCGACTTGACATTAAAGGACCCGAAGGAATTCTTTGCCCAAAAAAACTTGTTGGCATGGGGGGATAGGGGAATCCTTACCTCCTCAAGAATCAACTGAAGATCCCTCGCCAAATGACTCAAATGAGTTTTATCCCCCAAGCCTTCAGCAAGCCTCTTCCAGCAATGAAGGGGGGATATGTAATTCACCATGAGAGGACCAAGCAAGTCCTTGAGACTCCCCATGAGGCAGCTGAAGCGAGTATAGACTAGGGGTCTATCACCAATCCAGTTATCCTCTGATAATCTAATCTTCTCACCATTGCCCACTTGCCATTTTAAGCCTTCCTAAAGTAGTTTCTGGCTTTTGACAATGTTGTTCCATATTTTAGAGCCTGAAGGGAGGTCATGAGAGGATTAAAGGGAAGAAAAGGGGGTGTGGTGGAAGTACTTAGCCTGCATAATCTTACACCTGTCAACACTGCCCATAGCAAGATTCCAACCAATTTTAGTCAGCAATGCCTTATTTAGGTCTGAAATGTTTCTAATCCCTAGGCCTCCCATACACTTGGGTTTACAAACCACCTCCCAGTTGATAAGGCTGGGTCTAGATTTTTCCTCCATACAAGTCCATAGAAAGCTTGTTTGGATTTTTTCAAGTTTCTCAGCTATAGCAATAGAGATCTTAAATAAAGATAGAAAATAGATAGGGACACCTTGAAGAGAAGCCGACAGAAGTTGGAGTTTGCCAGCATTGCTCAGATTTTTGCCTGTCCATCTAGCAAGTTTCTTCTGCATTCTTTCCAGAATAGAATCCCCGAACTGGGGAGTGACCTCCTTGATCATGAGGGGAAGACCCAGGTAGGTATTGGGGAGGTTAGCAGAGCAACATCCAAGAATTCTGATTAACTTACTTCAGAGATTCCTATCCGTGTTGAAAAAATAAATTTTGCTCTTATTATAGTTAATAAGTTATCCCGAGGCCTTGGCATAATCCTCCAACAGGTGTTTCCATTCTTTAGCTTCAACAACCGAAGAATGGCCAAACAAGAAAGTATCATCAACAAATTGCTGCATAACCACTGGGTGAAGGGTAGAAGCTACTTTCACACCCGAGATTATTCTATTCCCGATCAAGTAGGAGAACTTCCTACTCAAAACTTCTACCACCATAATAAATAAGTAAGGTGATAGGGGGTCTCCCTACCTTAGGCCCTTCCCAGCCTTGAAAAAACCCCAAGGAGAGCCATTGACCATCACCGAGTAGTGAACACTTTCCACAACCACCTTGATAACATTGAGGAATCTTTCCCAGAATCCCAACTTGGATAGGACATCATACAGGAAATTCTAGTTAACTTTATCATAAGCCTTAGAGATGTCAAGTTTAAAATCCATACATGGGTTGCAACTCCTCCATGGAATGAATGACTTCATGAGTAGTGATGACCGCATAGAGGATCTGCCTACCTAGAACAAAACCCCTCTACGAGGGGCTAATACATCTATCAAGAAGAGGTTTGATTCAGTTAACAACAACTTTAGAAAAGATCTTGTAAACTGAATTGCACAGACAGATAGGATAGAAATTAGTTATAAGCTTTGGATCCGAAACTTTGGGAACCAACACAATGAAAGTATTATTCAATTTCTTCAGAAGGTTCCTCATACGAATGCAATCCCTGGTGGCTTTGATCAAATCATACTTCACAATCTCCCAAAACACTTGAAAGAAGGCTGGGGGGAAGCCATCGAGGCCTTGGGCCTTATAGGCAACCATAGAAAAAATTGCCTCTTTAACTTCCTCTTTGGTAACTTGACACATTAGCAGCTCATTGTCAACATAATTCAGGAGTGGAGGGATAAGATTGAGTAGCTTATCACATAGTTCAGGAGGTTCTCTCACCATGTCGGTAGTGTATGATGACTCAATGTTGAACGGATAATACCAAACCGGTACTGAGAGGGGGGGGGTGAATCAGTATAGACAAAAACACAATCCTAAACCGGTTTGTCAGTAGACACTGTGCTTTGACAGACAAACAGTAACACCAGTCTTAAACAAAGTACAATCGGCAAAACCCAAAATAACTACGACAAGCATAAACCGGTTGACACTTATCTTTTCACACAATCTAATACTTCATTTCCATTTCACCCTAGTGCATGAACAAGTAATCTATCGTCAAAGATATGTAAACAGCTAGATTAACATGATTTACCTTCAAACACAAATCACTTAAACCATCAGATGAATAACACCACACATGACACACAGATTTTTCATGTGGAAACCCAACTGGGAAAAACCACGGTGGGGATGAATACCCACAAGCTGTTTTTGAACTCTTTAGAAGTCTTCTTTGTTAGGAGCCTTGTCCGGTTAAAGATTGATACAATAGGTTCTATTAGGAACCGATTTTGTTAGGGATCACCCGGTTAAGGGATGGCTAGAATACCCGGTTAAGGGTTAAACCCTATTAAAGGTTACCTTGTTAGAGGATTTCAAGAACTCAATGGTTTTGAGTCACCTTGTTAAAGGATTTGCAGTAAGCCAGTTAAAGCTACCCTGTTAAGGGATTTCCCAACTATTGAAGTGGTTAGAAATCAACAGGTATTACAATGATCTGGTAACAGCACTCAATGCCAATGCAGATCCGCTTTAGCTCCTCTTCACCTTTTGCACTTACACTCTGCAGGTACCACTTCTCTCTTCTCGTCTAGCAAGAATCACGTATCTCTTCACTTGGATACTTACACATAAATTTTGCCAACAACTTCAGAAAGAAACACAACATCGACCTTATAGGAAATAGATAGGTCAGTAGCATAAACCCTAAACCCTAAACCTATTAGGTTAAGCAATTCAAATGGTTCAATCCTAACTATTTAGCATATTTCATTAAATGCAATAGTCTTGAGCCAATCTCAAGACATTCTCCATCATTTGTTTTCCACCGATTTCATGGTGGTTGATAACCCATCACATGTTGTCACCATTTACAGACTTTGCACATTCCTGAGCTAGATAGGAACAATCTCCTTCATGCAAGATCCTTAACGCGCACAAGGCTGATGTGGCAACACGATCTATTCTTCGTTACAATGCTAACTCATCACACAAAGTCACCGATTGAGTCACACAAGCTTGAGGCACTTCAACCATAAACCCTGAAGTTGAGACTACCAACCGGTAGTCATACAAAGCTTCCATATGCTGGTTCCCATAACCACATGCCGGTTCACCTTAAACAAACACACTGCTTCACTTTGGCACAAATGCCGGTTCATAGTGTTATACCGGTTCTTGGTAACATACCGGTTCTCACATATACCAGTTCTCTCCTCTTCAGCATATTGACATCAATGACAACATATAATATCATCATGTCCTCATACCGGTTCACATAATGCCAACAATCTCCCCCTTTGGCATTGATGGCAATATACAAAGATATCTCTCCGCTTCACATCTTCTCCCCCAATTTCTACAGATATCTTCTCTGCTTCACTTCTTCTCCCCCTTTGATAACAATGCCAAAGTGGAGGCACAATCTTCCCTGTTCCATTACGCTGCTCCCCCTGAGGAGTAGCATCCTTCAACACATCAATCCTGAAGAAAAAATTGACTATGCAATACTTGACTGATGTGGAGCATATACCTTTAGTTTACCTCCTGAAGGGGCAACACCCCTAATTCACCTCTTAAGTACATAAATGTAGCCTTTGGGAGAGGCTTGGTGAATATGTTTGCTAACTGCTCCTTCCTGGAAACATGTTCCAGTGCAATCTCTTTGTTCTAAACCTTTTCCCTCAAGAAATGATACTTAAGCTCAAAGTGCTTGGTTCTAGAATGTAAAACTGGATTCTTGGAGATGTTAATTGCACTAATATTGTCACAAAATATATTTACTGGTTCAGATACAAGAACTTTGAAGCCATTTAATACATGCTTCATCCAAATTGTCCGAGTGTAGTTCATGAAAGCTACAACATACTCTACTTCCACTGTAGACTGAGAGATATAACTCTGCTTCTGACTCATCCATGAGACCAGTCTACCACCGAGAAAGAATGCACCACCAGTTGTGTTCTTCTGGTCGTCCACATTACCTACCTAATCAGCATCTATGAATACTTTCAAATTGAAGTCCTTGCCATATGGATACCACAATCCATAATCAATAGTTCCCTTCAGATACCTAAGAATCCGCTTGACTGCAACCAAGTGGGATTCTCTTAGACTTTTCTGGAACCTTGCAGTAATGCCAATTGCATGTGCAATATCTGGTTTTCTATGCACTACATAATGCAACTTACCAATCATTGATCGGTATTCCTTCTCATCAACCAATGCCGAGTCATCTTCTTTGGATAGTTTACAACCGGTCACCATCGGTGTACCAACCGGTTTGCTATCTTCCATGCCAAAGGTCTTCAACACCTCTTTGACATACTTGGATTGAGTGATAAAGATTCCATCCTTCATCTGTTGAATCTGCAGTCCAATGAAGAACTTAATCTCCCCTATGAGTGACATCTCAAACTCTTTCTTCATCTCATCTGCAAACTCATGACTCATCTTGTCATCTCCACCAAAGATAATGTCATCAACAAATACCTCACAGATCAGGATCTGATCTCCTTCAGACTTCAAGTAGATATTGCTATCTTCGCTTGTTCTCTCAAATCCAATCTTCACAAGATGGGAATGCAGGCGTTCATACCATGCTCTAGGTGCCTGCTTTAGACCATATAAGGCTTTATGTAGCCTACACACCATGTCACTGTCTTTAGATAGGGCAAACCCATCTGGTTGCTCTATATACACTTCCTCTTCAAGTACACCATTTAGGAATGCAGATTTTACATCCATTTGTTATACTTTGAATCCTTTAAAAGCTACATATGCAAGAAGCATACGAACTCCTTCCAATCTAGCTACAGGAGCAAAGGTTTCTCCATAGTCTTCTCCTTCTTCTTGGGCATATCCTTTGCACACTAGTCTGGCTTTGTTTCTAATCACTGTGCCATCCTAATTCAACTTATTTCTGAAAACCCATTTGGTGTCAATGACATTTTTATGCTCCGGTCTGGGTACCAAAGACCATGTACCATTTTTCTCTATCTGGTCAAGTTCCTCTTCCATTTCCTTGATCTAGTCTTCATCTTTATGTGCCTCTTTGAATGATTTAGGCTCAAATTTTGAGATCATACATGAGTTTTCTCTAACCTTTCTTCTTGTAAGAATTCCTACATCCTTATCTCCTATGATCTGCTTAGGATCATGATTTAGCTTGACATACCGAGGAATGGTCTTGATAGATTCCTCTTGCTTTTCTTCTTCATCCTCATCTCCATCAGTATCAACATCTACATCTACTGGTGTAGGAACATTGTTACTAGTACTTGGTTGACTGACAACTAGTTCCCATAAGGTTACAACCGGTTCATTTACCGCTTGCTCACTGTCGGTTTCCTCAGTTTTCTCAGAGGTTTCATCAACTCTTACATTGATTCTTTCCATAATTCTCTGAGTCCTATTATTGAAACACTTGAGAGATTTTCTCTTGGTGGAATACCCTAGGAATATTCCCTCATCACATTTTGCATCAAATTTGCTCTGGTGTTCGCTCCTCTTGATGTAACATTTGCTACCAAATACTCTAAAGTAGCTAACCACAAGTGTCTTACCGGTCCAATACTCATAAGGAGTTTTATCCTTACCTTTCTTAATGAGTATCTGGTTCATTGTGTAGACTGCAGTACTCACCGCTTCTCTCCAAAAGGTGTGAGCTACCTTTCCTTGAATCAACATAGTTCGAGCTGCTTCAAACATAGTCTAGTTATTCCTCTCTGCTAGGCCATTCTGTTGTGGAGTACGGGGGGCAGACAGTTGCCTCTTGATGCCATGTTCTTCACAGTACTTGTTAAATTCACAGGAAGTGAATTCCCCTCCTTGATCAGTTCTCAAGCACTTGATCCTTTTACCGCTTTCCTTCTCCACTAATGCTCTGAAGGCTTTGAACTTTATAAAAGTTTCGGACTTATCTTTCAAGAATGCGACCCACATCATTCTTGAGTAGTCATCAGTGAGAATCATGAAGTACCTATCACCCTGCACACTCTTAGTTTTAATAGGACCACACAAATCAGTATGTACAAGATCAAGCAAATTGTCAGCAGTGAAAGGTTTACCTTTAAAGGTTGAGGAAGACATTTTCCCCAGTTGACACTCTCTGCACAAGGTATTTTTTAGTTTGCTCAGCACCGACAACCCTCTAACTACCTTGATCTTACTGGCCTTCGCAATGTTATCAAATTTTACATGACAGAGTCTCCTATGCCATATCCAACTATCATCAAATTTAGCCATAAGACATGTACTTATATTTGCATTCAGCTGAAATAGGTTACCTTTTGTCTACATGCCTGTGGCCACCAATTCACCATTCTTTCCTTTGATTCTGCACACTCCATTCTTGAATTCCAGAGTGAGACCACTGTCATTTAGCTGGGCAACACTCATAAGGTTGTGTCTGAGACCATCAACCCAATACACATTGTCAGCACTACTCTTTCCATTCAGAGAGATGGACCCTCTGCCTTTGACCATACATGGTGCATCATTACCAAAGCAAACCACACCACCATCATACTCTTCCAAGGATAGAAACTTGCTCTGGTCACCAGTCATATGGTGAGAACAACCACTGTCGATAATCCACTCATTGGAATTATCAAAGCGAGAGACAAGAACCTTCTTGTCTGACACATCTTCCTTGATAGCATCAAACACAATATCTTCATTTTCTTCATCTTCTAATTCCTCATCTGTGATACCTTCATCAACTGCCACAAAATAGTTTCTCCGGTTTCCTCCTTTGAATTTCTTGAACCTTTCCGGTTTGTCCTTGTTGTCGCCATTAGGACAGTTTACAACAATATGTCCTTTCTGGTTACAAGAAAAATATTTCAAAGGCAGCTTACCTTTGTATTTGCTGGTTCCTTTAGGAAGTTTCCTGGCAAGAAGAGCTTCAAATGCCATTAGAATCTCCTCATCATTCATTTCTCTGCTCTGTCTTGGTTCACCACTAGTGCTAGCTTCTTTTCCTTTTCTGGATGGTATAACAGAAGCTTTAAAATCTGATTCAGTCTTTTGAACACTGCCATCAAAACTATTTAGCTCATAGGCTATCAACTTTGCAATGATGGAGTCTAGGGATACCTTAGTCTTGTCTATTGATCTCAACTCCTGAATATCAATAACCCTTATTGCATAGACCGGTAATAAGGATCTCAGGACTTTGCTTACCACAGTGGAATCTTCCATTTTACCACCTGCACTCTTGATATCTCCAACAACAATTTTGATTCTTTTTCCATACTATTGAATGATCTCACCTTCAACCATCTGCATGTCTTCAAACTTCCCTCTAAGACTTTCTTCCTTAGCTTATTTTACATGCTCATCACCGCCATAGATATTTTCAAGAGTATCCCATACCTCTTTGGGATTTACCTTATCTTGGACATCAATAAACTCAATTTCAGATAAACTACTAATTAGGGCTTCCATGACTTGCCCATTCTCCAACATCTCTCTCTTTTGGTCATCGGTGAGAGTATCGGTAGGGGCAACGTAGGAATTCTCAACATAGCTCCAGTGTTGAACACCCATGCTTCTAATGTATATCTTCATGCTGTCTTTCTATATACTGAAATTTTCTCTGTTAAACTTTGGACCTTCCCTCTTCATCATTAGACCGAGATCTTTACCTCAAGCGGTTAAGCTTATAACACAGAGGACCTGGAGGACGCTCTGATACCAATTGATAACTCAATGATGAACGGATAATACCAAACCAGTACTGAGAGGGGGGGGGGTGAATCAGTACAAACAAAAACACAATCCTAAACCAGTTTGTCAGCAGACACTGTGCTTTGACAGACAAATAGTAACACCAGTCTTAAACAGAGTACAACCGGCAAAACCCAGAATAACTGAGACAAGCATAAACCGGTTGACACTTATCTTTTCACACAATCTAATACTTCATTTCCATTTCACCCTAGTGCATGAACATGTAATCTATCATCAAAGATATGTAAACAACTAGATTAACATGATTTACCTTCAAACACAAATCACTTAAACCATCACATGAATAACACCACACATGACACACAGATTTTTCACGTGGAAACCCAATTGGGAAAAACTATGGTGGGGATGAATACCCACAAGCTATTTTTAAACTCTTTAAAAGTCCACTCTGTTAGGAGCCTTGTTCGGTTAAAGACTGCTACAATAGGTACTGTTAGGAACCGATCCTGTTAGGGATCACCCGGTTAAGGGATGGCTAGAATACCCGATTAAGGGTTAAACCCTATTAAAGGTTACCTTGTTAGAGGATTTCAAGAACTCAATGGTTTTGAGTCACCTTGTTAAAGGATTTGCAGTAAGCCGATTAAAGCTACCCTGTTAAGGGATTTCCCAACTGTTGAAGTGGTTAGAAATCAACAGGTATTACAATGATTTGGTAATAGCACTCAATGCCAATGCAAATCCACTTTAGCTCCTCTTCACCTTCTGCACTTACACTCTGCAGGTATCACTTCTCTCTTCTGGTCTGGCAAGAATCACGTATCTCTTCACTTGGATACTTACACACAACTTTTGCCAACTTCAGAAAGAAACACAACATCGACCTTATAGGAAACAGATAGGTCGGTAGCATAAACCCTAAACCCTAAACCTGTTAGGTTAAGCAATTCAAATGGTTCAATCCCTACCATTTAACATATTTCATTAAATGCAACAGTCTTGAGCCAATCTCAAGACGTTCTCCATCGTTTTTTTTCCACCGATTTCATGGCGGTTGATAACCCATCACATGTTATCACCGTTTACAGACTTCACACATTCCTGAGGTAGATAGGAACAATCTCTTTCATGCAAGATCCTTCACGCGCACAAGGTTGACATGGCAACATGATCTGTTCTTCATTACAATGCTAACTCATCACACAAAGTCACCGATTGAGTCACACAGGCTTGAGGCACTTCAACCGGAAACCCTAAAGTTGAGACTACCAACCGGTAGTCTTACAAAGCTTCCATATGCTGGTTCCCATAACCACATGCCGGTTCACCTTAAACAAACACACTGCTTCACTTTGGCACAAATGCCAGTTCACAGTGTTATACCGATTCTCACATATACCAGTTCTTGGGAACATACCAGTTCTCACATATACCGGTTCTCTACTCTTGATCATATTGACATCAATGACAATATACAATGTCATCATGTCCTCATACCGGTTCACATAATGCCAACAGTGTAAGCATTAGTGAAGGATTGTGAGGCCCATTGCCCAATCCCGTTAGTCCCCACCAATTCTTCATTCTTGTCATTGAGTAAGGAATGAATAGTTTTTCTCCTCTTATGCTTCGAAGCTGACCTGTGGAAGAAGGAAGTGTTCCTATCCCCCTCAGTTAGCCACTAGATTTTGGATCTTTGCTTCCAGTAGATCTCTTTGAGGCCCATAATGTCTTTCCATTTTTGCCTCCATCATTCATCCTCTTTGTGGATATCCATAGAGGTGTCCCCCTCAACAATGTCTCTCTGGAGTTGGTCCAATTTAGATTCAATGTCCTTCTTTCTCTTAAAGATATCTCCAAAAGAGGATCTATTCCAAGCTCTGACCTCTCTTTTAATTATTTCCAGCTTTTTGGAAACTCTAAACATAGCAGAACCTTGAATAGGGGTGTTCCAACAATTTTGGATGCACTATTTAAACTCCGGGTGAGAGTGCCACGTAATCTCATACCTAAAAGGTATGGGTCCCAAGACCGGCCTATTAGCCCAAGAAAGGAGGATCAGGGAATGGTTAGAAATAGTGCAAGGGAGGTTCATGAGAGAGGAGTTATTACCAAGGTCCCACTTGGCTAAGACCATAAATCTATCCAGCCTGACCTAAATAAGATTAGAGCCTTTTCTGTTGTTAGACCAGGTGAATGGATTCCCTTGAAGATCTAGGTCTAACAGGTCATTTTTCCTAATGAAGTCAACAAAGTCAAGCATGCTATCACTGTAATTAGTTAGACCACCCAACTTCTTTGAGGGATAAAGAGGGTTGTTGAAGTCACTGGCGAGCATGAACGTGTCCTTATTATCAGCCATGAAGATAGAGATTTCCTCCCAGGCCAGGGCTCGACCATTTATGGTATTAGGAGAATATATGTTGAAAAGGTTTGAGGAAAAGTTATTCAAAGTAAACCTTATGGAAATAAAGGTGTGAGAAAAGGAAACAACAGTCGCATCCAACTTACTTTTATTCCAGAGAGTCGCCACACCACCCAAAGCGCCTTCCGCCTCACTATAATAGAAGGTAACAATAGGCCACAAACTGTCCACAAGAGAAGCAAAGTTTTGATAGGTCATTTTCATTTCATGAATTAAAATAATATCAACCTTATTGGTTACAATGCATTGCTTAAGAGCATACTGCTTCTAAGGGCTATTAAAGCCCCTTAAGTTCCAAGAAAGGAACTTCATTTCTTGCCTTTTTGAGATGTCTCCAGAGTTAATTGCCGCCCAGTGACAATTTCTCTAGCCATTGCCTTTGTTCTGAGGGTCCTCTCAGAAGGTCTGCCTGGTTTAGAGTCAGTACCTACATCCGCCTTCCTATTTTACTTAGTCTTTCTTTTTGTTTCTTGCCATTCTTCTTTCTCTTTTTCAACAGACGAAGATGGGGCAAATCGACTACCCTGGGAGAATTCCAGTGATCTCCCCAGAGGAATTCACACAAGAAGTAGTAGGAGAAGGATTTGGACCCAGGCCATTCCCTTTGTGGGGCATAGGGGCAGCCCCAACACACCACATAACCCTCCCATCATCCCCAATAGTATTGGGATTCAACATTTTAAGCACATTGAGGGTAACCTCCTTATTCCCCTTCTTCTCACTGAAGTTATCCTCGACTTTCAGTCCTTCATGTTCTTCCTCCCTTCGAGAGATCTCTCCCTCTTCTAGTTCTGGACCCAAGAAGTTCCCCGAGGAGGGGGTGGGGGATTGGGGTCAGGGGTCTTCATTATATTAAGAATACCCTCTAGGAAGGGGTATCCATCCTCAACAGGGACTTGAGAATTGTTCCTTTCCATCAAGTCCTTAGCCGGGTCCTCAACCTTATCAATGACCGAGGGGCAAGGGGGAGGAACATCCTGCATTGTATCCTCATTGAAAATTCCTGGGGAGGACAATTTCTCCTTTTGTTTGGCTTCCAGAGGTGGAGGGGCTAGACAATTAGCTATCACATGGCCATGCTTTCCACATCTTTGGCAATAAAGGGAGGCGTTCTCATAGACAATAGCTTGTGTCCATTTTCCCCATTTTTATTTGAGAGATGAAGTTAAGGAGGGGGTTGTTAACAACCACATTCACACAAAGGCGAACATAAATGAGTCTAGACTTTGCATCGTCACACTGTCAGCAACAACGAATTGGCCAAAAGAGTTGCCAATCCATTTGAAGATGGTATCGTCCCAAAATTCCAAAGGGAGGCCAAGGAGTCAAATACAAACTAGAGCAAGTATGAGGAGATCAGCCCTAGGTTCAAACCGCAATTTCCACTTTGAGAGGGCCAAGCAGTGTTTTCCATAGGACCATGAACCAGGGAGGTTAAAAATAAAGTCTTCTTCAGCTATGAACCTAAATAAAAAGAGCCCACCCAACATAGCTGATTCAAAGACACTAACTTTTAGTTTCCATCTCGAACCAACCCATCTTTTAACCATTTTGATTATGGGTCTAAAGGCCAAGAATCTCCCCACCAACCAGAGGTGTAGGGAGGAGGCGATATTATCCATAACATTGTCGGGGAGATAAATTTCAGGACCATCCTTGCCAACAGTGACCTTCGGCTATTGAGTCAACAACACCGTCTTGGGATTTCCAACAAGAGCACCTTTCCAAGTGCTCTCATGAGCCTCCCCAGACAATGATGCCACTCCATCAGTCTTGGGATCCAAATTATGTGAATCCAAGCTAGTGGTGACATGTGATTTTTGCTCATGAGAGCAAACCTCGTGCAAAGGCACATTGCAAACCTTCATGACAGAATCCCCGACCAAAGGAACCCACCCAACATTTTGAGAACTAAGAATGAGTGCCAAATCCAGACACAATTGCAGATGAACAGGGGGGTGGTCAGGGTCCAGGGAGGATGGGCCCTCCCCTACAGAAACAAAAACCATAGCCAAAATTTTATAAAATAGAGAGCGGGAAAAGTTGCAGAGCGATTCAAAGAATTTTTTCTCATTTAATAATTTCATTGAAGTGAGTTTCTTGAGAAGGTGAGTTATATTTGATCTATATTTAAAGTATAACAAATCTAATTTGATCTATATTTATAGATTATTGTTATTATCTAATAATTTCGTTGAAGTGAGTTTCTTGAGAAGGTGAATTATATTTGATCTATATTTAAAGTATAACAAATCTAATATGAAGTAATAGTTTTTTAGATTAATTAGTTTAAATCACTTAATTAAATAAATTATAATATTTTTATTGAATTAATTTTAAAAAATTCCGATTTGTTGGAAATTATTGATATTTATTTTTAATGAAGGGTAAGGTCAAATTATATTTGATTTACAATTATTTTATTTTACATTATTAATTGTTCAAAATTTCACTTGTATAATTTAGAATTTAAAATTATATTTGATTTACAATTATTTTATTTTACATTATTAATTGTTCAAAATTTCACTAGTATAATTTAGAATTTAAAATAAGTAAAACTAATTATTTACTTATTTAATAAAAAATTATTGATGAGAAATGATAAGTAATATTTTATCTTAATTATTTTTGTGCCTAAAGTATGTGGAAGGAAATATATTATTTTAAATTAGATTAGTTTGAGTGAGATGATGTGATGACATTGATTGTATGTTTTGGATGCTAGATGGATGTCGAAATGTTAATGAATCCATTTTTTAGTCCTATTTGTTAAACGAGAATTACTATGGATGTGTATTTTGAAATGGGTTTGTGACTGCGAGATTGCTTGAACTAGTTAATGATTCCATTTTGATCCTATTTGTTTCATGAGAGTTATTTTGGATGTGTATTGTGAAATGGGTGTGTGATTGCAGGCTTGCCTAGACTATGATTATTATGCTTTAATTCATGATTAGGTGCATCAGAATTATATATCACGGTGTTGCCTTGATCAACCACATTTACTACATGTGGCTCTGTAGCTGCCCCCTCTTCCACAAAGAGGATAAATTCATCTAGAGATTGAACCTTGGAGGTGATTTCACTACCAAGTTAGTCCATCTCTCTCTCCTTAGGGAAAAAAAAGCCTTGGGGTGGTGAAGGAAGCTTTGGAACTTGCAACTAATTCCCAAGATTAACTTCTTTTGGTGGACTGCCTTGCACATAAAGATTCTTACTCAAGACAATTTGTGTAAGTGGGGATTTCAACTCCCTAACAATTATCTCATATGTAAGAAAGAAAGCACTCCCCACTTATTGCTCCATTGTACTTTTACCAAAACCCTTTGGGGTTTGGTGTTGCAGAAGTTGGATATCCCTTAGGTCATGAATGGTGATTTATAACAAATTCTTATGGACTCGCGTGGTCCTTCATATAACCCCCTTATTAAACAATTATGGAAGCGAATTCCACCTCATCTTGGCTAGAGTATATGGAAAGAAAGGAACAATAGGATTTTTTCATGATTTGGAAAAACCTATTGAGGAGGTTTTTAGATCCTTTTCCAAACTCCTCACGGAGAACCTCTTTGTCACTACTTGTCCTTGTCCATCCTACCTCCCCTCATTGTTTGATGATAAAATTTATAAGAATTGGGGTTGCCTAGCTCATATGCCAAATTTGACATTTCTAAAAGGACGAAGAGGAGGAACTCTACATGGTATCCACCTAGGTCAGGGTGGTATTAGTTGAATTTTGATGGTGCTACAAGATAGTCACTTGGTGAGGTAGCTACGGGGGGGAGGGGGGGGGGGGTTATAAGGATGCATATAGAGGAGATAGTGGTAGCTTACTCTGGGAACCTAAAGGGAAATACAAATAAGTGGCCTTACTTTGGAGGCTCAAAGTTTCTCTTTCTATTAGCTTGAGGACCTTAACCATTGAAGGTGATTCCAAACTCATAATTGATGCAGTTAAGGGACTAAATAACGTTAACCGGTCTATTGAAGGGATAATCAAAGACATGTTCACAAATTCCTTCTAGGGTTGGAGCACTTTGAAATCAGTCATGTCTAGAGGGAGGGTAACATTGCAGCTAATGTTGTGGTGGTGTTGGGCTTCCAAATTGAAGGATTGAGATGCTCGAGGAAAAAAGATTTCTTCCCAAATAATGTTTAGATACTCTTGAGTGGAGAGTCCCTGAATTTGGATTCCCATGGGTAATCTTGTCCTCTTTTGGAACTAGCTTCTACAACACTTAACTATGTTATGATTTTGGGGCTACAAGTTAAAATGTTGATGGCGGGAAAATTTGAACACGGGGCTGAGTTGGCTTGAGATGATGTGGACTCCTCAATGTGTGTGGAATAGTCAAGAGAAAAATGATAATTTCCTTCTGCTGACGTGATAAGGGGTTAAGAGTAGGTGTCACATGATCTTTTTGACTTTCCACGTTATGATACATATGCATAATTGTAGCGAGACATGTGGAAGCTACTTGGCAATAATGAGAATTTAATCCCTAGGAAAAGAAGGGCTATGAAAACTAATATTGCTATCACATCTTATTGCTTGTCATGCCATTGGCACAAGTAGTGGATTAAGGAAGGTTACAGGCATATTTGTGACCTTGATGGTCCACACATTTTTGGCCACCACATTCCCTATTGCTTCTCTGGGATTGATGCCAATATTTTTTTTTCAAAATTTTCTCTTTCTTCCGAGAAATGTGCTTTGTATTCCTATGATTGCTATTAGAATAGGGGGGATAGTGTGCGAGTTGAGATGGATAAGCTAGATACAATTAGGAATATTGAAATGATGTGGCATGTATGTAAGGAGGGAGGGGTTGATGAGTGTCTTGAGAAATTGAAGGGGTTTGATGAGGAGTTGTCTATGCATTTCATTACCTCCTAGAACAATAGAAGAGTTACAATGGGAGGAATTTCATTTGAAGTTAGTGAGGAGGCGATTGCACAAGCTACTGGCCTTTCCATAGAAGGAAAAAAGTGGAAGATAATCAGTCATGTGGCAAATAGCTAGAAACTCAGCAAGTTTTTTTGTGGGAAAGAAGACCTGAAGAAATTGCAGGATGGATATGTCGGAGAGGAGCTACTCGACCCATTGAAAATGGTATGCTTGATGATAATGAAATATTTTACTTTGGAAGGCCACTTTAAAGTCTATTATTTTTTATCATATGCCACTTCTAAACAACTTTAGAAACCATGACCTTATCTCCTTCCCATTTTACCTGTTACATTTTTAGACACCTAAAATTAATATTTAATTAATTTAAGCCTATCAACATAATTAATTAATTTAATTGTGTTGTCCTCATTCCTCTTAGAATCAATTAAATCTAATTTAATTAATCCTGTCACTATTGTCCAATAATTAATTTATCAAATAAATTAATTATTCCCCTATTCCTCTAAAGTCCCCTCCAATAATTATTTCCTCTAAACCCACTCAGTTAATTATTTTTAATTAATTAACCTAATCATGTGATTCCTACAAATCACTTTTCCTAATCCCACTCAACCTAATTAATCCTTCTTGAATCTCTCATAATCATGCTTATCTTTATTCTCCTATTTTTAATTCCCACTCATGTCACATCAACATTGAGCCTCTCAAAGAAATTCAAATTTCTTTGAATCCCTCAATGCATCCTTATTTTAGAATTTTTAATTCCTCATGTTTGAAATTCAAATTTCTCCCCCTTTTTCCCAAGGAATTTAATATTCCTGTATATTTTCCCAAGGCACCCTTGATCCATGCTTCTATCTAAAATCAATCTCAACCCTTCATGATCAAATCAATCTTTGCCCTCCATTGGCCTTCTCCAATCTATAAATTGGAGTCTATTCTCCTAACAAATCATCCACTTCTCATGCATTGTCATGCTGCTCTTTTCTCCTCTTCTTTCTCCAATCTTTCAATTCAAATCCATCCTAAGTCCATCCAATAATACTATCAAATCCATTATTCTTGTTGAGAAAAGGAGATCAAGCAAGGAGCACATCAAGGGCACATCTTCATCATCCACTTCATCAAGCTCAATCCGAGGGAGAGGTAAAAATAGCAAGGTATAAGCTTTGTCTTTATGTTTTTATGTGGTTTTATGCATGTTTCATGTTTTAATATCTTTTAGTGTTTTGTTCATGCACTAACCACCTCAATCCACCTTGCTGGTTTTTCCCCTCTTCAACATTTGTTGGAACACTATATTAAAGAGGTTGTTGATCCCTCTAAAAATTAGGACAAAAAATGTGTGCCATTGCACCAGGGCCTTGTTTACAACCTTGATTCCTTCTAGTTGGCTCTATGTTTGCCTAGGAACATTTTGGTGCTTGAAACCCCCTCCTCAATTTCTGCCCCCATTGCTTCCATAATTGGTGCACTTGGCTCTAAGAAGAAACAATATATTTGTCAATCTAAGGCTACAACCACTGCTTCCCCTCAAAACCCCCTATTGGTCATTACTGAGATTTGAGCATATAAGGACCAAAAACCCCCAGTAAGTATGAAGACAGACAAAAATACTAGCCACCACAAAAGGATTACCATTCTGGAAGAGTCAAGCAAGGAGGAAGAGGAGATGAGGGAGAGAAATAACAAGAATGAGGATAGATGAAGGTCAAATAGGCTGGCCTCTTGTAGCTCTGGAAGAAGGTAAAAGATTGAAAATTGTTGACTATGACTTAGAGGAGCACAAAGAGGAGAAGGGGAAGGGTAATGAGGAAAATGAGGAAGAGGAGAATGTGGAAGGTGATGGGGGTGATTTGGATGAAAACTCTAAGAAGTCGATCAATAATAGCTAGGATAACCGGGGGAACTCAACTGGTGATGCTATAACTGAAGAGGAGGAGGTCAAAGTGAATGTTGCTAGTGACAATTGTGCAGGGTGTCCAATGGCTGACAAGTAGATGAACGAAATAGTGATAGAACTATGAATGTTGAAGGCCATAATTCTTGACATGGAGAAGAAGATGAACAACATTTCCAAATTCAATCTTTGGGTGATGCATAGTTCGGTGACCTCTCTTTGTCTTATGCAGGATAAGGTTTCGGGTCAATGGTGGAGGATGAAGGCATTCACAAGGAGCTCTTCAAGCTACTGATAAAAAACTAGAATAATGTACTACAACAAGCGGGTCGTGGTGTTAAGAATATTGGTCATATTTAAGGTCATAGGGTTTTTTTTTGTGATGTTTATGTCTTTTGAGGTTTGGCTCCCTTATTGAGCAGTTTGGTTAGCTACAACATCCTTTTTTTTTGCTAATGTTCTGCTTCTAGACTCTAGTTTTTCCTTCCAATCAGTGGTTTATGTTTGCTTACAAATTTCTATTGATCTAGCTTTTTTTTTTCTATTGTAGATGTGCTAATGCTTTCTTGATGCCTTCAGATTGTGGTTGTTATAGGAACAACACACTCATTTTGTTTCTTTCAATATAAAAATATCGTTGTAACCAAATATTATCTTGTTCTATTATTTTAATATAGTGAGATTGGATATAATTTTAGAATCTCATAAGGTGATCATTCAATGATTTTGTTATTAAATTATATATATTGAGTGGGTACACTTGACATGTGTGTGTATTTGAATGACTATAAGTAACGCCATCAACTCCAATTGGCTCCACTTGGCTATCAAATTTTCATATCATCATTTCCATCAGTATAATTGAATTTACCCAAAATGTTGAATACAAAATAGTAGTTATGTAATGCTCGCCAAAATACCCTAGAGAAAATAACTAATCTAACTAACAAATAGAGATTTTTTTTAAACATCTACTAAAGCATCACATGTAGAGCTATCATAACTTCATTGCATAGAATATCTTCACAAGATCCACTAGAGCATCACTTAATTCTATTTTTAACTCAAGTATAAATCATAACATAACATGAATGCATAAATAACTTAAACATAACCAATCTTACTACGCAAGCAGAAATAACATCATATCTATAAACATATAACCATTAATTCTTCCCTAGGGTATCTTCACGCCACTACTTGCTAGCAACCTATCAATAACACATTCATATCATGACTTCATTAACATTCATTGAATTTAAGATCTACTCAATACTTTTCCTATCGAGAGATTCTGAACCTTCAAGTTTATTGTTATATCCCCATTTACCATCTAAGTTTGTTTCAAGCACCAAATCAAATGTTCCTATTTGCCATATTTATTAACGCATCATGAATCTAAATGCATTTACCCTTCTCCTACATATGTAACTAGATTATTTCTTTAAGAACAACCATTATGCAACTCATCAAGATTTCTATCCATATGCATATGGAAGATTACAACAACACAAACTTAATCACTTCCAACTAGGATATCATGCTAGGAAACAATTTCAAAAATCATATGATACTATAAGAATAAACATAATCTATATTTCAATCCCATAATTCAACATAGGATCTCATTCCCAACATGATGATCTTTTCTACAACATGAACCATATAATATTACATCATCTTATTACAAGAGCATAGTTATACATCATCAAGTCCAAATACACAAGAGCACATGGAACAAGCACATAGTCTCTTTTACTAAATCACATCCTAATGCTTAATAATATAATTTACATAAGTACATATTCTTATTCCACATTTACAAGTCATCGTAATACAGTATTATTTCTAATACATAGAAATCAACTCAATAGGTCAACTGCATATTGAAGAATCATAGAATTCATACAAATACACATATACTCATTTATTTTCTTATCCCAAAGATAACTAACATTGAAGAGTAACATCTTTCAAATCAAGGCATACATGATCGCTAACATATTCACTACCATCCACAAGATATACACAATACATTGCATTCATATCTCTCAATCATTTAATTCCTTTATAATGAAGAATTACATATACAATTGAATATCCATTTACAACAATCTCATTCATTACATCTCATTCTGAAATAAACTTGGTACAAGTCCTATTATACATGTTCTCAATATACTAATTACATAGTCTTCTTTACAATTAAATCCTTCTTGAGCTACATACCACTGACATCAATTCTAATTACATAGATTATGTTCCAAGATCCATCCACATGAAGAGATAATATAAATCCATGTCCAAGCATACAAGTATCCAATGAAGAACATCCCAATGGAAGAAGGCATCAAACCACCCGACCATGTGGAATCAAATAGGAATCATCCCTCATGCTAGGAGATGACATGGGGTTCCAACTCACACTCAAGACCTAGGCTGACACCTAACAACCAAGGGACTCAACATGACATCCACAAGATAACATCAAGAATCAAATATCAACTCACATCACACGGCTAAATCACAAATCAATAAACTCCCAGAGGCATAGTCAACAAAAAAGGAATAAGGATAATGGACACATGTAGGGAAAGAGTGTCATCACATGCTATCCTCACATAGAAGGGGCCAAGCCACACCCTGATAGTCATGTGGAACCTTCTCCACCTTGGAGCCATTCAAGGGAGATAGGTTTACCGCTCCAATGGTCTTCCCAAGCTCATCCCAAGCCAACGCTCTAGGGCTATGAGGTGGGGCACCAAAACCAATTATTATATTGTTTAGTGAATTCCTAGATACCCAAACCCACTAATTATTTATTAAGATTATCACTTACAATTACAAGAAAACTCTTCATGTGATTCCAAAGGTCTAGACCCCCTCATAGAGATCCAATGCTCAAGACCTTGGTCCTACAGATGCAAGAGCCCACTCTCCCAACCATGGAACATAAGATTAGGGTAAAGAATAAATCCAAAAGACATCATAACAACATCATGAAGGCTCAAAAATGATATAAAAATAATCACAACATACTGAGAACAAATTGATTATAACGGAGTACATATAACCATACACATGGTAAGAGCCTTCATCGAAATAATGCAAAAGAAGCGCCAATCATACATATAATCCAAGAATGAAAAAAAATACATGTCAATCTTCTACAGTGAGGCAAAAATCATCCCACTGGAGCCATATGATAAATCCTCAACAATGAGGAATTCTCCCTCTCGCTGGAGCAATACAATGCATATGAAACACCTCAATGGTAAGGCATAAACCCTCTTACTAGAGCACAAAAGACATCATGAAAGATCAATATACATTAATGAAAAATTAGAGAAGCTCAACAAAACCCTAAAATGCCTCTAGAGAATGCACAAATCCCAAAAAGACACTCACATAGCTCAAATTGACCTTTCTAGCACCTCCAGAGCAATCCAACACTCCTGTAATGTTGACCAGTGCCCCTAGAATGTAGAGTGGAACCCTTGGGTCATCCCCCAGTGTTTTGAGTTCCTCTGATAGTGTTATGAGTTCATTCCCTAGTGTTCTGGGTGCATATGGTAGTGTTTTGGGTAAATTTGGCAACGTTTTGGGTAAAAGTGCCAAAATCTAATGAAAGGAAAAGACACTTGCCCAGGTCTACTCAGGGGTCAAAAATGGCACACAAAATCAACCTAGAAGGTCTAGAAGATCCAAAAATCAAAGAGGGAACTCAAAATTACAAAGTTACAAACTCACAGACAGAAAAATACATAGAAAACTTTCTTCCATAGTGCTCAGAATGACACCTAGAAAGCATAGCAACAAAGGAAGATGTAATAAATCTGCAATAACTTCAAAAAGACAACACAAAAGCATCACAAGGATCAAATAAAATCTCAAACTCTCCTAGAAGGGTATGTATCTCAAAATGTGCAATTTCAACGCGTTAAAAAGGACTCCTGACAACAATAGGGAGACCAAAATCACAAAATCTTAACTTTGTAGCAAGGGAGACACAAGGAATATAATATAAGGAGGTGTACAACCCCAAAAACAAGATCAATATCGCCTCAAAAAATAGGGAAGAGGAATCATAAGCATTCACAAAGAAAGACAGAGAAAGACACTCCTGACAAGTGATTTCCAGAAGTTTGAAAACAATGTATTGCAATTCCCTATTCCAATTTTCTTTCCAATTCAAATTAATTCTTCAATTTCAAATCCATTCTTCCCAAAACAAATCAAACAACATCCAACAAGAAATCTTTGCACAGCCACAAAGAAGACATTGTATTTCCGAAAATCAAAGTTCGAAGGAGAAGAAGAACCAACCTGCAAACACAAATCCAATAATGGTTGAAATTGAAGAAGAGCAAAATCCACACGCAATCCAAAACTCCAACAATCTTCAATCCAATTTGAAATCCAACTCTAGAATTCTGCTGGATGATCCACCCGACAACATTCTCAGAAGGCCAATTATTTAAAAATTCAAACCTCAAACTATAGAAATTTCCAACCAATCAGAAAATTTGATAAAACTATATAATATACCTACCTCATATAGTTTCGAGGAACATATTATTTATTAATAGTATTTACCTACCAATTTGAAAATAACCAATCACACGTAAGGGTAGATAAACTTTATATTATATCTGTTTGAACACATTATATCAATGTAACAGTATAATTGTAAGTAAATTATTAAATAGCCAAATTAAATAATAATTCAATAATAAAGCAATAAATAAATAATATAATTATATTAAATCAAATAAATTAAATAATCAATTAAACACTAAATCATTAAATAAATAGAATAAACTAAAGTAAAATAAGATAAACATCAAAACCCAATAAATAAATAACACCAATAAACAAATAAATAATCAAGTAATATTAATATCTTAATCTAGCCACTTAATAAACTATGCAATAGAATCAATTATTAATTTAATTAAACAATCGTACTCACAAAACCACATAACAGCTTGGGTCTTAACAACCACAATGCACCACAAGACAATACTAACATGACTTAACTAACAAGGTGACAAATTAAGCCTAGACTGTGCGAGGCAAACACCTGCCATCTCCAACAACATGTCATTGGGATAAAGACATGCTCACACCCGTGAGACTAGGTGGAGTCAATGTCTGGTACCTGTAATCCTGCATCCACCACTAAATACAACACAACATATATGCAACACATATACATCATAAATGGTCAGGCAAATGATAGAGAATCACAATGTCGTATCGTGCTCACAATGAGTGGTATGACATCGTCTCTAATCACAAAGACACTAGAAGACAATCACAACATCATTGCATCAAGTCAGTCATCGTAATCAAAGAGTAGGGTTAGCATAATCATAATGTCATTAAAATCCAATAAGAAATATGATCCATCATGAATAATGAACACATATAAACCATCAAATACAGATCCATCATCATCCATTACAATCATGGAATAGGGTTATTACATAACATGACACCATCGAATCATCATAAAGTAGACTAGGCTAGATCAATACAATCCTTTATTGTACACAAGACAAGATGAATTAGGGAGGGGCACTACATCCTCCCCCCTAGGGATCGACTTACTCCTAGAAGTCGCGAAGGGTTAAGTTGAAAGCATACACACATCAACCCAAAACTTCTTAATCCAAACATATCCTAGCTCAAAGTAAGATAATGACTACAAAAGTTTCCTTTCAATGCTTCAATTATCCAATTAAATACATTACACAAGAGATAAAACAAGTCACAAAACTCTTATTGGTTACAATAATCATGATAAATCATTAAAATATCTTCAAGAGAAATTTATTTAACCACATTTGAAAGACTAAAACTATAATTCTTGTATCCGAGTTAGCATCTATAAGCAAAATCACAACTCATATCATTCAAGCATCCCAACGCTTCTTTAACATCTAGTTGAATGCAATTAAGAGGACAAATATACGTTTTACACAATTTTCTACACATAGGCACATCCTTAAGAAGCCATATATCATACACCTATATGAGGGAAGTTTGAATAAACTTCCTTCAAGACCAAATAATATGAAGAGAATCTCACAATTACCAAAATTCCATATCCTATAATTTCAAGGGAAAGCAAGATTTACAACATTCAACTTCTCAATCCCTACCACAGTTTTGCTATGCTACTCTAATGCAAGCATTTACGCATCTATCATCAAGTCAATTCTTTTAAAGGCACTCTAATCCATTAATTATACATGATATATATTTATATATAAGCACTCATTGAAGATATGTAATCAACAGTTTCCTTTGCTTTTATCTACTTCATATATTACAAATTCCTCAATTTGAATGCACTTCTATATAAATTTCATAAAATCTAACAAGTCACCAATATATTTCATCCCATTAACATGTTTTCATTTACTCAACCAATATTGAAAGACTAGCAAGGATCAACCACAAAACCCTAGCCTAACAATGAAAATAATCTACCATACATAAATGAAGATACCTAAGACCATGCAAAAAAACAAAATAAAACAAGATATATCATTCACATGTCAAGTAGGGTTTCAATCTCCATTTCTTCCTATCTCCATTGATCTTGTTTGATATTTGCTCTCAGATTTTATGTGCGCACAAGAGCTCAACAAAGAATGGAAATGTGGTTGATAGTGTGATTGTAAGAAGGCTTGATTGCATAAGAGATTTGATGATTAGTTGATTAGGTGCATTTATTAGGGTTGATAATGAAGAGTGCATCCTATTATATAGAAGACACTGTAAGAAATGGAGGGATAAGATTAAGAGGTGTAAAGATAAATGGTCGGCTAGGATTAAAGGGTAGGTAGAGGAAATAATAAAATAATAAGAGGGTGGGTGATGTAGGAATTAAGAGATAAGTGACATGTGTCATAGAGGAAAAAGATAATGAATTAATTAAATAAATAAATATTTATTTAATTAATAAAGGAAGTGGAATCAATTAAATAAATGAAATATTTATTTAATTTAGGAAAAGGTCAATTTAAATAAATAAAAGTATTTATTTAAACGAGGAAAGGCTTAGAAGAGGATTAATGAATGAATTAAATAAATAATAATTTATTTAATTAATAGAAGACTTAGGATAAAATAATTAAATAAATAAAAATATTTATTTAATTAGATAGGACAATTTTAGGTGTCTACATTTTGCCCCTCTTTGAGACGATGCAACTTGTCGCATTGGCTCAAAGAAGATAAGATAAACTAATACAAATTTGCCCCATGATGGGAATGATATTCCCCCTCAAGAGAGTGGATGAAAAAATTGAAAGGGTTGTAGACAATCTCTCGATAAGAAAGAAAGGCTAGAAAGGACTGACAAGATAGGGTGAAGAGACTGACATGGGAGACTAGGGTTAAGTAGCCTATATGATAGGGCCACAAGGAAAAAATCCTCATTTGAATCCACACACCTAAGAGATTAGAGTGTAGAGAGAGAGATTAGAGCAGTTAGAGTAGTCAGTGACGATGAATAGAGTTCATTGTTTCGATCGAGTCTGACGATATCAGAGACCAGACGAAATGGGTGAGCCGGTAAGTACCTCGAAGCCTCTTTGTACTTTTTTGCATTTATTATTGTCATTAATGCATTTTAGGTTAGATAAGCAAAAATGTAAAATTGATATTTTACACTACGAACTCGTCTAGGTCAATGCCAGGCACGTCTAGGTAGGATAGGTCATTTAGGTTAGGTCTGGTCACGTTTGCGAATGTAATCATGTCTAGGTTTGCTAGGGACACGTCTATGAGTAGAAGGCACGTCTATGTCATACAGGTGCGTTTATGAAAGATAAGTGCGTCTATGTAGGATAGTAGCACGTCTGTGATGTACAAACACGTCTAGGACAAGCAAACATGTTTGGGTTGATGAAAACCACATTTGCATTATAAAAACACATTTATGTCTAAGTGGGCTCAAATCGGAAGTTTTGTGATGAACATATGCTATTGATTGGATAAGCTGCTAAGAGGATACACTCAAGCAGGTGCCCTAGGGAGACAAACTAAGAGATATGCTACAATTGACAATTTTGTGATGAATATACATTGCCAATTGGATAAGCTGCTGAGACGATACACTCAAGCAGGGCCTCTAAATAAGATCAAGTGTAATGTGATGAACATATACACTAGGATGCAACACCATATGATAAACATAAGCACTAGGATAAAAGTAGCACTATGTGATAAACATGAGTACCACTAGGATTGACATGATTGGTTTGCTTGGATGCAGGAGTACTTCCCCTAGATAGAGTCATGAGAGAGATTCTCTTTGACATAGAGGTTACGACCAGAGTTGACCTTTGAGGAGTGGGCGACTGTCGAGGGTATGGGACTAAGACACATCATGTATCTGCCTGAGATTCAGATGAACAAAGGATTACTGACTGCTCTAATAAAGAGATGGAACTTTGAGACTTGTTCATTTCATTTACCGACTGGTAAGATGTCAGTCACTTTAGAGGATGTTTATAGAATTTTGAGGATACCAATCCACGTCGAGCTGGTGCCGTATGATAGAAAGGGCAACAGGGATGCACTGAGACGAGTCTTTGGTGATCCAAAGGTGGAGATGATATCGGGTCATGTTAGCTGGGATGTTATGCTAGCTACTGGACGCATACTACCAACAGTAGTTGGAGGAGTGATTAGTGGTTACCTTTGTCCAGACAGGGCAACGCAGGGTATGGATGTTGGCTGGGGGAGGACTCTAGAGACATTGGTGACATAAAACACTAGGTATGCATGGGGTCCATGTGTATTAGCACATTTGTATCATGAGCTGCACCAATTTGTGTATCTCAGTGGTTGTGGGTTAGGGTGCGGGCTGACTCTATTATAGGTATGTTCATATGAGCACATTACAGTGACTAGACCGGTTCACTTCAAAGGGAGAGGGTATGGATAGTCCTACGCACACTTGTACAATATGATCACTTCCCAACCACAGATTGGGAAAGTAGACTATTGGAGACGGGTTATAGATGACATAGATAGTATCATATGGAGACCCTATCTTGACTGTGAGGATTGGGAGGAGGACGCTCCAAAGCTTCCATATGTTTTCAGGAGCACGTATTTGATCAGGTAGATACCTTATATACTAGAAATACATCTCATTGACAAGGTATGCAGGCAGTTTGGGTGGCGCCAGAGGATGCCTTAGGGATCAGGAGAGTTTGCACAGACCATGCAAGAGAAGGCTCATTGGGGGCCAATTTTGTCCTATGATGTTACAGTTACATAGTTCGAGCAGATGGTTCCTATGCCATGGGATCTATTGAGGGATGTGGTTGACATAGGTACAAATGCAGAGTATGATGCCTATTTTATAGCACATCCAGTACCGAGGTTGATAG
Source organism: Cryptomeria japonica (assembly GCF_030272615.1). NCBI lineage: Eukaryota > Viridiplantae > Streptophyta > Pinopsida > Cupressales > Cupressaceae > Cryptomeria > Cryptomeria japonica. The sequence continues at coordinate 418,902,521 of NC_081414.1, forward strand.
ATCTAGATGAGCTTGTGGTAGTGGAGGATGATGATGAGGATTATGAGGATAGGGGGGAGGGAGACAAAGGAGAGGAGAAATGAGGAGGGTGGTCAGGGTCAAGGGTGTACAAAGGGATTCTGGAGAGAGGACAGAGGAGAGATAGGATCCACAAGTAGGGAGGCCATCGAGACAATCGAGGGGTAGAGGAGGATAGGTATTATAGGTTGGTGGACATGTACATGGATAGGTACTAGGGAGAGATGCATAGGGACAAGGTAGGCAAGAGGAGGGTTCTTAGGGTGGAGATGAGGAGGAGGAGGATTTGCTAGCGTTGTGAGAGATTACAGCAGGACAGGCCGATATGATCGAGGATCTCGAGAGAGATGTGACTCAATTGAGGTGACAGTTGGTAGAGATGTAGTGGGAGAGGGATTAGGCCATCCAGAAGTTTACTGAGGCTGAGGAGGCACTAAGGATAGGTAGGAGAGCAACTGAGGACACAGGGGCTAGATATGCATATGTCCTAAAGGAAAGAGAGGAGATAGCCTATTGGAGAGATCTGTACTACGCAGTTGTCCCTCCAGAGCTGAGGGCTAGGAGCTTCAGGAGAGCTTCTAGGACAACTACCACATGGGGCGAGACAAATGACATGCATCCAGTGGTGGGGTTATGGGTCCACCCACACCACCAAGAGGAGGAGATAGAGGCAATCCTGGAGCAGGGACTTCGAGAGCTCAGATTCCTTCAAGGCCAGTTGGCTCCGAGGGAGGGAGTTCATCATAGCTCTCTTGGGTCCATTTTTTGTATCAGTATTTTGTATGATGATGTAGACACCTTCGGGTGATTTTGTAGCCTTATAAGATATTGACATTGTTGTATCATGACACACACACACACACACACACACACACACACACACACACACACACACACACACACACACAGATATATATATATATATATATATATATATATATATATATATATATATATATATATATATATATATATATATATATATATATATATATATATATATATATATATATATATATATATATATATATGAGATGACTCATCCTTAGGGAAGCTATATGCATGTGTTCGTATGTGTTTGTGCTTCTATATGATGATGCAGTTTATGTATGCATGTTCTTATAATGATTCCATGATGCTTATAATGATGTATGATACTTATGGATGCAAAATATATACATGATGATATGCAATATGTTTTTATTCTTTTTTTGTTTTATATGCTTATGCAAATGTGGATGTACTATATGTGGATGGATACATGATTATCAACATGCTATAATTGTTTACATGGTGAGAATGCAAATGTATATATGATATGCTAATCAATGGTGTGTGTAGGATGTGATGTAATTATGATATCTATATGTATGTATGAAATGAAAATTACTAATATGTGGTGATGTAGGTGAATACTACATGAAATGCAGATATTTTTGGTGTTTCATTATATTCAGTCATGTGATAGCAAGATACCTAGACTCAGGGAAGGACAATGGAGTTCAATCAAGAAAGGGGATGGAAGGTAGTGTTGGAATTTGCATGAAGATTGCATTAATTAAATGTTAAGTTGTCATTGATGTCAATTATAACCGGTAGGAAGAGCTAGTGAAGGGAACTGCAACCGGTAGATGAATTTGTGGAGGAAACTGATATTGCTATGAAATGGTGAGGTAAACTGGTAAACCCTACTTGTCGATATGATAAACCATAACCAATGAAGTTTGGTGAATCGATTGTATTGGTTTATGATCTAATGATGAGCGGTAATGATTATGACACGTATGCATGTTGTATGAGAAGAGTTTCAAATGTTTTTTGGCTGGTAGAGATAACGGTTTTTATCTTGGGAATGAGAAAGTTCATTGCATGTAATGTAAACCGCGTGATGAGTTACAAAGTTCGATGAAGTGGTGATAAATGAGCAGTCGAGGATATCTTGAATGATGTGTAGTGGTTGTTATGTAATCCAACGGTCATACTTGATCCGATTTGTTTGTAATATCTATGAGAGAATTAGGTTTGTGATGTGTTATCGACCTATTATTTTGTTTATAAGGTCGACGAGTTATTTTGTTGAAGTGTTGGCAATTTGTAGTTGAGAGTAAGAGAGTGTGGTTTCCGAACCAGATGATGTATCTATAGTATGTGCAAAGGCAGATAGGAGCATGAAAAGGATATGAACAATCAAGTGTAGTGCTCTTCAAATAGATCAACAAACCCTTGTTGTTTTCTAACAATTACAACAGTTAAATCCCCTAACCGCGTAAGCTCTAACAAGCTTAGTGTTATTCAAATCCTCTAACCAGGTGGTCCATTAGCTTGGATCTCAAATCCTCTACCTAGGTTACTCCTTACAGGGTATTGATTCTAATAGGGCATTATAGTCAATCCCTTAACCGGGTGGTCCCTAATAGGATCTGTTCTTGTATACATCTAAAAATGGTCTGAAGATAGTTAATTAAATATGCAGTTATTTGATTAATTCCCCTTCCCAATTAATTGAATTCACAAGCAATTTAACTAATTTCTCTATTCATCTACTAGTAAATAAATCTACATGATTTATTTATATAGTTCATTTCATATCCCCCTTTGATTAATTAATTCTAAATTAATTAATGTCCCCCCATGTAAATCAATTCTTCTAATCCCTAATTAAGATTAACAAACTCAAGTTTGTTGAGATTAATTATCATTTTCCAATCATTTGAATTTCTAAATTCAAATGAGCACATGGCTCCTAACTTTTAACCACCTAACCTAGCCCATTCCACCTAATCCTGGGTCTAAATAACCCTATCCTATCTTGCACATTCTAACCTCCTTATCCTAACCTCCCATGGTGTGGATATTCCCTCCTTGAGACACATGGCACTTTTGCCACATGTCTCCTCCCATGGACACTTGCCCTCTCATGAGAAAGGCTCCTTGACACTTGTCACCATAGAGATGACAAGTGTCCCTTCCTCCAACCTCTTCTCCAACTTCCTCAATCTTGGCCCTTGATATCTTTAGATTAGATCTGGACCATTTGCCACCTCAGCTTTGGCCTTGGAATTCCTATAAATATCCCCCATTTTGGAGCAATAAGGATCCCTTGCATTCATAGCTTTAGCATCATTACTATAGGCAATTTTCATTTTAATTATCTAGCAATTAGATTTTGGATTAATCATAGCATGTTAATCTAGTTTCTTAAATCATGCATTTCATATCATCTCCATAGTCAATCTTGATCAAATAGCTACTCAACTCTTGAGTTGCCACTTTGGAGGTTATTGCTCCGCTAAGAGCCCATCAATCCAACACCTTCAAGTTCCTCAAGAATAGAGGAAAACGAGACATTTCAAGGAAGGCTTATGGTTTGCATTTCTAATCTAGTTTTTAATTAAGCTTTTCAATTGAATTTTATTGTCTCATTATATGTGTATGCCTTCTATATACCACATTTTTAGTATCACAGTTCTTAACAAGACTTATTGTAAAGATTTAACAAGCTTGGCTCCTAACAGGGGGAACTTTAGAAGAGTTCAAAATACTTGTGGGTATTCATCCCCACTATGGTTTTTCCCATTTGGGTTTCCATGTAAAAAATATTGTGTCAAGTGGCGAATGTTTTTGTGGTTATGTTTACTATGGTTGAATTGCTTAACTGCTAAATCCACTTTGATATGTTATGTTAACTGACAACAATCTGAAATATGTTTTACTTATGTCAGTAAAGTATTTGAATGTTTTGATTAAGTAAAAGCAGGTATTTGAAAGGTACCCAAACCTTGTACAAGCCAGGAGATCAGAAGGACATGAAATAAGCGTGCTTGATCACTTCAAAAAATAGAAAGATCCCATCCGAACAAAAAGGGATCAACTTACATAACATAAAAAACCAGAAACAAACAACGAAAGGACAGTACAATGACAACAAAAAGACAGAACCTAGAACCCCTGCAGATATAGAGACAGAGACCTAAATACTTTTCATGATATCCTCAGCATGGACAATCATTTGTTTCATGTTGTTTGCCGAGGTCTTTAATTCCTCCAGCTCATGACCTTTGATGTCACCCTTGGTCCTTGTATGAGCTCTGGTCCTCTTTTCATGACCCTTCTTGTCCAGCTGATCTTTATCACCATCCTTCTCTGCATTGTTCTCAAATCTATTGATCAGGATGTTCATGTTATCCACCAAAGCTTTGAGGATCTGAAAGTTTTGATCAGCTATCTTCTTAACATTGAGTTCCAGTCTATCGACTCTGCTACCCAAATTGTTCATTTTATTTTCCATTCCT